>NC_060280.1:75666160-76006804 GCF_021613505.1 Equus quagga | reverse complement strand
CTGTATCTATCTCTTCCTGTATCTACCTAAGTCCACACCATCATCCTTTAAGGCTCAACTTAAAATCTAAGTTCTTCCAAAAGCTTAGTTAGTCGTCCCTACCAGGCTGTAATTAATTGAGACAGTGTGGCAAAGGCACAGCATGGAGAGCACAGGATGTAGGTGCAGCTCCAGCGCAGCACCAGCAGATGCTAACTTGATGCAATAGCATTACCTTGGGCTACGGAACATTGCAAACTAGCAAATAGTTAATGTGTTGTTTTCCCAATCCTTCCAGGTATTTCCACAGGTGTAAACTGTGAAATGAGCCAACCTTATATTAGACCCAAAAGTTGGAAGGAGTTATACTTGACTTAAGAAGAACATTTGATGGAATGTGTTTCATTTTATAATATAGGAAGATACAACTCAGGTCAAAAAAAAAGAGCATTGGACTAATTATTTTCAATATAACATAACATTGGTACATAACATGTTTCATTGTATTGGCAACTGACATCTCTTAAGTCCAGGACAGAATGCAATCCTGTCCTGCATAATTCTGAGAAACACATTCCAAATGGCATACTTAGATCTTCCCCATAAAAGAATATCAAATATCAAAAGAACACCCAATGTGTGTGGCATTTGTTGTCTGTACCGCTCATATTGCCCTTATCATGATCGTCTCATACCGCAGGTGTTTTTGCTCGTGCCTAATCATTTGCACCTGATTTTAAGTTCCTGGAAGTCAGGGCCTACATCTGGCTTATCTCTGTCAAATGTCACAAAGCCCATTAAAAAGGCTACACGTATTAGTCACCCAGGTAATGCTTCCTGAATGACTGCTGCAAATTGAAAGGATATATCATGGACTTTGGAGTCAGCCTGTCTTGGGTTTGGTTTGACTGCTATCTCTGCAAGTAAACAACTCTGTAACCCAATAATACCCATTTTATAGAATTGTTGTGAAGATAAATAGGAAGAGTTTTGTAAAATATAATTTTAGTGTCTGCCACATAATGGGCAAATCATTATAGTAGATGTTATTGTAATTATATGTGACAGGACCAAAACTTTAACATATCATTGACCTTTCCCTCCACTGTCCTCTGAAACAAATTCCCTCTCAATCCTTTTATTATCCAGTCTTCAAAAAAGAGTCGTGCTTTGTCACGCTCACATTTTTGGGCTTTTCCTGGTGCAGAGCGAGGAGAGAAGGAGAAATGGGAGAAGAACAAATAACACTTAGGCTAAGCCTGGGGAGGAGGAGTCTACACGTGGCAGAGGGGAGGGATGGACGTAGATGGGGGAGAAAAGGGGATTTGGAACTACGGCTGTGGTCCGCGTCTCCTCTGGTATTTGTGAGTGTGGTCACAGTCTGTATATTCCCTTCTAAAGGTCTTGAATTATTTTGAAAGTACTTCTTTGGCTGGTTTGATATTGGGATCTGAGATGATTTTATCCCTGTTCATTTATTCAACAAATATTTACTTAAATCATAGTCTTGACAGTGGCTAAGGATAAGGCAAGTGCTATAGGTACATTGGTACATTTAATCCTCCAAAGGGATGTGATAGACCATATTACCATCCCCATTACAAAGATCAAGAAACTAAGACTCCAAAAGAAGTGCTTAACTTGCTTTAAATTGAACAGCTAATCTGTGATAGAGTGCCTGATCGCAAATCATAGGATCTCAACCATGCAGCGTTGAAAAGCTAACTGAATAGAACCAGAAATGTCCTCAAGAACGTCCATGGGGCTCTCTGCAGGACTGGAAGCAATTTGCAGAGCCTGGTGCAAAATGAAAATATAGGGCCCCTTGTGTACAAATTATTTAAAATTTCAAGATGGCAAGGACAGAGCATTAAGCCTAGCCCAGAGCTCTTCTCAGCGTGGGGCTCTTTGTGACTATGCAGGTCCATGCCCACGAAGCCAGATCTAGTTTTCTGACTCTGTCATGGAAAATTTAAACTATGGGCTTAACTTCCCCAAGGATGAGATTCCTAATTATGAAGATTGATTGTTTTTTATTTAATCCCCTTAATTTTTTGTGTATCCTTAAGTTGGAGGAAGCATAGCTTGCCCCAATGGTAGGCTGAGAGAAATTCGTCCTGCTCCTGCCAGCCAAAGAAAGTCAGATTTTTGAAGTAATGACATTTACTAGAGCTTCAATGTAACAGTCCCTTAAACAAGCTTTTTCCTAGGAGGAAAAAAACTAAAAACAAAACAAAAAATACTGAGAGAAAGAAAAAATACAACTCCTTTCTGGCAAGAAAGATGAGCTACTCTGGGCTCTACAGAATAAAAATGATACTTGTGACTGCCTAAGCTGGCCTGGGTGCCAGACTCGCACGCGATTTTACAGCACAGACTTACTGTCATTTGACAGTTACCACATTTGCTGAGATTTGGGCTGGAAGGATGCTGTGTATTATTAAGTAAGTAATATCTTTAATGCACAGCAGTGCTGTATTTTGAGCAGGGCCATCCAGGCTGATACAATATGGTGCCAATACCACACATTCTCTTTATTGCATTTATCCACTTATTTTATAGAATATCTTCCTTGAGTACCTTGTGCTGTGGCAGTCAGAGGTTCTCACAAAATTTAAAGGACACGTATGTTATCTATAGCTGCTCACAGCTGTTGGCATTGAAACTCTAGTTACTGCCACACCATAGGACTTTCTCCTACTTGATTTATCAGAAGTCAGGTTAGGTCCTGAATCATTTCCTCCTGGCCTCCACTTTCCCAAAGCATCCCAGAGGTTGAGAGTTTAGCCAGCCCAAGAAGTCCACAGGAACCATTAGGGCATAAATCTTAATACAGAAAACACCACTAAAATCAATAGGATTTGGCAGGTTCTATCATATATCAAAGGATGCAGAAAACAGGAAAGAAGTAGCAGTCACCCTCTGTGACTTTATAGCATAGTTCATTCACCTGTCACTCAAGCGAGTCCTGGAGTCGGGAAATGTTCTTGCCTTCTTCCTGGAGTGAACATATATTATGAGTTTTCTGGGACAGTCTCAATTTCAAATACTCTGTCCTGCTTCCCCATAAGTGTACTTGGACTTGTCGGACCTTTTGTCCTGATTTTTTGGTTGAGAAAATATGTTCTCTGAGCTTGTTTCTCATCATATCCATGGTGAAATTGAGCTCTGTAACCTTGCATGAGTTTCTTAAACCTAGCCGGGGCCTCAAAATTTCTCATCTGAAAAATGTTAGGAAAGTAAAGAGTCTGACTAGTTCCATTATGTCCTCCTTTTTTGTTTAAAAAAAAAAAAGCACTAGAACACGTTTTAAATGGTATCTTATACAGAACCACACTGTATAATCCCGATGAAAGTGGAGATGTTCTGCTTGAAGTGGTGACTCACCCAGTCGCACAGCTGAGACAGGTGTCCTCGAAAGCATTTTCTTTGAAATCTCAGCCTCTGAAATATGCAGTTTTTGGTCTGATGACCTCTAAGGCCCCTACCGACTCTAATGAATGCTGTAGGACCCTGAAAGGTGCTCTGAGCTCTGAGGAGCTGGTGGCCAGGCAAGAGCAGGAAGGAAACATGGAGATCAGCAGGCGCAGCTCCTGGGAGGGCTCCAGGGCACATTTATTGATGATCATAAAATGTAACTAAGTGTTACCGGTCTGCTTTCCAGAGCAGTGGATCACTAGAGGGGTGACCTGTGATTTACTTGGAGGCGAAAAGGCAGCACAGATTAATGGAAAGTTTTTGGTTTGAGTGTGAGAATATTTGAGTTCTGCGCTTGGTTCTGCCACAAACTAGCCTGGCAACTAGACTAACGTGCTGGGATGTCCATTTCTCACACTATCAAATTGTTCATTTGTAATATGTGATCTGGAAGATCTCTTCCACCTTCAACAAATTCAGTGATTACATTAAGAGATGTAAAAAGTTTTATTAAGAATTCAACCCCATTTCTAAACCTAAGGAGGGGAAGAAATCAGTATATGTGTGTTTTTTCTTTTTTCCTCATTTTCATGCCAATCCAACTCTCAGCTCTGCTCTGTTATGTTGTACATTCTGTTTGCCCTTGCCTGAGGTTCAAGAGATATAAACAGCAGTTTTGCAAGAAAAAAAAAAAGGTAATTCTCTCATACTCAGTAGAAATGCAAAAAGAAAAGAGCACAGGGTCTGAAGTTGAGTAAACTTAGAGTCACATTTCCATCTGCCACTTAATGAACTTTGGAGCAGAACAGACAATTTTAAAGAATTCTTCCTATTTATAATGTTCACATCTAAAGGCAAAGATAAGTTAGTAATATGAGGGCAATCTCCAAAACAGATGCAGGAGCTTTAGCTCCTTCACACGTCAGTGGGGAAACCATAGATATTCCAGGTTTGATTGGCACTTGCTGTAGGCAATGGCAGCTGACTCTGGACTGACCAGCATATCCAAGACTCAGGCAGAATCCGCCTAGTACGGTAGTCTTGGATTGACTTAATTCAATTCCACGTGCTCTTCAACTCTATTAAGTGGATACACTTTTGCTAAATATTATTAAATAATAGACACTGGCGCTGTCAACAAACCAAATCCTCAGGCAATTCTTGTTCTTGCTAATGAATATAACAGAGTCAAAGAAACAAGTGTAGAAGCTCAGAAACTGAATGTGTGCCTGAAGGATATTTTCCCCAAAGCCATCTGCTAACATGATGTGCTTTAGGATCCTTCATGAAATTCTTCATGGTTAAGTGTGAAATTGTATACAGAAAACACAGTACTCATACATGTGGGTAGCTTAAGAAAAATCCCTCCAAATGCCAGTGGGTCCTTGTGACTTCTTAGTGTGTCTATGAGATTGCCAACTAGAGAAGACCTAAAACAGTGCTTCTCAAATACTAATGTGCATATGAATCTCTTGGGGGAACCTGATAAAATGGAGATTATAATTCAGTACGTCTGGGGGGGGGACGGAGATGCTGCATTTCCAACAAGTTCTCTAGTGATATGTTGTTGCTCTATAAAGCACACTCTGAGTAGCAAGGTCCCAAGAGTCTGCCAATTCTAAGTTTCAGAGGAGATACAATTAATTACCATTATTATAAGCTGTGTTGATATGTGGTCTCTCTAGCCAGACTGCCTGGGTTCAAATCCGAGATTTAAACTTACCATCAATCTGACCTTGGGCAAACACTTCTCTCCATCTTAGTTTCCTTGTGTTGTTATAAGAAACACAAGAATTAAGTATGTATGATGCAGAGAGCTCTGCCTGGAACCCAGGGAGGGCTCAGTAGACATTGGTTATTATTACTCCAAAGTTAGACTTTTTAAACCTCCTTTGAAATTGTGGGAGATCTTACGAGGTGTCTGGAAATCAGGGTTGAGGAATACATATTTATTCATACTTCTTTATTCAGGAAATGATTTAAGGCAGCTGGTTGTTAATTGCTTTCCTCAAGTATCCATATCCATAACAGCTGGCAAGAACATCAATATATAAATACAGACTAGAAAATAAGCAGGAATGTGTATATCTCAAAAGATGGGTATGCCCCAGGTAAAGATTAAACTGCTGATATAGTTAACTGGCGAATCTTAAAGGCATTTAGTTGATGGTAGTGATTAAATATTAACTGATTGTATTTAGCTTATTTTCCGAAATTTTGCATTCCTTGGATTCCAGTTAGGGTTAGAATTTGAGATTGAGTTTGGTTTCAGGATAAACTGAGAAACAGACTGTGTGTTTTCTGTTCCAGTCACTTAATTTGCTTATTATTAAGATCATATAAGGAATGTTGGCAAGTTCCAGTTCCAGACATAATTATAAAGAATCCCTATGGGGGGAAAATCTTGGACAAAAAGTCTAAGTACTCTGAAAAATACTACATTTAGGCAGTGAGGATGCAGGTGGCAGAATCTAGGTTGACTATGAGAAATTTTGACCAAGGGCAGGATTTCTGTGTGAGCAAAATGTTAAGCATGTGGTTTCCCTGAACAAACGTATAATTTATCTGAGGCAGCACGGCCTGCAGGGAAGCACCAAATCCCTTTACCAATCCTGCACGCTAACCTAAGGCATGGTTACTTTTCAATCATCTCATCTCTCCAGTTCCCCGTGTGCAAAGGAAGGATAAAGATGCCCATCTCACCTCAGCAAAGTTCTAGCACAAACTAGTTATGGTTTATAAACGGTTGCAAAGGACTATCACCAAGAAATGTATACGACAAAGAGATGTTGACACACACCCATGCCCCAGTTGGAACACGAGTAAATGCCAGAGAAAATTGATGACAAATATCACAAGGCAGAGTGTTTACTCTCAGAGTGAGGGAGAGGTGGCATCTGGCAGGAAGATGAGGCAGAGTTCCGCACGTGGGCGGTATGAATGTATGACCGAAAAAGAAATGGCTGCAGGGGCCAGGAGCTGGCGGAGGGGGGCTATTTACTAAAGTCTGTCAATCTAAAGTGGTAAAATTAAATGCAGTTGGCAAACATATGTCCATTCGCTTATTTTCTCAGCAAAACTTCATTGAGAAGCAGCAATGGGTCAAGTAGTGCGCTATGTGCCAGAAACACCAAATTAAACCAGACATTTATTGCCCTTCATTTCAGGAAGCCCACAGTCCAGGGGTGGAGACAAGCATATAGAATAATGATCACAGTTGGATATGGTAAGTGTCAGGGTAGAATCATACACTAAGCTGCCGTAAGAGCCAAGAAGAGACGCACCTGTTCAACTCAGACTCGGGGTTGGGAGTAGGTTCCTAGAGATGATGCTTGAATTGAATTTGAAGGATAAATCAGAGTTTGCCTCATTGAGTGAGTTCATGGTATGAAAAAACTTATCCAGCCGAGCTCAGTAGCTAACAAGCTCAGGTTACACCTCCCTATGATTACGCTGATGTGAGTTCTCTCTCTGGTAAGAGACGTTACGATTTTAACAGGAACCTTTCCACATGACACATGGAGGGACATAACCAGAGCTTCAGAAGGGTTCAGAGGTTTTCAGCTTGTGAGTTTTGCAAAGGCCCCTTTGGGCTCCTGCGTCTTCCTCACCTTCCTCAATCAGAAGATTTGTAATTTTTCCTCTTTTGCATATTGGTTGTCTTTGTGCGAGTCCAATTCAAAAAGAATTCTGTGGCCAAAGGAAGTTTAAGAACCACTGCATAGTGCTCATCTTGCCTTAATAAAGAAATCCCCTCATTTATTGGAATACTAGTTTTCCTTCTCTCAGCTTCTGTCCAGGTCAGCATCCTGGTGATTCTCCTAGAATTCCCAGGAGCTCTCTGATCTCCCTACTCTGACTAACTACACAGATGTGTATCACAACCTCCCTCCATCAGAAAACAGCTCTATGCACCCAAGTACTTTCTTCTGAAGATACCCAACTCTGCTCTTTGCTCAAACCTGATGATAAATTATGGTGTTAGCACATGACAACAACCTTATGTTTCACCTTTCCAGGAGAGCTCGTGTGTTCTGCATTGCTGATTGTCAAAGTTTCACCTCAAAGAAGTGAAAGCATGGCATTGGCAGCACTGGGCAGTTTTGTGGGGAGGGTGGTTTCAATGATATATTTAAAGCAGCCACCTCTTCTGTCTACGACAGGTGAGCCTTGGCTGTGGCTCCAAGGGCAGATGTGGGCTGAGGCTTCTTCCTGCAGCAGGTGAAGTAAGTACTCAAGATGAGGAGCCCCTGGATCCTCCAGCTGCCAGTGGACCCTGGAAGTCTTAAATATCTGTTCAATGAGGAACTCACATGCGGCTCAGGAAGAGGAAGAAGAGGAAGCGCTGGAGGGGGAGGGGATCGAGGAGGAAGGGAAGCAAGAAAGGGACACACCAAGAGAGGAACTGACGAAAAGAGACATTCTGGGAGGTTAACAAGTTGTCTCAATACCTAGAAAGGAATGGTATAAAAAATGTAACCTTTCACTATTGTTTGTAAATGCTAGAACACGAATCCCCCTGGATCAAGAGAAGCATTAGAGAAAGAGAGAGCGAAATAGACGGAGAGAGAGAATATAACTTCCTCCACCAAACTGCTTTTACTTAACAGTTTAGGTCAGTTTCAACTAGGTCACAGAGATGTGTGTATCTTCAGAATAAAGTCTTTAATCGGCTGATGGATATGAAAAAATAAATTACTGTGGCAAAATGTAATAAACGTTAAAGGGAAAATGATGAGAGTAATATAACTACATTGATTTAACTAGGATGATATAGAGGAATTGTCTGTTTTATAGGTTTCTAGATGTCTATTAGTGGCTCTGTATTAAGGAATAGGGCTGTTCTCTTGATATACTTAAGAGCTGTCAGTAATTCCTATTTCACAGTCCACTGCTTCAATTCAGAAAGTGTGTTCCAGCCCTTGGTGACCCCATCCTGGAGGCACTGGAGGGTGACCAGCTGCCAAAGGTTTGCGCTCAGGCAGCCATCGGGTAAGCAGCTGTGTTATTCAAAATTGGGCTGCATTTAAGAGCCAATCACTTCAGCCACCTCCCCCTTGCCCTGCCACCTTGCGAGACTGCAGTGTCATTTGTTTTAATCACTCCTGGCATTGGGCTCATTATGTCATGATCTTCTCTGGAGAAAGTGGCCTCCTTGGTGGATGGAAATAGTAATTGAGGACACTTAGGGAGCAGGCATCATGCCCGTCCCTGGGGGCACACGTCCCCCACAGGTAGGGCACCTTCCCAGGATGAAGCAAGAGACATGAGCTTTAAGTAGAATGTCATTTTTCCACTGTGGTAATGTCACTGACCTATAAAAAGTACCCTATAGTTCCCCATGGTCCACTGAATTAAGCCCAAACTATTATCATGAAAGGAAGGAGAAAACTCATCATTTCTGGTCACTTTTTTGGGCATTACACAGTATGCTGGACACTTTCTGGTATTGACTCACTTAATACTCACATTAATGTGTTTTAAATAAGATGGCGTCTGTGACTCTCCCTATCAGGGACCCAGCCTAAGACACATTTTGCTTCTTTACATCTAAGTCTCTTTAATGATATTTTTCTTACTCCTTCTGCTTAATGTGACAAAGACCATCTGGCTGCTTTTCAAGTGTCTAGAAAAGAGTAAAAGCTCTGGAAGTGTCTAGACTTGGCTCTACAGTCTCAGGCTGTGTGTCCTTGGCCCACACACACATCCCCTCTGGGCTCCAGTGACATTCTCAGCAAAGGTGAGAACATTGGACTAAGGCAATGGTTCTCCAGTTGGAGCAATTTTGCCCCCTAGGGGGACATTTAGCAATGTCTGGAGATATTTTTGACTGTCACAACTGATGGAGAGTGGTTGTTAGTGGTATCTAGTGGGTAGAGGCCAGGGATACTGTTAAACATGCTGCAATGCACAGGACAGTCCCCACAACAATGATTTATCCAACCCAAAATGTCAGTAGTGCTAAAATTGAAAACCTGAACAGGAGTCATCGCAAATGGTTTTCCCAGTCCTCTCCCACGTGTATTACCCACTGCTTCCTCTGTATTTCCCATGACCTAGCCAGTCTAAACTATTCTCTGCCCCAACTGCATCCCAAAACATGGGATCCATTCCGGCCTCTCTAACTTTGTTCATGCTGTTCCCTGGACCTAAAATGCCAGCCATCCTCATCTCTGCTGTTGAGATACTGGCCATTCCTCAGTCTCCGTCTCAAATGAAAAGGAGCTTTCCTTTCTTCTTCTCCTACTTGTGAACTGTGTCACACTACCTCACAATCAGATACTGAAACATGTTTGGGATCTTTGACCTCAAATAAGTTAGTTTTCCAACGCTTATCTGTTGTTCAAGGTCAGCTTTTAATATTAATAGTGGTTATCATTTATTAAATTCTCATTATCTGTATGGCACCGTATTTTGTGAAATTTATTTTAAAAGGTATATCATTTCATCTTCACACAGCCCTGCAAGATAAATAGTATCTTCATTTTACAGATGAAGAACTGAAGCTCAGAGATGTGACATAATTTGTTCAAGGCGTGTTATTTAATATTCAGTGTTATTAAGTGGCCAATCCTGGATTCAAAACCGAATATGCCTGACTCCAAACCTATGAAAGTTCTTTCTACTGTGTAGCAGAGACTCTTACTACCTTATCTCTTGTATTTTTACAAGAGATATGGCCACTCTAAACTACTTAAAATAAGCCAGCATCCAAAGTTGTTGCTAGGGGCAACTTAGGCTTGTTGGATAAGTAATCTCAGCATCCTCTGTAAGTCAGTCCAGTAGCTACAGGCCTGAGAGGTGGATTTGGAAGTAGGGAAAAAGACTACTCAGCCCCTTTTCTAGAGGGAGAAGTCATAGAAAATTCTTCTATGATTACAGCAAACTAATTATAGGGATTGCCAAACAGCTTTTCACAGAAAGAAACCAGTTGATGATAAAGAATGCTCTGTATATTACTCATCTATTGCTACATAAACAATTACTTCAAAATTTGTACATCGCGGTTTCTGTGCATCAGGAATGTGGAAACAACTTAGATGGGCGGTTCTGGCTGAGCATCTCTCCTGCTGTCGCCTGTGTGCTTGACTGGGGCTGTAAGATTTGTTTTCAAGGTGGCTCATTCACATGACTGGCAAGTTGGTGAAGAGCGCTGTGAGGAGGCCTCCGTTGTTTGCCATGTGGGTCTCCCCAGAGGGCTGCCTCCATGTCCTCACTGCATGGCAGTTGGCTTGCTCCAGGGTGAGTGATCCAAGAGAGAGCAAGTCAGAAGCTGGGATAGCTTTTATGACCTAGCCTTGGAAGTCACACACCACCATTTCCACACTATACTATTGGTTGAAGAGGCCAGCCCTATTCGATGTGGGAGGGGAATACACAGGGGCATATCCCAGGAGGCAAGGACCATTGGAGTCATGCTATGTCACAATTATTTTAAAACTGAAAAAGTTCAGTCACAGAAAAATTCCCTAGGCTGCTGTGCCCACGTCTGGGCTTGAGGGCATACTGCTACATGAGACTTTGATGCCAGGCTAGTTCAAATCTGGGAGAGTTTGGGTGTCAGGATAAGATTCAGAGTAAAATGTGGTTTACATTCGAGATCAGTTCTGGAATATAGGGGTGTGGTTTCAGGGAGCTGAAGGACTGAGTGGTCATAAGCGTCCCTGGGGCCCTCAAAATGAGCAGGTAAGGAAAGAAAAGAGATTACAAACAGCAGAAAAGAAAATGGGGACGACAAACAAAACACTAAAAAACTTTATGTTGTTATTGTTGGTTTTTCCTTCTAGAGACTTCCAAGGGTGTTTTGGTGATATATATATATGCCTCTGATAGAGAAAGGGCTTTAAGGCAGACAAAAGCTACTGCACAGCCTTACAGCTTCCCACAAAACAGAAAGCAAGAGGGTTACAGCCTGAGAAATCGGGATGGAGAGGTCGAGACTAGCAGGGAAATAGTGGTTGCAATGAAAAAAAGCAAGGAGAGAAATACTTGTCCCTTGCCAGACTTTATATTTTGTGGAGACCCGTGAAAGTTGGGAAACGGAAGCCGAAAGTCTATGCCTCATCAGTCTCATGCCCACTGTGAGAAGGAAGTAGTGGCTCAGTGTCACGTGACCAAGGCCGCCCAGCAAGTTCTCTTACCCATAGAGAGCCACTGTAATACAATACCAATACAATGTTTAACACATACTTTGTGCAGTATTTCCTATAAATTAAACTCTTTAATACAACTTTGTATTAGGAGCACGTTCTCACATTTCAAATGTTCGAGGATCCTTGTTAAGGGGTAATACACCACTTGTAATATCCTGTGAAACTTATTATCATGGGGAAGTCAGGCGGTAAATAAACCAGAACAAAAATGTTACAATTAGTTAGCATAAAAACCAATATTAGAATACGTAGTAAAAGTAATAACAGTCATCAGAGTAATGGAAGTCAAATAGAGGGAGGAGGGCTTTCTTAATAGTAGGAGCTCTATCGCCAGAATACCTGGGATGTGAAGAATAATTCTGTCACTTACTAGCTTTGTAACTTATTCATATTATTTCATTTATTTGTGCGTTGGTTTCTTTATCTAAAAAACATAATATTAAGAGTGCCTACCTAACGGGGTTATTGAGATCTTTAAATGCACTACCATTTGGAATGTTGTTTGATGCCAGGCAAGTAGCATGTTGCTTATCTTTAGCTCGGAGTTTAGGTCAATTGAAGTGTTACCTGTTTTGACATTTGTTTTACTTTAACTTTTAATGAGATGTTTAGATAACCTGTGAAAGTGGATATTTTAATATAAATAAATGTTGGACTTGAGCAGCCATCTTATGTTTCAAAAAGATTATGCACCGTATAGCTTGGACCACATTATATAAAGTTGCACACTGTCACTCTCTGGTGGCAGCATGCCTAAATTGCAGCTTTCTAGGAGAGGCATCCTTTCGTTTAAGATTGAAACCACAAAAAGCAATCATGGGGTGACAGCTCTATGTGAGTCCAAGTGGCCATTGTCCAAACTGAATAATTCTGTAAAAAACAGAAAAGCTAGACGCGCCATTTTCTGGGTCTTTTTTACCAATCAGAAGAGGTTGGTAATGAATTAGGCCTATCAAACATAGTGATTGGCCTAGCTCAGCTGTGTTCAGATCTGTCAGGCTGAGCCCATCATCCTAAGTCTTTTCCAAAATAAACTAGGCCCGTGTATCTGTCAGGAACGGGACATTTGGTGTCACTTGCAAAAATCAAAAGAAAAGCTTTTCTAGTTTCTTTGCAATGTCCTTAGCAGATTAAGAGTTACAACACTGAGAAACAGGGAGCTATAATACCACCCTCTGCACGGTTTGTGCTTGCAGCCGGTCCCAGGCTTCAGTATTAATAGATTTTCCACTCGAAGTATTCTTACTTGAGTGACTGCAAGTTAAACTGATGAAAGGAAAGTAGCAATTACTACTCAGACATGTTCTTGTGGACAGCTATTGGTCTTCAAGACTTTTTTTTTCTTTTAGATTCTTAGTTGTCATTTACTTCTATCTTGCTGGAGAGTGAAGTAATACTGAATAAAGATGTTGACAACAAAAGAACGAGCTCCTGGGGTTTGGGAGATTTCTTTCTCTACTGACCAACACCAATCAAAATTATATTCTTTAATGTGCTCCCTTGAGTCCCCTCAGGGCTGTTTCCAAGCCCTGACTCCTGTCCCCAAACCAGTGAAGAGCACTCACCCATTCTTTACTTAACAATATCCAAACAGATAAACCTCATCCCTCCAGGCTCAATTGGGATTACCTAGTGACACTTCTGCTCACCCTACCCCCAGAGCAATGATTTTTAACTGAGATGCACATCAAAATCAGGGGGTTGGGAGGTGGGTGAAAGGGACAAAGGGACACATATGTATAGTGATGGATAAAAATTAGACTACTGGGGGTGAGCATGATGAAGTGTATTTAGGAATTGATATACAAGAATGTACACCCAAAATTACACAATGTTATAATTATAATCTCAATAAAATTACTTTAAAAAAAATCACCAGAGGTTTTGCAAACTAGGCTTGCCTGAGTCCCCATCCCCCACCCCCAAAGACATAGTAACTCAGAAATTCCAAGTGTATGGCCCAGGAATATTCATTTTATAAAGTCTCCAGGAGTTCCCAAGGCACAACTCTCCTTAATGGGATAGTGCTAGCCCATGTTCCCCCAGGGTGACAGCCTTGTTCCCAAAGGCCCCGGAGCAGGCACAGGGCTTGCTCTGCTCACTGGTTGTGTCTGTGCTCATTGCCGCGTCTCTACTTCTGAGCAGATGCAAACTATACCTAAGCCCTGCTTTTTCATATCCCTTTTCCAAGCCTTCTCTTCTTTTCCGCCAAACCAAAGAAACAGACAGGTTACACTTCTCAGGACACGGGCAGACTTCGGAATTGGACCACTGTGTTACAAAGTGGAAGTTGTAACTCTCATGACTGATGCTGGCCCTGGTATCGGTTCCCCTACATTAGACCCAGCATATATGGGGTTAAAACCAAAGCACTCTTTCCCTGCTTACTCCCTGGCTCCCTGGCTCCAGAATCCATTATCCGCCATGAAGACAAACAGCCAAGGTCACCCACCTGCAAATTTCCTTATCATCTCCTCCTCCTGTCTGCAAACAGCCTCCCAAGGCTGAACGAATGTAGTCTGGTGGGAAAGCTCCAGCCAGCAAGGCCACTGGCTCCTACCCCACTATCTACAAGCAGCCACATTCCTTATAAACCTTTAAAACTCCTCACCTCCCCTCTTTCGGGGAGTCGAGATGAAACAAAAGAAATTTGAGGGCTCACTCTCGTCTCCCAGGTGATAACACCTGAAATAAAAATCCTTTCCTTGCCATAATCCTGATGTTCCAGTTTTTATTTGGCCCCTCTTGAGTGGCGAGTAAAGAACCTACGTTTGTAGGCGATAACACGACCAGAGTGAGGGGAATATGAGAAGGTTGAGGGGAAGCAGCGCTAGCATCACACAAAAAGAAGGCTGGAAACCCTGTTAAAAATGTACTGATCCAAGAGTTCTAAGCCCTATTATACCATGCCAATGATTCTCAGTGTCTGTAGACCCTTGCGGGTGCCTGAGACCTCCTCAAGGATTTCATGAGATCAAAACTATTTTCATAGAACTGCCAAGACATTATTTGCATTATTCACTGTGTTGTCATTTGCACCAATAGGTGGCGAGCAATGTTGGCACCGCAGGAGGCATTAAGGTGCTGGCACCAAACTGTACCCGTGGTCATTGCAGCCTTCACTGTAGTACATTTGCAGGAAGTTTAAAAAAACCTAGTTTCAGATAAGAATAATCTTAAAGGGGCTGGCCGCGTGGCCCGGTGGTTAAGTTCACGTGCTCCGTTGCAGGCGGCCCAGTGTTTCGTTGGTTCGAATCCTGGGCGCGAACATGGCACTGCTCATCAGACCACACTGAGGCAGGGTCCCACATGCCACAACTAGAAGGACCCACAACGAAGAATATACAACTATGTACCGGGGGGGCTTTGGGGAGAAAAAGGAAGAAATAAAATCTTTAAAAAAAACAGAAAGAATAATCTTAAAGAAATAGTAAAAATTATCAATTTTATAAACCTTGATCCTTCGGTACATGTCCTTTTAATATTATATTTGACAAAGTGAAAGTATACTGAGAGCACGTCTGCTGCATCACCCAAGAATGATAGTTTTCTTGAGGAAAGGCGATTGTGCAATTGTTTGAGTTGCAAGCTGAACTAACTGCCTTTTTCATGAAATACTGTTTTTTCTTGAAAGAATGATTGGGAGACAAACTACGATTGTTCAAACTTGGGTATTCAATAGACTTATTTTTTTTGAAAATGAATGAAGCAAGCCTGTCATTTCAAGGAAGACAGTTGACAGTATTTGTTGTCAATGATAAAATTGGAGCCTTCAAAAGAAAACAGAAACTTGGAAAGCTTTCACCAGGAGCTTGACACACACCCAATACTAATGAATGTAAATTTTTTGATGTTTCATAATGAAATGTGTCAACATTTGGGAGATCTCGATGAGTCAGCAAACCAATTTTCTAAATGAGCAGTGCGTGATGTTATAAAATCAGGCATGGGTAAAAGATTTATTCCAAGTGCAGGACAGATCCGTGGATTTTAGTGTAAGAGATTATGAAACATTCACGATATGGTTTCAGATTTCACATTGCAACTAACCTTTAAGAAACTAACACTTTTAAAATTTTGATGTTGTATAAAAGAAGAATATCCACAATTATCCAAAAAGCTGTTAAAAGACTCCTTCCTATTCCAACTAAATATTTTGTGACTTACTATAAAAATAGATATTAGAGTCCTATTGTGGTCTATTAGGCCTGGTATTAAAGAGATTGCAAAAATATAAAGTCCCACTCTTCTCACTATTTTTTTGTGTGTTGAAAATGTGATAATTTTACATAAAATATTTGATTTATGTGTATATGTAATGAGTTTAGCATTGTTATTTTACATGAATTGATACATATATTTTTTGAATTTTAATTTTTAAATTTCTGTTACTATGAATACAGGTAGATATTAACCACATAAACAAAAACTTTTGAGTGTCATAATATTTTTTATGAATATAAAGGGATCCTGTAACCAAAAATGTGGATTTGAAAACCACCGTACTGTGGAGAAGCAAAATTTCTAAGTTTTCCACCGAAAATCTTGAAAATGAAGGAGAGGAAGTGCCGAGAAGGAGAAAGAAATCGTCTTCACTGATTGTTACTGAAGAGTGAAACTTGGGAGACAGAAAGTTGGCAGGCGCTAAAATTTGGCTAGGAAGTTCTTGGACTGTGAACTGGGAAAAACTACCAACGTGTCTGAATGTCATCTGATCTCTGAAGGCCTTCCCCAGCGTCTGTATCAGGTTGGCGACAAGTCTGTGAACGCTTCCAACGACGCAGAAATTGGTGACACTCTGCTGTCTTTGTAGATGTCTGACTGTTAATAAGCTATTTTCCAAAGTTTATTTCCTTTTGACTTGCTCATAGTAGTCTGAGTTTTTCTTTCTGAGACCACACAGAATAAAAAGGAATCTGTCTCATATTGGCCTTTCAAATATTTAAAGACGAGCTCCCACATTTTTCTGGCACAAATATCCCCAATTTCTGTAACTGTTTCTCACTCATAAAGCAATATGTGATTTTAGTTTAAACGGTATCTCTAACACCCCCTTATTTTTCTTTAAATGTACTCTATTTACCGATGTATCACTTATATATATGACCCTTCCCCACAAGAAAACGTGACATGTCAGATACAGTCTGATCAGTACGGAAGAGGGCTGTCATTTCCCTTTCCCTAAGATTTTGTTAGAATTTTTTGGCAGACGCATCAGCCTTTTTATTTACATTGTACTTTTGACATCAGATATCTCTAAGTTTCTTGTTGTTGTTTGTTTGTTTCACATGTTCCCATTAAACCTTATCTCATCCATCATGAATAAGTGCGATTGGATTTTTGTACTAAACTTAGGGACCTTAAGCTCACCATCTATTAAACGTTATCTTGTTAGAACTGACAAGCCGATATCACTTACTTAAATCTCTTTGGATTCCAGTTCCATCCGTTCAACACATCCTGTAACTTTCTAATGTGAAGCATCTACAGATTTGATGTTTATCCAAGTCACTGATAAAATATTTAACAGGATAAGACCCTTTAATACTCTGCTAAAACCTTCCTCCTATATGAGTTGAGCCAGAGCATACAAAAGTCCAGACACAGTCTAGAGCATTTTCCAGGTTCACCAGAGAAAACTCACGGTGTTTGAAAATTGCGAACAAACATGCTAATTGCCTGCTTTCCAGCATTATCCCTGGGAGGGACTCCTAGGAAATTTTCAGTCATGGTCACAGAAGCTGGAATCTTCTTTCCATAAATCTCTCCTTTGCTTAGGATCTAAGGTAGCATAAACTCTCTCAAAATTGTTGGGTCTGCCATTTTTAGCACAGAAATCTTTCTTTTTGACAGAAGAGAAAATCTGAGAATTAAAAGAACTGTAAGTTCTGTGTTGGATATAACAGCATTTTCATGAGGTCCAAGCAATAAGCCTGTCCTATTTTGGTACTTTTTGTCTCCAAAAAGATACCATAGGCCCCTGTTCATTTTGTAATTTACCTGTCTAACATTTAGGCATGCCAACTCTTTATATGCACTAATAGTTATTTTCTTTATTTCCATCCTTGATTCAGAGAGTTCCCTGTGCAACAACACTGGGGAAAAAAAAAGGGCCCTTTTTTTTGCTTTCTTGGATTCTAGTCTCCTGCTTGTATCTATCTTTAATCTGGATGTTTTGAGAGCTTCCTTCTAAAAATCTGGAACATTTCTCTGACTCAGCCCACTGTTTTGTTCTCTGGACATTAGGAACACCAAGATGACATAGGCACTTTCTCCCAAATTGCTATCAGTCCCATGTCACTAACAAATACTTCTTGTCGGTTTGCAGTCTATAATAGCCTACTATTTGCTAGTTACTGTATTCTACAGAAAATTCCCAGAAATGTAAGTGTTTTTTTGTTATATCCTTTGATTTTACCTAAGTTAGTCGTCCTGGAAATGTCTACTTGTTCGAAGTTTCTAGTTGCCAGTGCACGGTGCTTCTGTGCTGGTTTAGTTACCAGACACAAAATGGGCCATCCGCTGCTTCTGTCTGGCTGGGCAATTTGCAATATCCTTCCACAAAGACATCCTTCTATTCCGTTCTCCTTTTATTTTCACTTATAATTTCTCATGTCCATGAAGTTTCCATCCTCACTTTCTTGCATTTCCAGGTAAGTGTGTCTTCTTGGCATGTATATCTACCCCTACTCCCCTACAAAGAGCCAGGGTTTCCTGAATTTTTTTCCTTTTGTCATGATACTGCAGTCTTGCATCCACCACTACCAGGCCTTGGGAACATTTTGGAAGTTTGCTTTTTATTGCCAGATGCTGTAACTTCCATTCAGGTTACTTACCCAAACTCTGCCTCCACGTCTAGGCTCCTGAGGCCATAAGTATTGTTCTCAAACCCCCTTGCTTGTGTGCACTGCTAGCCCCCAGCACTGTCACTCATTTCTTCAGACCCCACGTATTAGCTGTACTGTTTGGGAATATCTATTAGGATTGACAGTTACAAAAATAGAGTAAGAGAGCAAGGAGGCCTCTTCAGCCCTGTTAGGATTGTGTTAGACCTAGGGATCTCTTGCCAGAATTGCTGGTTTAGAGATAAAAGTAGCCCCAAGGTTGGGGCAACAGGTACTATTGACATTAAGAAGATATGCTCTACTAGGAGGAGGACTGGTATATGAGAGTGTGCTTTTGTGAATCATTATTTGTAAATATGCCTTTCAATATTGAGCTCTAGGCGGCTCAGGAGAAGCAGCACTCCCATCATTTTTATGGCAGTGTCTGTGTTAGGAGGGAACATTCCTTAGCATTTCATTAACATGAATAGAGCCTCTGTGGCTGGGAATTGTAGGTACATATCCCGGCATAAAAAGTGCCTTGTCCAAAATGACCCATTCTTTCGGGCCCACAGAGGGGCACAGCTGGCCTGTTATTGCAACACTCTTATTACTGTTGTCATCACCATTAGCATCTCAAATTGACTATTATTCACAGTGTGTGAGGCACAAAGTGATACTCCTGTCTGGAAGGTTGTGACATAACAACATCAGTAGCAGGAGGATGTTTTCAGGGCCCCCTTTCCTGGTTAGAAATAGCTGAGGAAGGCATGGGAGGCTGCTGCAGTCATTAAAGGAGCTCCTAGTGATGTATCTTCCAAAGACCCCCCAATAACTTCCGAGACCCTGATATTTGTGCAAATTAGCAGCTGTGGCCTTTCCTGAGCTGGTGCTCAGCATGAAGCTTTCAATACCGTTACGGTGCTTTGCAATTGCCACTTGGATCAATATCACGAATTCCATTAAGCCGTGCTTGGCATCCTGCTTCCTACCTATCCTTGACGACCTGCTTTCCCTGCTTCCATTTTCAAACTTCTGCAGACACTGTGCAAGGAACCTATTAAGTGTCCTGAATTAGGGAGAATTTATGCAAGTCTCTTTCCCCTGCTATGAGCTTGGCCATCAGAGTGAGTGACAGTAAAGGGCCACAGAAACGAGTCTGAATATCAAGTATCATTCTCTTTAATAAGAATAACCAGCTAATGATGGTAACCTGATGATAATACTCAGGGACTGACTTCAAACTGTTGCCTCCCCGTGTCCACCCCAGGCATAAACTCCTACAGTAACTCTCACTTTACCCTTTCTTCTGGAATAATGGTTCATAGTTCCTTTCTTTCTTATTCTTCCTTTCTTTCTCCTTCTTTCTTTCTTTCTTGTTCTTTCTTTTTTTCTTTCTCTCTCTTTCTTTCCTTCTTTCACTTGGTGGTTGTTCTTGTATGAGGGATGGTCAGTGAGTCACTACTTAAAACTATGAGACATCCCCCCAGGAAAATTCCTTCGTACACACATGCTAACATTTCCGTCAAATTACGGCTGATTTGAAACCCCCCCCCGTCCGTTCTGGAACTCCTTAGGGATCCAATAGGCCCCAGATTCTAGGGGCGATTCTGCAGGATGTTTCACACCTCACAATGGGGACAAGTCATATCTCTCCAGAAAGGAAGGAATAGGAAAAAATTACACCTTTGCCAACTTTTTGAAAATCATTCTTTATACACAGAAAATTTATACACAGTACAATTTATACACAGTAAAATTCACCCTTTCTAGGTGTGCATTTCAAGTGTGATCACCATCATAAATAAGATACAGAATATTTCCAAACCTGAATAGTTCCCTTGTGCCCTGTGGTAGTAAATCACCTCCCCTCACCTCCAGTCCCAAACAACTACTGGTCTGAGTTTTATTTCTAAAGTTTTATCTTTTCTAGAATGTCATATCAATTGACCAATTTAGTACATGGCCCTTTGTGTTTGACTTAATTCACTTAGCATAATGCTTTCTATCTTTTCCTGGGAAAATATAAAATAAAATGAGAATTGTTGTATGAACTTGTCACTTTAGATAGACACAGGGAGGCGATAGTTTGAAATCAGTCCTTGAGGCTTATCATCAAGTTACTGTAAGCTGCTGGTTACTCATTTAAAAGAGTGCTATGCTATATGTGTTCTTGGCATGTGTCGGTAGTTAGGTTTTTTTTTTTTTTGCTACTGAGAAGTATTCCATTGTATGACTGTATCACAACTTGTTAACTTTTAGTTCTTTAGTAATACATTTTATTTTTATGTTTATCCTCCTCTTATTTAGCTGAATACAAGCCCAGTAGAAGTGGGATCTTCCTTGGCTATCTTCAGAAGACAGTTTTCCTTACTTCCCCTATGTTTGTGGAGTAGCAGTAACATTTATTGAGAAGCTGTTATGAGCTACATGCTATACAGGCATTTTCTTATTTAATCCTATAAGCTTCCTGTGAAATAGGAATTAGCATTCTCATTTTGTTAGTTGAAGAAACTGAGAAAGATTAACTGAAGCTTAAGTTACGGACGAGTGGCAGAACCCAAGTTCTCTGATTTTAGGTCCAGTGTTCTTTCATGGATTGTCAGAATCCCTCAACCAATTTTGACTATTGGCTTAAGAATGAGAAGGGGTGGAAAGGTGAAAATTTGGAACCATGTAGACAGACATGCTGATTTACTGCAGTGCATATAGAACACCTGACAGCCTTTCCTTCCTAGCCATCTTGTCCTCACTCATCCCACGCCTATCAGCATCTAGCCACAGCCCTTCTCAGTCACAGGCTGGATAAATTGAGTGATCCATAAGGGTCCTCAGAAAGCAAACAGCTCTTTCAAAAAAAGCCAGATGGATCTAGAGGGAGGAAGGTCCTTTCCTTGAAGTCTAGTGGGGAGGACTTTCTTTGGCCCTCTTTAGTTCAAAGAGGATAATGTTGAGTCAATTATTCAATTCATTTAAGCCCTCAATGGGACACAATAGATCCCCATTCTCTCTATTTCCCAAAACAGTAAGAGGTGTTAGGATCCAGGCAGGATTATGTATCTGGGAATTGGTGGAGCTCAGGATAAAATACTTTCCTTCCCCCTCATTTTTGTGGCCTGCAGCTTAACATTCAACTATCCTAGAGTCTACGAAATTGCCTCCTTTGCCTGAAATGAAATCTAATGAAACAGAAATCCAGGTCAGTGTAGTTCGCTATCAAACCTTCAGCTCCTGCACTGCTGGCTGCTCCCCTTGTAATAATTAAACAGAAAGTCGTAGGCAGGCAACAGTGAAATCCATTGCTAATCTTGCCCCTCATCAGCCTATCTTCCTAAATGTTCCTTAATTAAGGTTTCTAAATGCTCTGCATTCCCCCTGCACCCCGGGTACCAAAATGAAGCCGCCTGCTTCAGGGATGCCCAGCGACCAGAGGTGGAAGGTCTTCTAGGCGTATTTCTCATCCAGGACATTAAAAATCAAAGATAAAATCCAATAAATGGAAATGTATGTGAGGAATGAGCAGGGAGATGGGGACAGAGAGAGTTGGGAGGAGATTTTTTTTTTCTAGAGGATTTCGCTTTAAAGATTCTGAAGGCGTATCGCTGGCTTTATCACGGCTTCTCCAACACACCAGGGAGTGAATGAAACAGCTGTCACATTTAAACACACACAGCGGTAATCCTGCACTGAGCACAATGCCAGGACAGAACAGAAAATCTATCAACACTTACAATGCATTCTATTTATTTAGCAGCTCGTCCCCCTTTACCAAAAGTTTCATCTGTGGGGTTGAAACTGGGGCCACTGGCCACTGGTGGCTTTTTGTGGTCCGACAGCTGCTGAGGGAGGGCATGTGGGAAGTGGTCAGCTGTAGACGGTGGGTGATTGAAGATGTTAAATCACAGAACTGGGATTCAGGATGGCCAAAGGTCGGCGGCAGAGCGAACCCACAGGCCCTTCGCATCAGGAGGCAAAAGGAATATAAGAAATGCCCCAAGTATCTCTACTTCAGCCTTCTGTTCTTTCCCAAGGTCTTCATTGAAAAGACCAGCATCTCCACTTCTTCTCTCTCCGTGGGCCCTGTGTCTTCTCAGGAGATGCCTGCTGATCACTGGGGTCTATGGGGGAAAGCAAGCTGCCTGACCAAGTATTGCTGAGGAAGAACACTTTGGAGAGAATCTCTAAAGTGCCTCTACATCAATAGAATCTAAAAATATTTACTTATTAATTATGGTACATTACACAGTGAGGCTTGCACATAGTAGATCTGGTAGGAATTTTAAAACCATATGTGGAGTTCCCTATAAGGAAACCGAGGCTCAGAGATGTTGTGGTCTTCCTAAAGCCCACCCAACTCCTCAGCAGACAAAGGACAGAGGCAGAGCCACAATCAAAGACCCCTGAGGCCTGGCTTAGTGTGTGGGCCAGTGAGAATGAAATTTGGGCAGGGGAATGGCTGTCCATAAGGGGATGGCAAATGGAAAAATGAGGCAGGTAGGGAGAATGTGAAGAAAAGACAATTGAAAGACATACATAAAGAAATCTACCATTATCAGCCTTAAAGAGGCTCTCTGTTGGGTCCAGCTCTGGACCCACGGAAACCATCAGAGAACAAGGGTAGAAGTCAGGAGAGACACACAGAGATTATTAAAGGGCTGACAGACAGAACGAGCAGATTAAAATCTACACAAGAGGCTGCTGAAAGATCAGTTAATTAATAGCCTTATGAAAGTATGTTCAGCTTAATCCAATTATATTCAAAGAAATTTACTTCAGATAATATTTTTCCACCTAGTTTGTGTGAGGTTTTGTGCCAGCCACCATAGGTGGCACAGAAGTGAATGCCCCCAGCTTTTCTTCCAGAAGTTTCAATCTGGAATCGGGGAGCAAATCGTAATAAATTTTGTGATCTGGGAGAAAGAGCACCAGATTTGGACTCGAACAGATGGAGATTTGAATCTTGGTTCTGGCACATTCTATTGTATGACTTCAGGCAAGTCAATCCCTGCTCCCTCCACCTATACATCATAGAATTGTTGTGAAATCTATTGGAGAAGATGTAAGAGCTGTATCGGTTCTATCTGTTAGCAAAGTTCAATAAATATTAGCTTCCTTTCCCCTGCAAATACCACACCATAAGGCAAGAAAAGGCAAGATGTGTTGGGGAATAATGGAGAATTAATTCTGGCTGGGTTCACGAAGTAGAGGGAGGCCAAGTGGAAACAGGCTGGGAATGACACACGCAGGGCGTGGAGTGCCAGGCTCAGGGATGGGAACAGGGCTCTGTAGGTACTAGGGAGGCTAGGAGACTTTTGCTTAGGTACTGATGACATCAGAGTTGGCCCTCAGGAGGAGAAGGGAATCTCAGTAAAGAGACCACTGTCATAATCCAAGTCAGAGTTTAGGAGTTCCTT
Organism: Equus quagga; assembly: GCF_021613505.1. Taxonomy (NCBI): domain Eukaryota; kingdom Metazoa; phylum Chordata; class Mammalia; order Perissodactyla; family Equidae; genus Equus; species Equus quagga. The sequence continues at coordinate 75,983,017 of NC_060280.1, read as the reverse complement.
AATAAGCCCAACCCTTCTTCCTCTGTTCATCTTTTTCTTTTCTCCTTACTACTTATCACCTCCTACCACACGACATTGTTTACATATCTATAAAGTAAATTTCACGAGGGCAAGGGCCTTGGTTTCATTCACTGATGGAATCCAAGCACATAAAACATTGTTTGGCACATGGTAGGAGCACATCAAATACTCCTCAGAAGGAAAAGAAAGAGAAAAAGCACAAGGCAGCTCCATGATTCTGTGCCTGAAGAGTGGTGTGTACAGAGCATTATGGAGGAAAGACAGATGAACGAGTTCGGACAGCAAGTGGTCTGGCTGTTTTCTGTTTCCTCTGAACAAAACCAGGCTTGAATACAATTGTGGAAGACTGGGGTTAAAGATTTTCCAGATCAAGTTTGGTCAAGCATTTTTGTGGGTAGCTAGAAGGAACAGAGGGAAAGGGACTGTGTTCAGAGCCCGTCTATTGTTCAGATGCTCGGATGTCTGGCTCTGAGGACCTTTGTAACGTGTCTGGGAACAAAAGGATAAGGTGGTTGAGCTTCCGGTCCAGCCCATCCTTCCAGCTGAGCCTTCACTGCTGAGCAGTTCTGCCTGGGAGAGAAGACTCCCCATCAGCCTCAGGTGCCCCACACTGGGGACATGGCTTTAGGCCCAGGGGCTTGCTGGCAGGGGTCTGCCAGGCTTTGTCTGTCTCTGCTTCTTAGGCTCTTCTCAGCGCCACCCTCATTAGCAGCTTTGGAAATGTGGAACACATTGTAATCCTTAACTCCACTGTTTTGAAATGTCCCTGCGATGGCTGTAATAATCATCTTACGAACAACCTAGAACAAGCCCTAATTGCCTCTAATGTTGTATTATGGCTGGGATGTGGGAAGAACAGAGACATGCTGCCTGTCACAGCCCTGCTCTGATTATATGGTACCTTGGGCAGCATTTTCACGGAGAAAAAGGCAACAAGCCTATTATTTTTCCTTCTTTTTGGTGAGCCTGGCTTACTGGAGCCCTCCCCACACTCAGGCAGCAAAAGGAAGAGGATCCTGAGCCAGCAGAGGAACCCAAAACTCCTGGTACTCTGTGAGTGATAAAGAATAATTTGATGCACAGATAAAGGTGCAGTAACGTATTCTCATTTCTCTTAACTACTGCTGGTGATGGTGTTTATGAGCAGCCCCTTTTACCACTGAAAAAGTCCTTAACTGTTAATAAACTCATGAGACAAGCCACCAACACAAGACTGTGAGATGCTCTGAATCAATGAGTGATAAGTGCATGGATACGTGGATCCCCGACTGAGCCAACTCTTACTGAAAGCCTAAAACGTTCTAGGGTTTCACACAAATTCCTACGTCTGTCCCTTTGACCACTTTATCAGGAGTTCTAAAATCACCCCCATTCAATAGATGAGGAAACTGGTGCTCAGGAAAGTTACGTGGATCTGTCCAAGGACCACAAAAACATCTCATGTGAGAGAATCGGGATTCAGGTGTCCCGCCCGCGTTGATTCTGTTGCACTGTATTACCCTCCCAACACTCTGGTTTGGGAGATTGGTCCCGATTTAGTTCAGACAGTCATCACTGGGACAGTCACGAGACTGACACTCAGTTTAATGTCACAGCTCTCCTCTCCCTGCAGATCCCAGCACTGCAGTCTAGACTTCAGCCCTGGGGTCACCTTCCTCCTCCACGGAGCACAGTTCTTACCTCTGAAGCCTGACAGGGAGGCTGCCGGCCCTGCCGCGCTCGAGCAGCCTCTTGGTTTTACCTCTCCAGTTCACGATTATCCAAAGTCACAGAATCACAGCTGCTAAAAACAGGATGTTATATATATAACATACAGTTATTACGATGATTACACTTCCTCTTCACAACAGCCCTATGCGGGTCAAAAAGGCAGTTGCCGTTATTCCCCATTTTACAGCCAAGAAGACTGAAGCCTGGAGAAGATAAACCTCCCACTGGAGCCATATAACAAGTGGGTGGAAGAAGCAACTGCTTGACTGCTGGGGCCAAGGCTCTCATAAAGACGGCCCGACCAGCCCGAATCAAACCCAGCCGATCCCCAGCTTCAACTCCTACAGCTATTTGAGCAAAAAGGATGGAAGGCAGCCTCATTGGGAGAAGTGGAGACAACAGTAGGACAAGCTGGCAGAGCAGGGCTGTGGATGCTGGTTAGATTCTCTACACCCTGACAGATTCCTGCTATAGGCAATTTCCTATCCTACAAAAAATAAAATCGAAATCCTAAAACCTCTGAAGATAAAAACTGCACCAGCAGAGTCGTGCCCCCTGCTTAACTGTATTTGAGATAAGGGTGAGGGGTTAACCTTGTGGGCCGCTAACAGCTTATCTCTCACAGCTTCCCATCCAGAATCCCTCCACAGGGACCCTCCGCACCACGATTCAGGCCTTCTGGGACAGCATGTGTGCCCAGAGCGAAGGGCACATGACTGAAGTTGCTTTCACCTGCCCCAGGTCTTAGCCCTGGCAGATGTACACTGAGGCCTCCCGCTCCTTCCCTCCGTCTAGAATCTGTCTCATAAAGGCAGAGCAGTAATTATTTACTCTGCTATTAACGCAGCATTAGCCATTCTCAAAGCACTCTGCAAACATTAACCCCCTCAGACCCTGTTGCAAAACAAGGTGGTGAATCTAGGAAGGAGTCATTAAACCGATATTTCATTGAATGAGTCACCCTCTAGGCCCCACAGTTTACAATCTGGTACACTGAAGGGTGACATTCACTTGCCTTCAGTATTTTGACAGATCAGGAATAACCATGAAAACAAGTGACAGAAACCTAGCTCTAGCCCCATATATCATTCATTGATTCCAGAAATACTCATTGTCTGCCTACTATGTGCTAGGCACATATTTGTCAAAGGTTGGTGTATGGGTTGGTTAGTGAGTAAGACAGACTGCTAAAATTTCCTTTTATAATTTATTATCCACTTATTTAGCCTTTAAAGCCCTGGTAAGACCTAGAGAAAATGTGGAAATCAAGCTGATAAAATAAACACAGTACTCAGAAGAAAGACTATATCTACAACTGACATGCAAAATCGCAGCCTGGTTGCAAAAACTACATAAATAAATAAATAAATAAATAAATAAATATGAGAACAAACAAAAATTCCAACTCACTCATATGAGTTGACACTTCCCACAATGCACTGCAGAGCCAATTTGTGTAGACATGCACAAAGGCATTCGTTTCATTTGCCGTGGTGGATTGCAGCAAACGCCGCTCTTCATTCATGTAATTAAGCTAACGTGTCAAAACAATTACCCCTTATAGACAGGGACTGGCAATATACTTCTTTCCTTTTTTGTTTCCTTTGAGCAGAGGGATCAAGAAAGTTGTTAGCAGAATTTGGGGACCTTGTTTCAATTCAGCTTTCCCTCAAAAAGGCCACCACACCACACCATGCCTGGACACCTCAGTGCCTGCAGTTCTATCCCACTGATGGTGCAGGAGGTGAGAAGTGGTGTCAGGGACGTGTTTGATGGCAGGTGCACGAGCTACAGGAGAGCAATTTGGCAAACAATCCAGGGCAGCGCAGGAAACAATTCTTTTATAAATGAATACATGCTGTTGGTGGCTGGCACATAAAGCCATCTTGTGAGAGTACAGAATAGAAAAAAGCTGCCAAGTCAGGTTGAGGCGTTTTGACACTGGAGCTACGAATGCTACACAATCTATTACCATAGGAAGCATCCTCCACTCTAGGTGTTTGTCTGTTGTAAATCACTCCGGCTCCTTTCCTTTCTCCTGCAGTTAATATATTTTCTTTCAGCTGATATTATTTGCTGTGCATTACCAGCAATGTTCAGCTGTTAACATTTGTGTCTATAGTTAGCATTTTTATTCAGCTAATATTTTCATTCAGTAACATTCACCAAGCGTCAGTTTTATTCGCATCATATTTGCCAGGAATATTTTCTTCTGTTAGCGTTTGTTTCTCTCTTTAAGATTTTTATTTGCTAGGTATTTTTATCCTGTAAGGACTGTCAGCTTCAGCTAGCATTGCAAAAAATTCTGATCATTTCTGCAGAGAGCTCTGAGTTAGCAGGCGCTTCCCAGGTAAGCCATCAATCTGGGCCTTAGTCTTTGGCATCTTTAAAATGGGGATAATAAAGGTACTGTGAAGACAGGGGAGCCAAAATGCAGACATATTTCCAGTGGCTGAATTAAAGCGTAAGTTCAGGTTATTCCAATAAAGGAAAGGAAGAACTCAGAGAAATAGATGTCATTCGACCTGTAAGGAGAGCTCTGCAGAGAGAGAAGTGGCCACCTTGGGAAATGGAGAGCTGCTTTTCACCAAAGGCATTGGAGAAGTTCTCAAACCTTCTGCTGGGCCCCACTCCATAGTTTTAGAGTCAGTGTCTCTGGGTGTGGTCTGAAAATTTACGTTCTAAAAGTTCTCAGATGCTGCTGCTACTGCTGGTCTTGGGACCACACTTGGGAAGCACTGACTTGAAGCACCAGATGATGGTCTGGCAGAGATGCGCTCCTCTAGAGAGAGATTTCCCTCCTTCCTTCTCTTCCTTCCCTGCTCTTTCCTTCCGTGGCTTTTTGCCTTTTCAATGCCCCAACTCTCTACAGCTAGAATCCCCAAACAGCTGACACGGAGTCCATGCCTGGGCCTGGGTAAGGAGGGAGTGAGGCCTGAGTGGTGCAGGAAGGAAGCAGGCAGTGTGGGCTGGGGGCAGGGGAAATACGTGCAGCAATAGTGGGTAAGGGGAAAGAATTCCAGTTTCTTTTACACTCTCTGCAAGTCCTGTGACTGTTTTTTTAAATACTTGCAGCCATGTAAGATGTATAACCAAGTAACTATGCCTACTCCTTATCCCTAAGGCCTAATGCCTTTCTCCACGTTATGACATGAAAAAAAAAAAAAGCTCAGTGCAGCCCCGGCCGCACCCCCACTGCTGTCTTGTTACCACTGTCCAGCATTCCTCAAGCCCTTCTTTAAGGTCTCTTATCATTGGAGGTGTTCCTGGCTTCCGAGGGTCCTTCCAAGTTTGAAGATTATTTGCTTTCATACCAGGACAAAAGCTCATGGTATCACAGAGGTGACTGCTGGGCTCTCAGCCTGAACCCAGGAGGTTCACTTAGATGTCCTACCATATTTATGGAGCTGCCAGGGTGACCAAGTTGGGTTGTCACAGGTGGAACTCTTGAGCTCCCTTCAAAATGCTTTATCACACTGAAGCGGTCACATTCAGCCACCCTCTGTGGTTTGTCTATCTCACAAACGCTTATTGGAGAGTAGTCCTGGGCCTGCTGGAGTGAGCAGTGGTCCCCAAAGCCAAGCTGGCACCCGGCCAAGCCCAGGCCATGGGAAACCATGTGGTGCCAGATGGGAGCAGAGAAAAGCACGGCTGTCCTGGAGACATGAGGCCTGAGACAAGCTTCATGTTGCATCCAGGGACTAAAAACAGAGCAGAAGCAGAGCTGGTGGCTGGCTGCCTTCCTAAGGGACACATTCTGGCATTATAGCAAGCACAATTCCAGTGCTGACCCTGGGCTAGAGAGGACATGAGAAAGCTGTCAGCCTCCATTTAGTTTCTGGCAAACTCTGTTTGGGTTTTGGCTTGTCAAGAGAAGCCCCCCGCCTCCCCAGCGTCCACTGCCTCCAACCCCATCCCCTACCAAGCCCCAGGAACACACACCCATTACCATTCTGTTGGCGCTGACCAAATGGTCACCCCTCCCCCAAAGTAGGGCCTGCTGTGACCATCGTTCTCTCGAGCATCTGCTGCCCAGAAGAGGACTGTGAGGACCATCCGGGAGAAGCAGCACGAGTCACCTTCATGCCAGCCCCGTGCCCATCCTCCTGACATGCCTGCTGCGCCTTCATAAAACTGGTGTGCTTCTTCAGCACCACGCCCCTTGGGTTTTTTCTTTGTGTTCTATTTTGCATTTCTCAGTTGGTTGACATCACTCAGCTGTCAAAATCATTTCCTTGAGATTGTTAGGGAATCTGGGTATAAAGCCACCAAGTTTGTGAATCCTGCTCATTGAAGAAATATATATTTACTGGAGGGACCAGGAAGAGCACATTTCCACCCAGAACTTAGGCGGGAGTGAGGTTGGCAAAACAGTTCTCAAGACAGCAACATAAGCAAAGGAAAACTTCCTTCTATTCGGACTAATACAGATCACCAGATTTCATAGAGTTTACTGGGGGGGGGGGTGCAAAAATGTGTGCCTGAGATGAGAGATTTCTCTCCTCCCCCATTCCTGGGGAGGTGGCCATTTAGGTCCAGGTATTTCAGCAATCTAGTTCTTTCACCTCTGTTAGGTTTCAGGCATTTATTCGGATGTACTGGGAAAAGCATGCTTTGTGCTCAGGCGTCATCATTATGCCATTCTCAGGTGTGATTCTGGTTCTACCATTTACTAGTTGTGCGATTTTGAGCAACTCAAATAACCTCAGGAAGCCTCCCTTTTCTCATCTGTAGAAGGGAGAAAATAACATCTACCACCAGAGGGTTGTCGAGGAGTAAATGAGGCCATAATTGTAAAATCACCATATGTCTGCCAGAAACTTAAAAATTGTTGAATTCCCCTTGCCCACCCTGTGCCTCTTTATTCACAGGAAAGGAATTCACTCCCAGTATATACACTTCCCAACCCACTGCCTTCCTGCCCTAAGAAAATGCATAATCTATGTTTATATCTGTTATGAATGTGTTTGGCTGCAAATAATAGAGACCCTGATTTAGCATCTTAAGCAAACAGAGGTTTAGTTTTCACACATAGTAACCTGGATGAGGGTTTTGCTGGCTTTGGTTCAGTAACTCCACAGGTCAGGGCTGCTGTCTCCGGTTCCCTCAATCTTTCCTCCACGGAGCATGACTTTTGTTGCATCTTCCACTTATATTTGCGTCCACACTCAAATAAGATGAAAGCAGAGGTGGCAGCTGTGCCTGTCCTTTCATCAGGAGAACTGTGTTATCTGGGTCTTATCTGTGTTAAAGAACTATGCCACCTCTAGCTGCAAGGGAGTCAGGAGAAAATTGTATTTAATTGGAGTCAGGAGAAAATTGGATTTAACTTTCCTAGCCTCTGTATTGGAGGAGGCAGGAAGAAGGAGGTTAGAAACACAGTGTGAACCAATGATTGGGGTCTGCCACAATGCCCAACAGAAATGAAGCTCACATGTCTTTTTGGTATCTCCATATAGTATAGCTAAATTCAGAGCCACAAGTCTAGGAGACTGGGCAGCTTCCTGGAATCTGGCTATAGGGAATATGATTATTGGTCACAGAAGGGGCAGCTACAACCAAGAATAGAGGTTAATAATATTACGTGGAAAGTGTCATCTGCTTTGTATTTCCTTCCCACAGGAGAGTCATTTCAATACAATAGCCAACATTTATTGCCTTTTGACTACATGCAGATTACTGTGCTTAGTGCTTTAAGTATGTTGTCACACTTAATTCCTCAAAACTAGGAGGTAGGCACAGATACCCATCTGAAGGAATTTAAAACACAGCCTTGTGGAATGGGAGACTGGAAGAAAACCCGGAGCCCATATTAGAGAGACAGGCAGAGATGTTGCTCAAAGGATGTAGAGTTTCGCTTATGCAAGACGAATGAGTTCTGGAGATCTAGTGTACAGCATGGCGCCTGCAATCAACGATAGCGTATTGCAGACTTGCAATTTCTCAAAAGTAAACCTTAACTGTTCTCATCACAGAGAGAGAGAAAGAAAGAAAGAAAGAAAGAAGAAACGACGTGAGGTGGTGGATATGTTAATTAGTTTGATTGCGGTGATCATTCCACAATGATGAAATTTCACATATATCAAGACATGAAATTGTACACCTTAAATATATACAAGTCATGTGAGTCAATTACACCTCAATAAAGCTAAAAAAACTAAATAAAACTAAAATTTATAAAAAACTATTTTACAATCAAAAAGGAGAAAAAAAGACAGGCAGAGCACATTAAAGTAAACAAGCCTTCCAAATAAGTAAGTGCTGGGCGGGGGGAGATAAGAGTATTGAATTTGAAGTTAGATGGACCTGGGTTGTAATTTCAATTCTGCCATGTATTTCTATCGGCACGACACTTATTACTTATCCTCTCTGAATTTCTATATCCTCATCAAGAGATTGGGAATAATAATAATGCCTATGCAACAAGGTTTCTGTAAATACCAATAAGATAATAACAGAAAATATTTATATAGTACATTTTATGTGCCACTGTTCTAAGCACTACATAGACTTGCACACACACACGTGCACATACATACCCACACACATGTGCACACACACAGACATACTTTCTATGAGGAACTCTTATCCCCATTTTACAAATGAGAAAACTGGTATAAAGATTGTAATGCCCAAGGAGTCAGGATCTACATCTCAGTTTGTGCAACCATTACACTACACTGATGCTCTAACACTTAACCTTTACAAAGGCTACGTGTGAAACGCTGCTGCACACGGCACTCAGTCAGTGCTGTTGTTATTCTTTTTCTTAATAGCATCACCTTTTATTTTCTTCATGTGATCTTTGGGTAAATACATTTAGATCAGAAGTTCTTGACCAAAGATGATTTGCCCCTGCCCCAGGTTGGGGGGGATATTTGGAAATGTCTGGAGACAGTTTTGGCTGTCACATCTGGGGGTGGGGAGACGTGCTGGTGGCACCTGGTGAATAGAGACCAGACTGCTGCTGAACATCGCACAGCACACGGGACAGCCTCGACAGCAAAGACTTACCAGACCCAAAACGTCAACAGTGTCAAGGCTGAGAAACTCTGCTCTAAACTAAGAACTATCTCTAGATGGTGATCAGGATGATGGCCTTAGGAAGTAACCAATACAAGAGGACTATGTGGAATGATCTGGAAGAAGCAGAGTCCAAAAATGCCAGACAGAGGCTATTCTCTTAGTTGGGGCTACAGGTCTAACTAGCGAGAGGAACTGGAAATTGATATCAAACCCTTCTGTGAAACTTACACTTTATGTACAGGTTTATGCCTAAATTCAATTTATAGTAAAAAGAATATCGTGCTTGGGCCTTGGTGTTGGCTCATACAATCTCACAAAAATCCTTTTGTGTTTGTTCATAAAGCCCTAGATAGAGTTAAAGGTAATTCTCTGAAATGAGTTGACACTACCTGACTCTTAGAGTCAAGATCTTGGTGCCCAAACAGAAACAAACATGTAACTGGCATTGTTCATAGAACTCATTTTAGCAAGGTGTTTTCAGTCTGAGGGTTCCATGGGCTACATGGGACTTAGAGTGGTCCTAACAAAACAGCTAGTGATCATAAAAGGTAATCTAGAAATTATTTTGGAAGGGTAGCTTTTTGATGTCTCTTTCCCTGACTTAGCCCTGACTGCTAGTAGTTGACTCAATCTTAATTATAACAACCACAATAATAACAACTGCCGACAGTGATGGAATGCTTATTACACACTGGACACTGTGATACAGTCTGCACATGAGATAGCTCATTTAATCTTCACAATAAATCTAGGATGTAAGTACTACTATCATCCTTGTTTTACATATGGGCAAACTGAAGCAGAGAGGTTAGATAACTTGCCCAAGATCACAAATGTAACAAGAGTTGGAGTCTTGATGGGAACTTATGCAATCAGATTCCAGAATCCAGTTCTTAGACATAACCCTACATTGCCTCTTCTGGGCTTCTATTCTGACTGCTTCCTTGGATCAAACAGTGCTAGGCATGGACTAGCAATTTGGGGAGATGCTTACCCCTTTCTATGCCCATGACAGAAACCCTCCAAGGCTGAATATGGATCAGCCATGCAACCCATCAACAGTATTCTGTCTGGCAGTAACAACATCACTTGGTTAAATACAAGCCCTCTAAATCTCATTTCCCTTCACAGTCAATGAGTCTATCTCACTCTAGTTGAACTTTTAACATTTTTAACCTGTTCCACCTTTTCAGGGAATGAATTCTACAAGTTTGCTTCCTATTTCACACTAACATTTCCTTGTACTACTTAATTGCCTCTTCATTGCTTCAGAGGGGGCCCCTAGTTCTCCTACAGCAAAGCCTTGTCAATAGTTCCCATAAACCTATTTCAATTCCCTTCATGTATAACAAGTTTCTTCTCATTGTCAATCTTTCTACCTCCTTGATCACTGAAGTGGCCCTTTTCTGATTGTACGCAGCTCCATTTCAGAAAATACCTAAAGACCCAGAGGAAACGTGGAGCACTCAGTCACCGAGCATCCTAGACATCAGCTGCCTCCACCTAATCAAGTCTCCCCTTCCTCAGGAGGTTTTTGCTAATACCCGGCACTGGGAAGCATGGAGTCAGAAGTTCTTGGAAGAATTGCATATGCTCCTATATCTATTTCTATAATAATTAAATAGAAGAAGGAGTGGAAAATTGTCTATAAGGAGGCACTTTAACAATTAGTCATATATACCTGATATAGTTTAATAGTCACAACTCCAGAAAATGGGTAATATCAAGGTCACTCGATAGATAAAGAAATGGAGATTTAGAAAGGTGAGGGAACTGGCCCAAGAATACCAAAAGTTGAGGTTGGCTCAGGATTTAAGCTGAGCCATGCTCTTTCTGCTATGCCACATTGGCTCAGCCATGACCAGTGAGGACTGTGATGGTTAATTTTATGCCAACTTGACTAGGCCAAGGGATGCCCAGTTAGCTGGTTAAACTTTATCTCTGGATGTGTCTATAAGGCTGTTTCTTGAAGAGATTAGGACTGGAATTGGTGGTCTGAGTAAAGCAGATGGCCTTCCTCAGTGTGGGTGGGCATCACTCAATCTGTTGAGGGACTAAATAGAACAAAAGCAGAAGATGGTTAAATTTACTCTCTGCCTGACTAGAGCTGGGGCTTTGATCTTCTCCTGCCCTTGGCCCTCCTGGTTCTCAGACCTTCAGGAACCTGGAACTGGAGTCTACACCATCAGCTCTCTGGCTGTCAGACCTTCAAATTATACCACTGGCTTTCCTGGGTCTCCAGCTGGTAGATGGCAGATCGAGGGACTTCTCAGCCTCCATAATCATGTGAGCCAATACCTTATAATAAATATATATACTGGAGGAGATTTGTCCCATTTGCACAATCAAGAGCCTGGGTCATCCTCCAAATCCCACCCTCCTCTCCTGTTCATTATGTCTCTCACATATGTGGCCTCCCTCAGAGCAGAATGCTACTTGCCTGAGAAACTCTTAAGACAGCACAGTCAAGTTTTCCTTGATTAAGTAAAATTGCAAAGAGAGTAGTGGTCAACCCGTGAGAGGAAACGAAGACGAACCCGTGAGAGGAAACGAAGATGGTTCCGAGAACGGGTGGAGTTCAGAGAGTTAGTTGTTAACGGTAAAGTGTTTGCAAACAGTCACCACTGTGTCATCATGGCCCCACTGAGGGCATGGGCATTGGCACTACAGGTGCTCTCAAATAGAGGCCTCTCCCCTTTTGTTGAATTTATTAGGTAACATGTGTAGGTATGTGTCAGACACGTTCTCAGGGCTTTACCTAGTGTAACTAATTTACCCCTCAACCAACTCTATGACATAGGTACTATTGTTATTACTACCTCACAAATGAGGAAAATGGCCTACAGAGCAGTTAAGCAGCTTACCCGAGAGCACCCAAGGAGTGAATTGCAGAGTTGGCATTTGAAGCAAGAAATTTGGCTCCGGTGGCTGTGCTCTCAATTATGACCGAATACTGCCTAAAAACCCTAGTTTATGAGGGATGGAGGTATTGGCTGAGGTTCTTCACAAGTCCCGTGACCAGAACTGGGAGTTGAGATAGGGAGAGACTGAGACTTGGGAAAATACACAGGTATCTGTGGTCAGCTCTGGATTCCGGAAACTGGGATTCTACCTTGTTTTTCAAACCCAAGCCTTTCTCCTCCTCTTATCCCACACATTGTGTCTGGCTGTGAAGGCTACTGCCTTTTGCCTTTTGGGCCTTGTACCAGATTCTGTGTTATCATAACCTCCCTAATTCTCCCGTCCCTGTGAGTCTGAGTCCTCTCTGGATTTATTTCCATATCCTTCTCCAGGCCCTGAGTTTCTTCTCTAAACTGCCGACTGCCAGCTGGAGAGGTAGAGGAGGAAGGTGCCTGATAACAGACTTTTGCCCACCCTGACTTCTGAATGCTGCCCATTCCAGGGTTTCCTTATTGTTGGTTCATGCATACACTGTAGCTAGTCCTGAGCCTCTCTGGCAGCCCAGCTCTGGGCTGGGCTTGTTCCCTGCGATGTGGGCTGGGCGAAAGCTCTGCTGCTGTCTTACATTAGGGCACAATGCTCTGTGAGCTGAACCCACCTTCTTCCCTCAGTAGCTGTCTCACCAAGTAGGTGGACCTGGCTTTAGTTCTCTAAACATCTGTTAACTACCCCCTTAACTAGCCCCATGTCGGTCATGTCCTGAGATCAAGTGGAATAGAGGAATTCAACACCCAAAGTTGTGAGAGAGAGGAGACTTTCTGGAGGTTTTGAGGAAGTCTTGGTTTCTGCTAGGGGTTTCGGATATTCTGGTAAATTTTTGGCCTATGTGTTGAAGGCCTCTGTCAGAATCTACTGTTATTTTTGTGTCTGTAGCTTCCATTTTCAATAAGAATGCTTCCAGCTTTAGAAATAACTTAATTTTTAGAGTCTGGAAGGCGGCGCAGGGTTGGGCATAGAAGAGAGAAAATGGAGATCATGCAGTTAAACTGACCCTAAACTCAAGGGGGAGTAATTAATTATTAGCATAATAATTACTTAATGTAGTTGTCACTGTTGCTCAGTCCCAAGGAAAGGCAAGGATTTCAAGCCATCTCATTCTATTCTTCATCAACTCTAATTGTTAGAAAGCTCATCTTTAATTAGTCAACATTATCCTCCCTATAATTTCTATTCATTGGTCCTGGATCAGCTGGCTGAAATGACAGAAATATACAGCTAAGTCTCTATGACAAGTCTTCAAGTATTTGAAGCTATATCTCTGATCTTTTTTAACATGATCCTTTTTTTTCTTTTCAAATGAGTATTTCTTTTTCTTGGTACATTCCAGTCATTAATATCACCTGATTAAAACCCCAAGGATGAATATGAAATTGTATCCTTTGTCTTGTGGGAAAATATCTCATTTATTTGGCTTTTTCTCATGCTTGTGAGCTAACTTAATGAGGCTAGCAGAGTAGAAGAAGATGCTGGGTGTAGGTAGAAACCTTTTTATGAGGGTACAGGGAAATGCTTTGTGGCTCTTACCTAGTTGAAAAGCTTGGGCTGCAGCCCTCTGCACAATGCTAAAATAGGAATGGATCTGATGCACAGCAGTATTAAATGTCCAATATGGAAGGAAGAGCACCTGAGGAGCAAATTCCAAGTGGCAGATGAATATGCCAGTTGCTGGGGCTTTGACAAGCAAAGAGAGATCCACATATGGGTGTCTGGGTTTCCAGCACCTGAGCAGCTCTAGAGGAAGCCCCCAGCAGAATGTTGGGTTGGTAACAATAATGATGAAAACAATTATGAAGTGAATAAGAGCTAACAAGTATGAGTTAGGCCCTGAACTAAGTTCTTACATGTACTAACTTCTTTAAGATTTATAGTACTACAGCAATCCACATTTTATAAATAAAGTTATTGACACAGAAATTAGTAAGTGGTATGAGTGGGATTCCATCCCAGTTTATCTGACTTCAAATCCTTTAATCTTAACATCTGCACTATACTGGTTTAGTCACTTTCTAGAGTTCAGGATATGTCCCTGATTATATAAAGGCTGAAGTATTAGGTGAGTCAACCAAGGATATTTAAAAGAAGGAAATCAAGGCAGAAACTCAGTTCACAAGAACAGGCCAGCCCAGGCTGAGCTGAGATGGATGCAGATGCCCAAAGCTCAGCAAGTGGTACTTCAGACCTCAGCCTCCTGGGCAGCACAGAAAACCTGGAGCAGAGACACTTAGAAGCCTGGCAGTGGTGGCAGGCCCACCAGGCGCAGCATGCTTTTGGTTCAAGACTGAGATTTCTTAGGCATGTTACTTGCCCTCCACTCTGATCAGAATTAAATCAGAAGCCCAAACAGCCTGGGTGTACAGCCAACGCTCACCAAGAAGTAGAGGTGCAGGGAGCTGGAAAAGAGCGAGCCCAGGGAACAGGGCAGGGGTCGACCTGCACTGGAATATAGACATCTGGGGCCAGAGCATCTTGATCCTCTGCCCTCTTATTTTCTCCTTGAAATAACAGAACAGAGCCTGAATCGTGGTGCTTCTCTCTGTGTCATTTTTATCCTCAGGGGCATGCAGCTCTGCAGAGTTATCTGGACATTTTTCAGTTTCTTCTACAAATTTCATTTTAAAGCTCTTTGGTCAGGTCAGCAACTCTCCTCCCACGTTCCCTGTGAGCTGAACACCGTCTCTTGCCAGGAACTCTTTGTCTGGAAAGCCATGGTCCAGGAAAACAAATCCTGCTTTGACACCATCTATACAGCCAGCTGTTCCCTACTCATATCTTACTTCCTCTGCCAAACTTACAACCTCCAATTGGAAAAGAAGTTGAAAAAGCAACACTTGTTATTCTCACTGTTTTCTTTTTTTAATCTTATATCCAGAACTTCAAAATCATTAAAGATACATATCAGTTTTGCTCTGATTACATCATTCAGTCTCACATTAGCCAGCAGAAAAGTAAAAGTCAACATGTTTAATGTGTTTTGAAAGACATTCTTTGTATGCCTTTGTATTGACACCTACCCCAGGAATCATAAGGAGCTTGCCATTGCCTCCAGCCATCTTTCTCTCCTGAAGTAGAAAGTGATTGACTTATAATTCTTCTTTTCCTTTTGCAAGATAAGGAAGGATATCATCTTGTGTTAGTATCTGTATCTAATTTAAATACTTTTGTGAAGCACAGGACATGTCTTTCCAAAAACTTCACATTGCCATACATGGAAAGATCTTCAGGTTTATTGTACTGTTCCATTAAATATTTCCTCCTACTCAGGTCTAAGATAGCAAGCTCGATGGAATTTGGATGGCCAGAGAGGATGGGAGAAGGGAATCTATGCTGATGAAACTATACCAAGCTCTAAGGTATAAAATATGATGTATACACATATATATAGCAATTAAGAGACAACAAAGTCTGGTACGCTTGAGAGACCCTTAAAAATCTAGGCTTGCTGGAAAGCTTTGTGTTGAACAGTAGTTGGAAATGAAGGATTCGTTATAAAGTGTACCCGTGGGTGATTTTTCAAGTTTGCATGCTAGGTTGACAGGTCTGGACTTTGCAAATAATTGAAGAATAAGTGTTTGATAGCTTCTGTGTAGAAGACTTGTTTGATGGAAGTTGTGTTTTTGAAGGATCTTCTCAAGGGTTAAATAGAGTTTAGGTAACAAGTTGAAGGAGTGAATGGAGAGGAATAAAGAGTTAGGAAGACCTCTCAGCGAAACCTTGCAGCTAGAAGGGAACGCAGCTACACAGAGAGCATCAAGTAAAAGATGTCAGCTGATGAGGGTATGGATTAGTGTTCATTACCTCCTAATATCTAATGTGAAGAGAGACAAAGGGAGTTGGAAGTGCTGCTTCTATTTTACTCAGGAGCTTTCCCTGTATTGCCTCAACAGGGGAGCAAAGACATATCTTTTGTAAACTCTAAGAAAATGATTATATTGTTCAGTTCTCAAGGTTCTGTGTCCAGGTCAGTGCTATAGTCAAACAAGTACTTTTCAAATGTCTCTTGGCAAAGAAGAGAAGTGTGATTATTCTTGGACGTGGTCCCTGATCTCTGTTCCACTGACCCCCACTGACATCATGACTGAGGAAGTTTCCAAGAGCTTCTTGCTTCCCTAGAAGTGAGGCATCCTACACACACGTTTGTATGTCAGCTCACCATACAATGGATGTTTGCTCTAAACCATCATGCCTGATGGGAATGAACTTGCATTTTCCTGGGGTGTTTAATTTCCAAGAGATGATTCCAAGAACTGGCTTCTCGTTCTGGTTTATTAGTTCATAGCACATCAGAGCTGAACAAATGGACCAAAAGCTTCCAGGGTTTAGTAGGATTTACAAGCAATTACTGGAGTCCCGAAGGCAGCGCGTGCCATTAGGGAGCATCTTCCTGAAGAATGCCGTGTTGCTGGAGGAGCTCTTGGAGGAGCTCCTGGAGGAGTATTCTCCGGCATGGGCACTCAGGGCTCAGGGAAGAGGGTGGAAGGGACGGTGATTCACACAATCATCCTCTCACCACAGGCTTCTCACTCTCCCAGAACCACTGCCTGAAAATTGGACATACGTAATTTTTTGACTCTTCAATGTATACCCAGAGGTTCCTAGAAATTCCAAAATAAAAGTGTTTGGAGGTCAATTCCTTTCCTAAAATCCAAATTAGGGTTTTGTTTTCCTTTGTTTGCTTTTATTTTTTGTTTTTAAGTGGGAAGCAGCCTCTTCTGCCAGAAAGGTAGTGATACTAATAGTTGGAAGCCCAAGTCCTGTAGTCAGTCAATCTAAGGGCTAATCTTCTGTCGGTCAGTTTTCTAATTGGGGAATACTAGGTAAATACAGGAGTTGCTTAATCTCAATTTCCCCATCTGCAAAATGGGAATAGTGGCTTACTCTGAATTTTTGTGAACATTAAACAAGGTGATGCATGAAAATCACTCGGCACATTGAACATAAAATGGGAAGATTTACCCATGAAGGCAATGCTGGACAGCTGCAGTCCTCCCTATTTTAGGGGCTGCCCTTGTAAGACTTTTACATATAGGCAAACCCAGAATGTGAGTTCTCTGAGCCAAAAAGATATGACAATAGAAAGGCAGAGGAGGAACTGAGTGTTCAAATCCATTCATTTATCAAGTTATTCCTTTCAAGGGGTAGAGTATGTGAGACAGCAAAAAAAGACCAGAAGTATCCCTGATGGATGTGCCTCACATTCCCCGCAAAGAAGGAAACATCAGGAGTAAGGGATAAGTTCTCATTGCAAACAATGATGTACGTAAGTTGTTAGGTGATTTTCACTTAAATCATGCATAGCTTTCTGCATCATTACGTCTTTTGTAAGCACTATTTCTAATGGAAACAGTCCAACATGTGGATGATTTATGTAGCCATTCCCCTACTATTGGACATTTAATTTTTTTCCAGTGTTTTGCTATGACAAATAACACTTCGGTAAATATCTTTACATATAAATCTTTGTCCGAATTTCTGATCATTTACTCAGGATAAATTTATATGAGTGAAATTACTAGATCAAAAGTGATTTTAGGATTCTCATTACATTTTGCCATGTATAGAAAAAAAGAAATACAAGTTACATTCTCAAGAGCAGCAAACGAAGTTGCTAGTCTCACGGGCTCCTGGTCAGAACCAAACATTATTTTTTTTAAAGCACTATTATTTTGTTTGAAATAAGCAATATCTTAGTGTCATTTTAATCTGCATTTGATTCGTTAAATTTTTCTTATGTTTACTAGCCAAGAGCAATTTATCTTTTATGAGTATCTGTTCATGCCCTACACCCAAATTTTTGAGTGCTGGAGCTTTAGTTTGTTTCTTAACACTTTGCAAAAGTTTTGAATGCATCAACTGGAATTTTGACAGGTGGAGAAATGAGGATGAGGCAGTGATCTCAGGTTTGCTATAATTGCAAATTTTAGATAATGGAAATTTAATGAGCAGAAATATAGTTATAGGAGATCTCAAGTAATGTATGAGCGTGGCAGGTAGTTCAATTGGGTAAGTATCCACATGAGAATGTACTAAGAATTAAGATTTTAAAAATTTTGGAACTACAGAGTAGACCTATTTAAATACCAGATTAAGAAATTGGGGCTTCATTCAGCAACTGGTGGGGAAACACTAATGCTTCTCAGGCCACCTCAGTCAGTATTTTTAACTCTGGCTGCATATTAAAACTGAAAATGCCAACACTTGGGCCCAACCTGGCACCAATTAAATCAGAGTCTCTAGACTTGCATTGGTAAACCAAGACTGAGAACAAATTATTCGAGAGACATTGTAGATAAAACCAAATTTGCCCAATAGCAGTAGTAGGAAGAAAAGAGAAAAGCAGGCAAGGGAGAGAGAGAAAAGAGAGGGGAGGGGTGGGAGGGGAAGGCATGGAAGAGTACCTGATGGAGCAGAACAGAATGGAGCAAGACAGAGACAGGCTAGAAGAAGGAGAAGGTTAGGAGACGACTTCAGTCATTTAGGAAGGAAAGAATAAGGGGTGGATGCAGGGAGATGGCAGTAGGAGGGAATGGAGTGAGATGTGAGAAATAATGCATACAGTATACTAATTTAGCCATGAGCAGAGGCAGATGAAGGTAGGAGTACAGTTTGAGGTTTGAGGGAGAAGAAACATAAAAATGAGCAGTTACAAGGACTTCCCTGGGGAGTTAACAAGAAATTCATGTAATGATTTTCAGGCAGCAGTGAAAACGAAAATAAGGATAGAGGCCAAAGAGAAGGAAAAATCTAAGACAACCTATGGATACAGTACCTAGCACAAGGTCCAGTACATGGAAACTACTCCATGTGTACTTACTCAAAGAATAACTAATGGAGAGGGCAGCTGCGGATAGAATCTTTTCCCCTTTCAATGAACAGAAGGAGGAAGGCACAGAAATGGAGATGAAAATGGAATGAGCAGAGGACACAACATATCATTTTAGTTTTGAAAAGACTGTGGGGGATAGAGTATCGATACAATGAAAGTTGGAGAGAGTTATATTTCACGAGGACTGTAGCTCTGCTAGGAAAGTAGGTGAAAAGTTTATAAGTCTTGGAGAAACAAGTGAGGGGGCTATGAGAAGTGAGTATAAACTCCTGGTAAAGGATGGAAGAAGAACTTAGGGCAGAGAGAAAGCCTGTACTTCCTGTCGTTTTGTTGTGTTCGGGATTTATTATTATTTTTTTAAAGGATAGGTGAGATATATCAACATCTGTGTAAAAGGAGTAGATGTTATTAGATAGGGACAGGATGAGTGAACAGAGAGAGGAGAGTTTAGCTGCTATGATAAAGTCCAGGAGAAGGTAGGAGGGAATAGAATAATGATGAGAGATAAAGCGTGGTCATCAGAGAGGAGTAGAGCCAACTTGTCCTCTGACAGAGAAGTAGAGGAGGGGAAAAGGTTAAAAACACAGGGAAACATCAAGCTTAGAAGGGCCCCAGGAACTCCTAAGGTTAGACTTGCCCCTAAAATTGCAGGGCGGGTACTTGGCTGAAAATGCTGCTGTAAGAGCAAGTCTGAAAGGTATATAGAGCCACAGAAAGAAACCATGAATACGTCGAACTCTTCCCAGGGAATAGTGAAAAGCAAATTAAGGTTGATAGTACAAGGTTATAGGCAGCCAGGCAGCAGGGTTTTAAAGCAGCTCTGTTCAACTCCCTGACTTTAAGATGAGAAAAGCTAAATATAAAAGGATACACAGGTGCATTAGTTATCCATTGCTATGTAACAAATCGTCCCAAAGCTTAGCATCTTAAAACGTCATACTCTATTGGCATGACTTAACTGGACCCTCTACTCAGTCTCTCACAGGCTGCAGTTGAGGTGTTGGCTGGGCTCTGTCGTCTCCAGGCTTGACCAGGAAAGGTTCTACTTCCAAGCTTGCATGGTTGTTTGCAGGATTTAGTTCCTCACAGGCTGTTGAACTAAGATCCTCTGTTCTTTGCTGGGTGCTGGCCAAAGACTGTCCTTGATTCCCATGCTGTTGAGACCAGCATGACAGTTTGTTTCATCAAAGTGTGCAATCCAAGAAGGCAACGGACGGGTTTGGAAAGCAAGACAGAAGGCACAACCTTTTGTTGCCTAGTCATGGAAGTGACATTTTCTCCAATTCCTCTTACTTTATTGATTAGAAAGAGTCACTAGGTCCAGCCCACACTCAAAAGCAGGGTATTAAACAAGGGCGGGAATGCTGGGAGGCTGGGCTCTCTGGGGACCATATTAGTCTGGCTATTAGATTGAGATTACACTAGATAGGACTTAGCAAGTATTTTAAAGGTATCCACTCTTATTTCTTTAAGTTTCTTCTAAATCTGTTTTTTAAATTATGCTTTTGCTAAAGAGTTTAAAACAAATTAAGACTCTTTGGATAAAAAAATGTATTTATCTTTGAAAGTAGGCTGGTATAGGTATAAATATCAGGAAGGAAGGAAGATGAGCAAGTGGGAAGAAAAAAAAGGAAGAAAGGAAAAAAAGAAAAATTTAAATTTGAGCCACTATGAATGAAGATGAGATTTAGAGTGTAATGGGGCTGTTGCTGCAAAAGTCAGGTAGAGGTTAAGTGAAGATTCAGGCAGTTGGGGATGTTGGAGTTCTTGGATGTCATCTTGGCATCAGGATGGATGCTAATGTCATTGACTACAGTGAGAGCACGTATAAAGTGTCTACTTGCCCAAGGCACTGCACTAAGTGCTTCACATAACAATTACAGTGATGATGACGATGATGATGGTGGCGGTGGTGGCATTCGTCAGTCATATTATTAGTTTGTTTCAGACTCTGTACTAAATGCTTTACATACATATTTCAATGAATCCTCACAATAATGCTATGGTGATATGATTGTGTCCATTTCACAAATGCAGAACTTAAGAATTTGAGAATTTAAGTAAGCTGCACAAGGTCACAAAGCTAGAAAGCACTGCAGTAATGATGGTAATCTGGATCTTGGTACTATGAAACCCATTTATGCTTTTAATTGCCTGGATATAAAGCCCACATTGTTGGAAATAGGGTGGGAAGCCTGAAGTCAATAAGGAAACAAGAGTGTGAACCTAGAAGTAAGAGTATAATTTTAAAGAGAGGATATGGAGGGATGAGTACATTTCAGAAGATGAAGAGAAGTAAAACTCAGGTGGTCTGATGAATGATGGTATTAGTTTTTAAAAAGAGAAAGGAGAGAAAGATGATGCTGGCTAGGAAACAAAGGATGGCATATTTTTTATCAAGTGATCCTACTTAATCTAACTTTAACATTGAGGGAGAATGAGGAAATACAAGTTTTCATTAGGAGAGAGGAAAAAAATCTCGTAAGCCACAGTAAGTTAGGGATGGAGACTACAGTGTCATAACGTTCTAGAAATCTCTTTTGTGAGAGCTTTGATAGTGATAATTTGATCATGAGTTAGTGAGGTACTCAAGAGAACTTTTCTTCTAAGAACTTGATATGTATTGGTGAAATTACAATAACACAGACAAAGACAAATTGGTCCTGTTCTCGCGATGCTTATAATCTGAGGTTTAGCGTGACCCTTGAAACCTGGACATTTTGAGTGACTTTTAATAATTTGCTGAGGCAACAGGCATAGACTAGGACTATGGCTAACAAACTATAATTTATGCTTATCCTACTAAAGAAGAAAATAGACAATATGCAAACAAATAAATATGTAATTATAAGTTTATGAGTCCTTTAAAGGAAACAAAATTTATTTGCATAGGATGGCCAAGAAAGGATTCTCTGCAAAGGTGACATTTATCTAAGACCTGGAGGACAAAAAGGAAAGATTTATGTGAAGAGAGAATAGTGTGATAGTTTAACAAGACCTGAACTGGGAAAGAACTCTGCCTGCCCAGGAACTTAGAGGGTTGCAGGGCCTCTGGAGCACCCGGCGAAGGGAATGGTGTGAGAGAAGGCTGGAAAGAGGAGACAGCCAGTAGGTCAAACAGGATTTTATTTTAAGGCAACAGGAAGCCATTGAAAATATTTAAATAATCTAGCGAGATTATTCACTTTATGTTAGAATTTGCATGGGGGGGTAGCTGCTGTGTGAAAACATTTTGTAGGAAGGCAGAAGTGGCAGTGAAGATTGAGACAAATGAATAGAATCTATATATAATCTGGAGACGAAACAATCAGATCTGCTGATGGCTAAAGGTAGGGGGTGATAGAGAAGGGAATCAAGAATGACTTCCAGTTTCCTGACGTGAGACAGTAGATGAATAACAGTGACAATTTCTGAGATGGAGACCATCAGACAGAAAGCCATCTAAATAGGAGAGGTGAGAGCACTGATTCCAATTTTAAGACTTAACTCAGTCTCTCTCCTCCAGTTTGAAAGCAGGAACTAAAACACACACATTATCAGAATTCTTTAGCAGAAAATAACAGAAATGGACTCAGGGTAGCTTAGGCAAAAGTGATGTATGGGAAAAGTAATGGAGACTCACAGAATCCAGGAGAAGCTGGACACCCAGGCTTGGAAATAAGCAGAAAACAAGGTACTTATGGAGGCAGGAACCACAAGTGACTGATTCAACCACTTCGAGAATAAAATGGAACGGCGAGCATTTTCCATGTTCTTGAACTTCTGTGCAAGAGATTGTGTTCAGGAAAGAAGTATCTGATTGGCTTAGTTTGTGTCACGTGTCCATCCATTCACCAGGCTATAACTAAGGGGAAAATGTTAATTTCTTATGTGAAGTGCAGGGAGAAGTCATTGGGCAGCCAAACCAACGTCTGACGTGTATATAGGAAGCTGTTGGGAATAGAAACCTAAAACTGAAATATTACTGGTCCAGCAGTAATCAGGCATCCACCTAGCCTCTCGGGAAAATCTGAGATGAGGAGGGGGCTAGGGAGTAAAGCTGTTCTGAGTTGTACTGAGGAGGGTGACAAGTACTGGGACAAGCTCCTGCTTTCCCAGATGCAAAGGGGAAGAGTCATTCTCTACAAACCACTTTACCACCCTGAAATAAAAATAGCATAATTACTAGCACTTTTATCAGACACGGTTAATTCCCCTTTTGGTCTGCGTTTGATGATAATCCAGGGGAATTAGTGAACCCGGGTCCTCTTCACCACACTGGGCTGATTTAGCTAATGATCTGTTAATGAGTTGTTAATCACTTATTCAAATTGGGAGGGTTGGGTGACTGAGCAGGTGCTAAACCTGGAAGAAAAATCTGCTCCAATAAAGCCTTCCAATTTCCATTTTACTGGGAGCAGCCTCTTCCTTGCTCCTTTTCACTTTTTCTGTGTTTATATGTGTGTGTTCTTTTTCTTCTATATTCTGGCAGGCTCATGAACAAACTTGGCTCTTGGTGTGTCCTGAAATGCTGATAGCAAGAGTCTACTAGTCTTGAATCTTATATATTGGCTGCTGATGCAGGCAGGACTATAGTATAGCAGCATTTTGCCTATACCAATTGGAAAACCACTGAGCTTCAAAAAGGTAATAATTGATTGATCTATCAATAAATCTTCTGGCAACAACAAACTAAAATTCTAAAGGACCATATAGAATTGTGTGGCATATTAAAATATCTTCACAGACACTATCTCTTTTGATCAGAAACAGCAACGATGTGAGATGAGGTGATGAGGTATTTTCCAGATGATTCGATGGGGGGTGGAAAAGGGTAAGAAATTTTGCCAAGGTCCCTTAAGTTGAAAGTAAGAGAACCAGATTTTAATTCAGGTGTGACTGACTTCAAATGCTATTTACTGGACCATGTTGCCACTCCTACAATCTGAAGCAAGCATTTGAAAAGATGTGGACTTGATGTGACATGCTTCATGCATGAAGCATGTCTGCTGCTCCTCCACTAATGTTTATAAGACTAAACACAGGAGAAAAGCACCTTTAGAAATACACAGCATGTTAGTTAGAATGCCTTATCACCATTCCAAGTCTACCAGCTCAGAATATCTGAGAGGAGATCCCACGAAGCTGAATTTTATACACTTCTCAAGCAGTGTTTATGCACACTGAAGTTTGGGAGTTTTAGTCTCTCGCTGATCGCTTTACCCATTACCATGGCCAACACATTTAACAAGATTAATGACCTAGTCTCTCTGCCTAGAGTATATTAGAAGCACGACATTAGAAGGTGAAATGGAAAAGAGAAGGAAAGCCTCTTTGAGGCAAGCACACGTAGTAGGAGAGGTGACATCCGGCAAACTCCTATTGAGAAATAGGAAAAGAACATGAAAATGTAGATATAAGCCTATATTTACCACAGCAAAGTACAATAGTGGAAATTAATTATGCCCATCCTGACTCAATGGAAAAAGAAGCTTAAAGATATCCAGTACCTTTCTCTGTGAATACCAGGAAAACATAATAAATGTGTAAAAACGTTTGTAAAACAACTTTAAATTCAAACTTATTTTGGTACTTGTAGAAATAAATTTTATCTTGAAGAGTCCCCTGAAGTAAGAAGAACATTTGACTAAAAGTTAAAATACCAGGGGTTCAAATCCCACCCCTGACAACAACTAATTCTGTAAACACGCGCAAGTTTCTTCACCCCTATTTTCTTAATTTCAGTTTTCTGACAGCTGTAAAATGACCTAAGTTGTGAGGATGACACGAAATAATGAATGTGAAAGCCTGTTCAGATGGAAAAGCATTGTATGGATGTTAGGTGTTACGAGCATCTGAAAAATCCTCATACAACGTTTTATTTCCTCATGGCTCTGGATTAATGACAGCATTGTCTTGTACTTCCTAGCCAGCATAGGGACGCAGGACTTATCTGGTAAATAAATATAGTGATTAATCCAATGAAACACTTCACCAGAATATTCATGTTCCTGGCCTCTGTTACTAGTTAAAATGAGTGAACTTGGGCAAAGTTCACTGTCACTCATTATAAGCTTTCTTATCTTCAGAGTGGGCTTGGAGGTCCCTACTGTGTGTCTATCATAGAGCACGGCCTAAGAGCAGTGGAGAATGTCTTGGAAAGCTGAACTCTTTGGCCATTCCTATTCTGTAGATGTAAAATAGTATTATTGTAAGGCACGGAAAAATATTTTCCTTGAAGTGGCTGATCATAAGAGCTGATAAATGACCCAGACAACTTGTATGGTTACTTCTTTTATAATAGAACATAGAAATTCTAAAGCAATTATTGCATTGATGAGTTCTGGGAGGATTTTCAGATTTGGGTTAATTTGGGGACTGTAAGGAAGTGTACCTGTTGTTCTCGTTTGTTTGCTTTCTCCTTTGTTTGGTGGTGCCTGTGTGTGTTTTTCCGGAGCCAATATTTCTTCAATCCGTGTTCTGAAAGGAATCTAACTAAGGCAGAGTTTTTAGACAATAAGCAATATTTTTAAACCTTCTATTTTTCTGCTAAGCCCTACGTTTTCTCATTTTCTAGAGAAAACGGGATACTTGAGGCCTACTGACTAGCAAGCTGTGCTCAAAAAAAATCAGAAACACAAATTTTTAAAACTGAGGTAAAAATGGGTAAACCTGTCACTCCAACAATATGTGCTAGTTTGGTTTTTTTCTTAATCCCTTATTGGCAAATTAAGTTTTCATAAAAGCTGTGAAAAAAAATAAATTCAACAATAAATGAAATTTAAGGATATAAAAGACCCACATTTTCTAATACATACTAGGGGTTTGCAAATGCTTGTCTGATACATATTTGCCAGATTTATTTCTCTCACGGTTTTAAGAAACCAACTAGTTGTGTTTTATTTTTCCCCTAGAACCAGAAATTTTATTTTATTCTGTAGTCATATCATCGAATAGTACTCACATGAAATCGTCTTGATAGCCTCATTAACATACTACAAATATGAATATTTTATCCCAGTCAGAGAATTAAAATTTGCTTTTAAGTTTCTTTTCAGGATTATTGATCCTTGTTAGAGAAATAAGACCCAGATTTCCAAATGGTTAACCAAAACTCCCAAATGATAGTTTAAAACATATAAAGGGGCTTGCTTAAGGGATATTTAGTTTTCCTCTGTCCTGAAAAATTCTGCCAATTCCCATCCTTCAAAGATAAATGCATTCATTATACTAATCGGACAAAGGGATGTGGTGAAAGAAATGAAAGTTATTAAAGAAAAAGAGATGGATGGCAATAGAGGCAACCATTTGTTTTGCCACAACCAAATTCATTTCCAGAAAAAAAGCCCTTATCAATTTCTAGGGAATGGTTTGCTCTGTCATGGTGGATGCAGTGTTAATGTTTTTTATGGCTCTCTCACAGCCAGTGCAGTGACACCAATCTAAATAAAGGAGACAGAAGGCTTAATCACGCCTGTCACTGACCAGTTATTAACATTTTCCTACAAGGGCATTAGAGGAAAAGTTCTGAGAGGTCAATTTGTATTTCAAGAGTGGAGCCAAAAGAAAGAAAACTTACTTGAAAGCGGCGTGCTTATGGCAAGAGCAGGTGTGTGAAGTCCACTTCAATTTGGCGAGCTCTTATTAAGCATTTTCTACGTTACAGACATCATCGTTCAAGGAGTTCATCGTCTAGTAGAGAAAACTGTGAAGAAAAGAAAATAAACTCAACAAACATTCATCAAAGCAATTTGAATAGACATATATACCATACACAAAGGAGAGACTGATTACCTCTTCCCTGAATACTAAAAACAGGGAAAGCCTTGAGTTAGGAGCTTCACTGTGGGAGACATAATGTCTGACACAAGACACAGAAGGGAGGCTCTGGGCAGAGAACACACACGGGCGGAGGCTTGGAGGTGTAACATACCATGGAAAATTCTGGAAAACCTGGTTCCATATTGATGGAGCCTAATGTTCCTGGGGAAAGAAAAGAGATTTAGGAGACAAGCAGACCATATGAAAAATAACCT
The DNA here is from genome assembly GCF_021613505.1 of Equus quagga. NCBI lineage: Eukaryota > Metazoa > Chordata > Mammalia > Perissodactyla > Equidae > Equus > Equus quagga. Next base: position 75,956,461 of record NC_060280.1, on the reverse strand, counting down.
TATATTGGGAAGCCCCTGATGGGTATTTGAAGAGCAGTTATATGATCAAACTGCCCTACATAAAGATTGTTCAGGCTGCTTCGTAGAGAATGGATTAAAAGGGATCAAGAGTGGAAACATGGAGATCGGTTAGGAAAATATGGTAAGATATAAAAGTGAGAGATAGGATGTTCTAAATTAAGGTAGTGAAGGTGAAATCAAGGACAAAAATGATAGAAGTTGGAGAATTTTATTAGAATTTCTAGTTCTTGGTATTGTTTTGATATAGGAAAAGTGATTGATTCTATGTAGGCCTGAGACCCACCTATTTTAAAGTGACCACTGAATCCAAATCCACCATGCCTGATGTGCGTCCTTCTGTCTGTCCGTTCTCCACTGTGCTATTATCACATAATTCTGTGTAATCCCTTATTCCTTCCTCAGTCTCCTATTTTTGAAGTCTTCTCACTCTGTTATACCCTCTGGAACTGTCAATTCCACCACATGTGTGATATATGTATGTATATGTATAAATATACGTATACATATATATAAATTGGAAATTTGGAGTAACAGAAAGTGTGCTTGAAATACCACGTTTCTCAGACATTAAGTGGCACGCGTAAAGATGAGTTGTGTCAGTTACTGACTGTATCTCACTGCGTGGACACGTTGAGTGCTCTCATTTTCAATATCACTTTTTGTTTTTCAATTCTAGAATTTAAGTATTTTAAATTGCAGCATATAATTAGACTCATGCATACTGGTTTGCACTTTCCGTGGAATCCGATACTCTGAAGACATACAAAAGGGCAAAGTTCTTAGTTTAATTGCTTTTCTTTAGAAATATTTCTGCATTCACTGCTCTTATTTACATTGAACATATTGTATCGCCTATTTAAAAATAATAGCCTATATTTGGCTCAGCAGCTATGGCCTTGGTGCCAAATTCAACCAGCTTTCCTGTGTTTAAAAACAATGTTCTGAGCTTAGTGGCATAGTGGTTAAGTTTGCATGCTCCACTTTGGAGGCCCAGGGTTTGCAGGTTAGGATCCCGGGTGCAGACCTACACACCACTCATCAGGCCATGCTGTGGTGGCATCCCATATACAAAGTGGAGGAAGTTTGGCACAGATGTTAGCTCAGGGACAATCTTCCTCAAGCAAAAAAAAAAAGAAAAAGAGGAAGATTGGAAATGGATGTTAGCTGTGGGCCAATCTTCCTCATCAAAAAAAAAAAAAAAGAAGGAAAGAAAGAAAGAAAGAAAAAGGAAACAAAAATTTTTAAAAAGTCTGCTTCCCAGTTATATGTATATATATGTGTATATATATATTTATTTATTTATATTTATATATATATATTTATATATATCTATGTATACACATTTCTCTAAAACCTATTCTAAATTATAGTACCATGAGTTTAGTTCATTTCATCACTATTTAGGCACTTGCTTTTATACTTACCTATAGTTATTGTGATGCCTTCCATAGGTTGTTTCTTGCCTTGGTTTGCATATCATCTCCCCTGAGACCCTTTTAAGTGGTAAATGATTGTTGTCTCACATTTGTTTTAATTCTAGATAAAGGAAATATAAGTGCTATCTTTCTGGCTCCCTGTGGCTTCTTATTGCACCTCCTGTTAAAATTGAAATGTCTCCTTTGACATTTCTGTCCTTTGATTATACTGTTCTCTAAATACCGTTATCTATTGGCCACCAATGTATTCTTCTTCAATCATTAAATAATCTGTCTCATGAATTTTCAGTCATTAAATATTCCATCCCACTCTGTTTATAGCCAACCTAAACTGTCAAAATTCCAACACCAAATCTAGCATCACTTCAGATTCCACAAGGAAGATTTATTGAACATGTTGGTTCACTTCCTTAGCCTCTTCATCTCCAAATGACCCTCTCTAATCCATTCCAGTTTATTCCTGAACTTGGTTATACGGTAGACTGCTCCACATTCCAAAATCCCTAAGTCAATCATCCCCTTCTCTAAACAAAACTGTTTTTTCTCATCTAGCTTATTAAATTAGTCCCACTTCAGCCTCACAAGTACCTTCACTCACTCTTCCCTTCTTATCTTTGAGATCCAGAATTCATCATCTAAATAACACTGTCTATAAAACATTCTTTCCTCATTCTTTCCTCAGTGTTTTTCTCATCTCTTTTTCAAACCCCCAACACTGAACGAACCCAAACACGCGTCCTCCATGTCTTCGCCTGAGTTGCTGAGAACACACAGAACGCAAACACCCGAGAAGACGGCTTAGCTCCTCTGCTGCTCCATGGTCTTCAAACTAGGATGAGTTTGCATCATGGACTGGCGAGTGTTTCTCTGTTCAACTCCTTCTCCCACTCCTCAAATATCTTCTACCCCTGTTTCAAAGAGAAAATAGAAGCTATCATACAGGAATTCTTTCATATTCCCCTTCCCAGACATAAAATCTTCCATCATTTGTACCTCCCCTCTCTTCCTCTTCTGTTACAGTCAAGGGCTTGCCCTGGTTTCTGCAAAGCATGCTTTCCATTCCATTTCTTCTGACCTAGTGAAGAATTTAACACTATTTTTAACCCCTTTCTCTGTAACATCTCCTCCTCAATTGGATTCTTCCACTAACTTTTAATTAAGCTGAATTTACTCTCATCTAAGCAACTGGAAACAAAATAATGCACAAAACCTGCTCTTGACCCTAACAATTGTCTCTAGTTAAACTGCTATGTTTATCCTTCTCTTGGCGAACACATCAAAAAGATGTCTATACTCCCTGTATCACTTCTCCATGTTTTATTCAACACTCCAGCTCTTCCATTTGACTCTAATACTCAACTCTCTACTGAAACAGCTTTCAATAAGAAAAACAATGATCCTCAGGTTGTTAATCCAAAGAATAGGTCTCAGTCCTCATCATGACTGATCCCAGTTTAATATCTGAAGCACCCTCTTCTTTAACTCCCGTAATATCTGCGCTGCATTTTCACTATGCTGCTGGACTTCTCTCCTTTCCACACTCAGCTCTTCTCCTGGGTCAGCTCATGTTGGAGTTGCCCAAGTCTCGCAGTCCTACTTCTCCTCTCAGGCTGTTTCATATCTCTAGATGAGGGTTCAGCAAACTTTTTCTTTAAAAGGCCAGAGAGTAAATATTTTAGGCTTTAGGGGCCATATATTCTTGTCATAACTACTCAACTCTGTCATTGTAAAGTGAAAGCAGCCGTAGACAATATGTAAATCAATAAGCGTGGCTATGTTCCAATAAAACTGTATTAACAAATAAGCCAGCAAGCTGGATTTGTCCCACGTAATTTGCCAATCTCTGCTCTCTCTCTCTCCCATATTCGTGGCTCTAGTTACTACTTAGAGATGAATCAAAAACATATATCCATCCATGCCCTCTCCCCTACGTTCCAAATTAACATTTGCACTGACACACCTAAAAGGAACCACAGATTCAATAGAAGGTCTTGTGATTAAAACTAAAATCCTTACAATGGCCTGCAAGGCCCTATCTCACATGCACACCTACTCATTAATTTGAGACATGATCCCTATTATTCTCCCCTCATTCATTCTGCCCTAGGAGTACAGCCTCCTTGCTGGTCCTTGGATAAGAGCACGCCAAGGAGGCTCTGCTTCGGGTTCTTTGCCTGGCTTTTCCCTCTGCCTGAATACTCCACTCCCAGATATCCACATGACTCGCTAATTCACTTCCTTCGAGTCTTTGCTCAAATGTTGCTTTCTGCGTGAAGACCATGGCAACTAACCTATTTAAAATGGCGTGCTCCACAGTTTGACAGTCCCCATCCCCCTTACTCTGCTCTATTTCTATGTCCATAGCATTCACTTTCCAAAACGCTGTACAATTTACTTATCTATTGTATTTAATTTTCGTCGTGTGCTTCCTCTCACAAGAATATAAGCTGTAAGAGGGCAGCAATGGTTTGTCTACGTTGTTCTCTGATATATCCCAAGAGCCTGGACAAGTGCCTGGCACCTAGTCCAACTCAATAAATATAAGAAGAATAAATGAAAGGAAATTTCTAAAGCCAAACTCCTAATCTTCCTCCTTCATAACTCCCATGTAACAAGTAAAAACAAAACAAAACAACAACAAACCTGTCTCTCTTCCAGTGTTACTCACTTCTCTTCTTTACTCCCCAGAGCCAATCCTTCAATCATCCTTTTCATATGACCCCCAAATTTCGCTGGAATTCACTCATATCTTGTTTTTTCTTTCTGAATTTCTATTGCCGTTTTAGCAGCCATCACCTCGCATCTCGACTAATGAAATAGACTTCTAACTTGTCCCACGTTTACTCCATCCTTCTCCAAAGCCATTATTCATTTTGGAGCTAAACATATCGTTTTTAATATACAATCTTTTTTTTTTAATCTCCTTGCTCTCTTCACTTTCCCATTGCATAAAATTAGCTTTTAAGTAAACCAAAATTCTAGCCTCTACGTACCATTCCGGCTTTATCTAGAACTCTCTCTACTCTTGCTACAGTTGACATTCTTTTAGTTCCTGGACTGCACCACGATCCATCGCTCCCAGAGCCTTTGTACATACTGATTGCTCTGCTTGGAATGCCATTCACTCCATCCAGCTAACTCCTACGCCTCTTTTTGCCCCAACTCTATCATCACTTTCTTAATGAAAACTTCCTTGACTTTCCTAAGTCAGTTACCAACATTAAATGTTTTCACAGTGTACATTTATGTTTGTGATTTCTAGATTATTGTGTATCTCCTCCGTGGATTATAAACTCCATGAGGACAGAAATGTTATCTTCTCTCTCTCTGTCTCACACACACACACACACACACACACCCCAATGCAATCTGAGCAGTTAGCACTGTGGTTGGCACATAGTGGGCACTCACAGTGTAAAGAAAATGGAGAGAAAAAAATCCCAGATTTTACTCTTGAATGAGGTGAATTGTGCTATCTCTAAATTAAAGAAAAATAGGCAAGATAATGCATTGGAATTTTAATTTATCAAATTAGAGATGCTTGTATATTGGATTGTTATTTGGCTATGTAGTATTGAAACTTAGGAGAGGTCAAAACCATGATTAGAGATTTTAGAATCATGCTGGTATTGGATTAGATGAAATTCCCTAATAAGACTGTGCTAAACAAGAAAAATGTCAAGGAATAGGACCCCGAGGAATCCCTTATTTAGGACTGGCAGATATAGATGCTCAGACCCAAGCACTGAGAGATGGTTAGAGGAAACGGCAGCATAGTGGAGGATGCTAGCAAGGAGATGATGAGAAGAAATTATTTTCTGCTGGAGGATATGTCGATATTGTCAAATGCTACAATTGTATGATTTTTAATAGAGACTGAAAAGTATAAGAGAGATTTCAGTAAAACGGTAAGAGTAGAAGTTAGATTGCAGTGGGCTGAGAAATGAATGAAGGCAGAGCAAGTGGAGAAAACTATGTACATAAATGTTCTAAGGGAGCTGCCATAGAATGGGAATAAGCATGAAGTGGCTTCATTTGTTATACTGTCCTTCACAAGAGTATTTTCATTTTTAAAGGATTGTAAAACCACTATAATTTATTGAAAATGTCACCGCATGTCATGTACTAAGCTAACCATATTGTCCTCACGTTTGTGAGGGAGATGTTATTTTCCTACTTTTTCAGATGAGGACAAGAGATTGAAAGTTTAGGTAACTATCTTTCAAATAACACAACTAGTAAATGATGAGCCAGAGATTCAAACCCATGTCTATCCAACACCAATAGCTATGTTTTTAACCCTTAAAACAGATTTTCCCATATGTCAGGTATCGCCATGTCTTCTTCACTATTTTTGCCTTAAATTCTCCACTATTTACTATCTTTATCATTATTTATTTAATATTTTTAATCAACTCATTTTTATCACTATTGATAAGATTTATGTCCAAAGGTTTTATTTTGCATAAAGAAAAAGACTTACCCATTGTACTTTATTAAATGCTCAATTTATTACATGCATATTTAATAAACTTTAAACAAGTTTATTTAGACATAGATGGACAAATATTATTCATAAAATTTTCTTAAACAATTTAAGCCACATTTACAAATTTAGTATAACTGATTATTTTAAATGTTTCAAATGCCTTAAATAGAAAGTAAAGTATACACAAGTATAGTTATTATACATATTATCTGGAAAAATCATTATGCTCACTCTAAAACCCATTCTAGATTATGGGTACCATGCATTAGTTAGTTCATTAGTTATTAGTTCATTATTATTTGTGCAGTTGTTTTTATACTTACCTATAGTTATACTCACATGATATCATCCTAAGGTTATTCTTAAACTTATTTAGATATTTTCCCAAGGTTGTAGCAATTTTACCAGACAAAAAGGATCAATGATAGCATCTCAGAGCAGCCAAGGTTACAGGACCTGCATTATAAATTAATGGATTCTCGGTCAGGGTGCAACATGTAGTTGGTTTTCTTGAATGTGACTCAAACTTGAACCCCTAACGTCAGATTGAGCATCCTTTTTATGTCTTAACTTCACTATTTATATTGATAAAGCTTTTGGAATCCAAGTCTTTCCTTTAGCTTTAAATATTTTGCCAATTGAGACTTTTTCCTAGAATGATACTCTCTTGGAGTCTTGTTTACCTGGCATTGTCTGGTTGTCTCACTACCATGTTATATTTATTTGCCATTATTCTCCCATCACAGTACATTTGCCAATTTTTTTTTATCATTATTAAAAACAAATGTAGGCATTGCAAGCATCCTATTCTAATTAGAAACATCAGTTGGAGCTTGGATGTCCTAGAAGATGCGGAAGTAATTGCACATTTAGACTTCTTTCGGGGGCATAGGGTATTTGACTCATGTATTATCTTGAAACAAACTAAAATTTGACAGTAAGTGATAATTTGTCGTTATTAACCAACAGATTCTTTTCTAACTGATAAGCTACCAGGATATGTATGATCAATTTTACGCATGAATTCTTAATGAGTCCTTGGTGGAGTTCCCAATTTGTCTAGAACTATCCGACTTACTCCAAGTATCCTATGTTTACTAAATTCTTTTTACACAGATAAAAGCAAGCAAATATCTATGCTATGCAAATATGAACTTAAAAGAATAAGTAAAATACTCATATATAATATTTGTCCACTAATTATACCAGTAAAATTAAAATTTTTCTATTTTATCCTTCTTTTGTATAAAAACTTCCTAACCTTTCAAAACTTTTGTAATTAGCTATAACTATTATCCCCTTTATTATTCAAATTATCGTAACTTTCTCAGTAGAGCTCCTTTGAGCCAGCTTCTTTGTTTTTTATTACTGCCTTTGAAAGTCTTAAAAATGTCCTTGCCTTCTGTCACTAATAGTCTTTTCTAGGGGCCAGCCTGGTGGTGCAGCAGTTGAGTTTGCATGTTCTGCTTCAGCGGCCCGGGGTTTTCTGGAATGGATCCTGGGTGTGGACCTACGCACTGCTTGTCAAGCCATGCTGTGGCAGGCGTCCCACAGATAAAGTAGAGGAAGATGGGCACAGATGTTAGCTCAGGGCCAATTTTCCTCCAAAAAAAAAGTCTTTTCTAGAGCCATACTGGTTTTTTCTTGCCTCAAACTGTTTTTCTGGGAGTCCTGGTTCTTTTTTAGTGGAGAATATTACAGATTAAAATCTGAGCAATAGGAGTGACCATGAGTGCTGGTGATGAGCAAAATTAAAAAGTACTGTGGCTGCTGTTCACACATGTTTAGAGTCAGAGCTGAAAAGATATTTCCTTTTACGATAATCCATTTACTTTCTTTCCTTTTTATTTTCCCAATTTAACATGGTATGTTGATGTTCTCTACTTTGGTAAGGGCCATGATTTTCATTACTACTAAGTTTTTCTGTCATAGAAACATTTAGTTCAAATTAATTTACTTTTTAACAAAAGCTTTATATCAATACTATAAATTACTACCAATATCATCTACCACATGTAAATGAAAATTCTAAAAAATAGAGTACAACCATGTGCCCTGCAACACATGTACACACACTCAATCAAAAACACCATGTCAACCATAGTGGTTTGAGGAACTTTGAGGGCCCACTCCCCAGTGAGACAACCATAATTGCTTAAAATTATTTTAAAACCAGAACTTTTAAAGTCTCTGAAAATTGTCATAAGTTCATGCAGCAAATGAAGAAACATTTATTCAAGAAAATCTACAAAATCTTGGCAAGAACAGTGAGAGTTTGTGGCCTTTGAGCCATGACACGTTCACTCTGCTGCAGCCTGGGCCGCTCAGCAGGATGGAAGCCCACTCCATGTGGTGTGGCCAAGATGAAGCCCCCTATCCTATGACTCCCATCAAGGGCTACGGTATCTTTCCAGCGGGGGCAGGCCACGGGCATTTCTCATTGCCCACAGCTTTGTATTGTAGATGCTAAATGCCAGTTAAGTGTGGCTGAGAGGTCAGTGACTCCTTTTTATGACCCAGCCCCATTGACAGAGTAGAGGCGTGGCCAGCTAAGAATACTGGGGCCCTGATCATCCTCACCCCAACTTGCTTGTAAGGAGTAGGTTCCAAGCAGGAGAAAAAAGCCAAGAAGAGCAGAGGCTGTTGCCCACATCTAGCAGCCTGACTGTAAAGCAGAGTATCACTCTGAGAGAAGCAGGCTTCAGTCCCCGCCCCAGCTCCAAATCAGTGGCTTAAAGATTTAGCCCAGGGGGAGAGGCAGGCCATAGAAAGAGACAACTTTGAAGCTCTTCTCAAGGGAACAAATACAGAGTATAGGGAAGGCCAAACCTTGAAAACAATCAAGATTTTGGTATTAAGCAGTTAAGAGGAAGCAATTAAGCATAAGTGGAGGTTGGTAGCTCCATGAGAGCCATAAGATAAACCATAGTCCTTTAAGTTTACCAGAAAGAACCATGGAAATAAATAGCTCAGACGGGACCTCCTGAAGTTAAAACTAACTTCAAATATTGGCTTCAAAATCTATCTCTGCACAGGGTACCAAATTTAATTGGATAAGACAGTGAAGCAATTTATGCCCTTGGGCATTGTCAAAAACCACAGAACAACTGACGAGCAATTAATGCAGTTTAAAGCTGGATGTAATACCAACAGAGGCAGACAGATCAAAATGGAGAGAGACAGTCAAAGGGAGCCCTGCTAAAACTACTGTCACCTCAAGGGGACCGTGCACACGCCCAAAGCCGTACCCTCTGTGGAATGACATCAGAGGCTTCACACTGTGGGAGAAATAAACTTGAATAAAACAGTGCAGCCAGGTCACTACGAAAATAAACAAGCAAGCAACAACAACAGAAAGCCCTGAAAGGAGGGATACAAACATAAAGTTGCTAAATTATCCAAAATATCTAGTTTTCAACAAAATAATTATGACAAACAAGAAACAAACAAACAGGAAAGTATGCCTATTTTTATTTTAAAGAAGGCAACAGAAACTGCCTTAGATGTAGAAAGGGGCTTAGATGTTGGACTTGACAAACAAAGAGTTAAGTGCCTTAAACTTGAAGACAGATTAGTAGAGAGTATGCAATCTGAAGAAAAACAGGAAAACCTAACAGAACCTCAGAGAATGTAATGAAGTGCAATGAGATATTTGTAATGACATTAGCAGAAGTAGAAGAGAACGATGCAGAAAAAATATTCAAAATATATTTAAAAAAACAATAGCAGAAAAAAAATTCCAAATTTGATGAAATGTATTAATCTACATATCCAAGAAGCTCAAGAAACTTAGGTAAATTAAATGCAAAGAGATCCATACTGCAATGCATAATGGTTAAGATACTGAAAGGAAAAGACAAAAATCTTAAAAGCAGCAAGAGAAAAGCAACTTGCCAAGCACAAGAGAACCTGAATAAAATTAAGCTCTTATTTCTCACCAGAAACAACAGAGGCCAGGAGGCAGTTAATGACATACTGAAAGTGCTGTCAACTAAGAATCTTATATACAGAAAAACAATACTTAAAAGTAAAGGCAAGGACCAGCCCATGGCTGAGTGGTTAAAGTTCCATGTACTTCACTTTAGCAGCCCAGGTTCCTGGGTTCAGATCCTGGGCATGGACCTACTCCACTCGTTTAACATGCTGTGGTGGTGACCCACATATAAAGTGGAGGAAAATTGGCACAGATGTTAGCTCAAGGCTAATCTTCCTCAGCAAAAAAGAAAAAAAAAGTAAAGGCAAAATAAAGACATTCCAAAATAAACAAAATCTGGGAGAATTTATTGCTGGCAGAACCACATTACAAGAAATACTAAAATTTTTCAGGCTGAAAGCACAATTTTGCTAAGAAGGACAAATCCAAGAAAGTAATCTGAACTCACACAAAACCCCACAGATATGACCAAAAATTTACCTATGCTTACAAATTTGATAACCTAGATAAAATGGACCAACTCCTTGAAAAACATAACCTGTCAAAACTCACACAAGAAGAAATAACCTGAATAAGCCTATATCTATTTAGAAAATTGAATCAACAATACGTAACTTTCCAGAACAAAAAGCAGCAGGCCCATATGAGTTCATGGTGAATTTTCCCATGCATTTAAGAAAGATGTTATACCAATTCTCTACAATCTCTTTCAGAGGATAGAAGCAGAGGGAATACTTCCTAAATCATTCTATGAGGCCAGCATTACCCTAATACCCAAACCAGGCAAAGACATTATAAGAAAACAAAACTATAGACCAATATCTCTCATGAACATAGATTCAAAAATCCTCAACAGAATATTAGCAAATGAAACCCAACAATGTATAAAAAGAATTATACACCATGACCAAATGGGATTTATCCCAGGTATGCAAGGCTGGTTCAACATTTGAAAAACAATTAATGTAAATCATTCTATCAACAGGCTAAAAAGAAAAATCACATGATCATATCAACAAATGCAGAAAATGCATTTAACAAAGTCCAACACACATTCATGACAAAAACTCTCAGTAAACTAGGAACAGGGAGAAACCTCATCAACCTGATGAAGAATATCTACAAAAAGGCTATGGTTAACAGCATACTTAATGGTGAGAAACTTAAAGCTTTTCTTTGAGATCAGTGACAGAGCAAGGATGCCCCCTTTCACCAATTCTTTCCAACATTGCACTGGAAGTTCTAACTAGTGCAATAAGAGAAGAAGGAAATAAAGGTATACAGATTGGGAAGGAAGAAATAAAACTGTCTTTGTTTGCAGATGACGTGATTGTTTAGGTAGAAAATCTGATAGAATCAACAAAAAATCTGCTAGAACGACTAAGCAATTATAGCAGGTTGCAGGATTCAAGGTTACAACACAAAAGTTAATCACTTTTCTATATACCAGCAATGAACAAGTGGGATTTGAAATTAAGAACATAATACCATTGCATTAGCACTCCCGAAAATGAAATAGTTAGATATAAATCTAACAAAATATGTACAAGATCTCTGAGGAAAACTACAAAAATCTGATGAACAAAATCAAGGAAGAACTAAATAAATGGAAAGATATTTTGTGCCATAAACAGGAAGACCCAACATTATCAAGATGTTAGTTCTTCTCAGCATAATCTACAGGTTCAGTGCAATCCCAATCAAAATCCCAGCAACTTAATTTGTGGATAGCAACAAAGTGATTCTAAAGTGCACGTGGAGAGGTGAAAGAACAGCCAGCACAATGCTGAAGGAGAAGAATGAAGTCAGAAGACTGACATCCCCTGACTTCAAAACTTATTATAAAGCTAGTCATCAAGAGAGTGTGGTATTGGTGAAGTTACAGACAAACAAATCAATGGAACAAAATAGAGGACCCAGAAATAAACTCACATAAATACAGTCAACTGGTCTTTGATAAAGGAGCAAAGGCAAGACAATAGGGTAAGAAAGTCCTTTCAACAAATGAGGCTGGAAAAGCTGGACATCCTCTTGCCAAAAAATGAATCTAGACCTCACATTCTTCACAAAAATTAATTCAAAATGGATCATAGACCCAAATGTAAAATGCAAAACTATAAATCTCCTAGAAGAAAACATGGGTGAAAACCTTGGTTATGGTGCTGCCTTTTTAGACAAAACACCAAAGGCACGATCCATAAAAGAAATAAATGATAATCTGAACTTCATTACAATTAAAAACTTCTGTTCTGTAAAAGATAATGTCAAGTGAATGAGAAGATAAGCCGCAGACTGGGAGAAAATATTTGCAAAAGATATATTGGACAAAGGATTGTCACCTCAAATATACAAGAATTCTTAAAATTCAACAATAAGAAAACAAACAACCCAATTAAAAAATGAGCCAAAGATATTAACAAACACCTTCCCAGAGAAGCTATCCAGAGGGCAAACAGGCACATGAAAAGATGCTCCACATCATCAGGGAAATGAAAATTAAAACAACGGTGAAATATCACTATACACCTATTACAAAGGCTAAAACCCAGAACAGTGACAACACTAAATACTAGTGAGCACATGGAGCAATAGGACCTCTCATTCATTCCTGGTTGGAATGCAAAATAGTACACCACTTTGGACGACAGTTTGCAAGTTTCTTGCAAAACTAGACATGCTCTTACCATATGATCCAGTAATTGTGTTCCTTGGTATTTACCTAAAGGAGCTGAAATCCTCTGTTGACACAAAAAGATGCACACAGATCCTTATAATAGCATTATTCATAGTTGTCAAAACTTGGAAGCAACCAAGCCGTCCTTTAGTAGGTGAATAGATAAATAAACTGCAGTACATTTAGACAATGGATTATTCAGCACTAGAAAAGAAAAAAAGAGCATCAAGCCATGAAAAGATATGGAGAAAACTTAGTTGCATATTACTCAGTGAAAGAAGCCAATTTGAGAAGGCTACATGTTATATGATGCCACCTGTATGACATTCTGGAAAAGGGGAAAATATGGAGACAACGAAAAGATCAGTGCCTGCCAGGGGTTGGTGGGTGAGGAGGAAAGAAATGAGTAGGCAGAGCGCAGGGGATTTTAGGGCAGTAAAAATACTCTGTATGATGTTCTAATGATAGACATACGTCATTATACATTTGTCTGAACCCATGGAATGTGCTATACCCAGTGGACTCTAAAGTAAACTAAGGACTTTTGGTGATTATGATATGTCAATGTAGGTTCATCCTTGGTAAAAAATGTACCATTCTGGTGAGTAACATTGATAATTTGGGAGGCTATGTATGTGTGGGGGCAAAGCATATATCAGAAATCTCTGTACCTCCCTCCCAATGTTGTTGTAAATCTAAAACTTCTCTAAAAATATAGTCTTTAAAAAAACAAACAGCACAAGGAAAATTAATTATGTAATCATAAAAGACATTATAAATGAATATTTCTTCATTCTTTTCTTAACTTATAGCTATAAGATCTATATTTAAAAGAATAAAGATCTCAAATCAATAACATAACTTTCCATATTAAGGTACCAGAAAAAGAAGAGCAAGCAAAACCTATAACAAGCAGAGGAATGAAATGAGAAAAAATTGGCATGCAAGTTACTGAAATAGAGAAAGAAAAACAGTAGCAAATATGAGCAAAGCCGAAGGTTTATTCTTTAGAAAGATCCACAAAATTGACAAACCTTTAGCTAGACTGAGCAAGAAAAATAGAGAAAACTGAAATTAGTAAAATCAAGAATGAAAGAGGGACTTTACAGAAATTAAAAACAAGAAATTATAAGAGAATACTACAAATAACCATATACAACAAATTTTATAGCTTAGATGAAATGGACAAATTCCCGGAAGGTACAAACTACCAAAACTGACTGAAGAGGAAGTAGAAAATATAAACGGATCTATATGAGGATTCTTCAGAGAAATCAGGGAATGAAGACTAAGAAACAATTGTTGGATTTAGTGATTTAGAGACTCCCTCCTATGGCCAAGTGGGATTTATCCAAGAAAAGCAACGTTGATTTAACATACAAAAATTAATTAATATAATATACCATTTCAATAGAAAAAGGGGTAAAATCCATCTAAATAGGCACAGAAAAACATTTGACAAAATTCAACACATCTTCGTGATAAAAACACTCAACAAACTATGATTATAAGGAAATTTCCTCAAAATTATAAAGAATGTCTATAAACATATATTTTTAAAAATCCACTGCTAACCTCATATTTCATTGTGAAGAGACAGAATATTTTCCCCCTAAGTCCAGGGACAAGATAAGGATGTCTGCTGCTCTTACCACTTCTTCTTCTTTTTTTTTTTTTTTGAGGAAGATTAGCCCTCAACTTACATCTGCTGCCAATCTTCCTCTTTTTGCTGAGGAAGACTGGCCCTGAGCTAACATCCATGCCCATCTTCCTCTACTTTATATGTGGGACGCCTACCACAGCATGGCTTGTCAAGGGGTGCCATGTCCCCACCTGGGATCAGAACCGGCGAACCCCGGGCCAAGGAGAAGTGGAACGTGCACACTCAACTGCTGTGCCACAGGGCCGGCACCTGCTCTTGCCACTTGTATTGAACACTCTACTGTAGGTTCTAGCAAGGACAATTAGGCAAGAAAAAGACATCAAAGACATCCAAATTTTAAAGGAGAGAGTAAAACTATCTCTATTTTCAGATAACATGATCTTATATATAGAAAACCCCAAGGAATCCACTAACAAATCATTAGAACTAATAAGTACAGCAAGGTTGCGGGATATAAGATCGATATACAAAAATCAATTGAATTTTATACACTTGCAATATACAATCCAGAAACGAAATTTAGAAAATAATTCTATTTATAATCATCAGAAAAGAATAAAATACTTAAGAATGAATTTAACCAAAGAATGGAAAAACATATACTGTGAAAACTGCAAAATATTGGAAGAGATTAAAGAACATCTACATTTATGGAAAAGCAGCCCTTATTCATGGATAGGAAGACTTAATCTTAGGAGGATGGCAATACTTCCACAACTGATCTTCAAATTCAATACAATCTCTATAAAAGCCCCAGCTGGCTTCTTCACAGAAATTGATAGGCTGATCCTAAAATTCATACAGAAATGCAAGAGACCCAGAATAGCCAAAATAATCTTGAAAAAGAAGAACAAAGTTGGAGTGCTCACCCTTCCCAGTTTCAAAACTTACTTCAAAGCTACAGTAATCAAGAGAGTGTGGTACTAGCACAAAGTTAGACATGATAGGTCTGCAGAATAGAACTGAGAATCCAAAAATGAAACCTCACATTTATGGTCAATTGATTTTCAATAAGGTGTCAAGACAATTCAGTGTGGGTGGGGGGAGGTAGAATGATCCTTTTAATCAGTGGTGCTGGGCGACTGAATACCTACATGTAAAACAACGAAGCTGCATCCCTACCTAATAGGATACATAGAAACTGACTAAAGATGGATCAAAGGGCTATACGTAAGAGCTAAAACTACAAAACTCTTAAAATAAACATAGGAGTAATTCTTTATGACCTTGCGTTAGGCAATGGTGTCTCAGACATCACACTAAAAGTACAAGCAATAAGTGGAAATAGGTAAATTGGACTTCATCACAATTAAAAAGAACATAAAGGATATTATCAAGAAAGTGAAGACAATCCACAGAATGAGAGAAAACATTTGCAAGTCATTTGTGTTATAAGTGTCCAGTATCCAGAAGAAATGAAGAACTCTTACAATTCAATAATAAAAAGACAATTCAATTGAAAATAGGCAAAAGATCTGAACAGATGTTTCTACAAAGAAGATATGCGAATAACCAACAAGCACATGAAAAGATGAGCAACAGTATCAACCAGGGAAATGCAAATCAAAACCATCATGAAATACTACTTCACCACTTCATTTATAATCAAAAAGACAGATAATAAAAAAGTGTTGTCAAGGTGTGGAAAAATTGGAGCCTTCGCACATTGCTGGTGGAAATGTACAATGGTACAGCCACTTCGGAAAACAGTCTGGCGGTTCCTCGAAAGATTTAACATAGAATTGCCATATGACCCAGTAATCCCCCTGCCAGGTATATACCCAGGAGAACTGAAAACATATGTTCACACAGAAACTTGTATGTGAATGTTCAGAGAAGAATTATTCATAAGTTCCAAAAAGTGAAAAGAACTCAAATAACCAACTGATGAATGGATAACTCAAATGCGGCATATCAATACAGTGTAATAATTGCAATTTAAAGGAATTAAAAGAAATGAGATATGGCATATGCTACAACATGGATGAATCTTGAAAGCTTCATGCTAAGTAAGAGAAGTCAGTCACAAAAGACAATATACTGTATGTATATATGTATATTTATACAAAAAGTTCAGAATAGGCAAATCTCTTGAGATAAGAAACAGAATACCAAGTACTTGCCTAAAGCTGGGGAGTTTGGTAGGAAATGGCAAGTGACTATCAACGAGTACTAGATTTCCTTTGGGCTGATAAAAATGTTCTAAAATTGATTGTGGTGACGGTTGCACAACTCTGCGTAAATACCAAAAATTACTATATTGTACACTTTAGATGAATGACTTATGTGAATTATATCTCAATAAAGCCATTTTTAAAAACAATACTTGGGGAGTGTAATTGTTATGAGCACGTAGTTCTATGAGAGCATGGATAAGGGATCTCCAAACTCAGCCTGGAGGGCCAGTGTTTCAGTGAAGACTTCCTCCGGGCGACACTTCTTGAGTTTTAAAGGAGACATCTGACCAGCCAGAATGTGTGTGTGTGGGCATGTGGGCGTGTGTGCATGCATGTACATGTGTGTGCACAGTGTAAAAGAGAGAGATGGAGATCACGTTGTGGTGGAGTACTCCACAGAAAAACTACATGTAATTCAGAAGTAACATGAAATCCGATGCAGCTTCAAAAGTAAGCACAGGTCATAATACAGAGGGCTTTTTAATACCAAGTTACAGTGTTCACACTTCATTCTGTGCTCATTGTAAAACTATTGATGGAATTTTGGTAAAAGACATATGGTGAGATTTGCATCTTACTTCTGAGTTGTGGTGCATGGATTCTTTGAGAAAAGGAGAAGCAGAGTGGGGAGGACGAGACTGAAGGCAGTGAAACAGTTAGGACATCCCTGAAATGACATAGGCAGGAAATAATGACGGTAGGACACAGACCAGGGATGGCGAAGGTGAAGAACATAAAGGAGGGAGCAGATTTAAGAAATACTGAGGAGGTTCACGAAAGGTGCTATGATAGGTCTGGTAGGTTTGTGATATTGCTTGCAAGGGGAAGATGAGAAGAGAAAAGAATCAAGAATCAGGCCCAGATTTCCAGCAGAATGATCCAGTAGTATTTGAACCAAGAAGTGAGCTAGAGAATACAGGAAGAAGTTTGACTTTAGGAAAAGATGCAAAATTTTTGCTCTTGAAGATCAGGTATGTGCTTTTTCATCTAGCATATCCAACATATAGCATGGTGCAAATTAAATGGCTAACTGGACAAATTGCATTAGTGCCAGATTCTGATTTCTAGTGTCCAGAGGCTCAAGTTCCTGCTGAGTGAGTTCTTCAGAAGCCAAAAAGGCAATAGCCAGGAGTAGGGGCAAATATGGGAAGTGGCAAGCAAGCCTTCTGCTGGTTTCTAAGCCTGCCTGGTGTTCTATAAAATGAGGGGCTTGCCAAAGTTCATGATGACAGAATTGTAGAGGAGAGGATGCTATTAGAGTGGAAAAACAGGGATGCTTTGCAGAATTTTGATTTAGAGCCTCGGCTGTAAATGCCAGTTGTTCCACTAACTTCATTTTGCTAATGCAAGAACAGCTTTTGCAGTAATAACAAATTTCAGTGTGAATGTCTTTTTAATAATCCTTAATTTGAGTCCTAATTCCCTTGATAGCCACTTTGAAGAGATAACTATATTCCAAAAGTAACACTGCATAAGCACATGAGAAAAGACTAACCATATGCACACACACACACACACAAAATCAGAAAGATGTTACATATATTTTAACACATTATCATATTTCTTAAATGTCATCAAAGGAAGACCTTGAACCCTTTAATAAGCAATCACTCAGAATTTCTTAGGCATCAGCAATTAACAGCCCATTCCTTATCATCAGTCAGAATCTGAGCAGGATGGAGATAGAAGATGAAGATGCTGTGATAAAAAGAGCAATAATAGAGAAAGACAAAAGAGATGAATAGAGAAAAAAAGCACAGCTCATAATGTAACCACAGAAGCCAGGGCAAGCTTGCAGCAACGGGGACAGCTGAATATATTTTATCACGGGATCTGATATAATTTAGCAACATTTTTTTTTTTTATCCAGTGGAGAGAGCCAACAAGCTAAGTCAGGATCAATGAGTTGACATTGATGGGTCCAAAGTAACAAAGCTGCCAAGGAAACATAAACGCCAACAAAGAAATATGTTTGTGCCCTCACCTTTCCCCTCCTGAGCCCTTGGTAGAACAAATTTATTTTTGTGTTATAGAAAATTGCTCACAGTAGCACCCCTCCACTCCTCATTCATTCCCAACTGTCTTCCGTTCTTCTCACCTGCAGTAATTCTTAACTCTTGCTCTGAGAACAGCCTCATGAGGTCAGCTTTGAAATTTGGGCCAGAAGGTTCACAGAGGCTGAGTCACCATGAAAGAAACATCAGCAATGCCATATGTTTACAAAACGCACTTCACCTAGCTTGTCATTTGGGAAGAATTAATTAATAAAGGGTAAATAGAATATCAGTATTCATTATTCTTCCATCTCTTACCTTGCAGGCCAGGTCAAATCTCCTTGTTATTAAGGATTTTTGTTTGTTAATCATCCTGCTTTCCTTTCTAATTGCACTTACCCAAACGTTCCCGAATAACTTTGTATTTTTGTTGTATGATTCCCTGACTGTAAATTCTGAGAATAGGGGCTGTGTTTGTTCATTGATCTCTTCCCCAGATCTCATGGATGCTCAGTACATACGTGTTTAGGGGTGGAAGGAGGAAGGTAGGGATGGAAGAGGGAGGAAGGAAAAAGAAAGAAAGGGGAACAGGAAAGAAAAGAAGAAATGTCAACTTTTGGTTACTCATGAACTGACTATGCAGCTAAACATTTCTCAGGCATTTTGGTTCTGTACATTTAATAAGCATTTGGGCCACACGATCCCACCAGAATTTTACTCATACATAAGAGAAATGACCATTTATGACCTAGGTCCCACTTGTCCCAGCACAGTCATGCATTGCTTAACAGAAGGGACACACTCTGAGAAATGCATCGCTAGGCAATTTTGCCATTGTGCAAATATCATAGAGTGCACTTACACAAACCTAGATGGTATAGCCTACTACACATCTAGGCTGCATGGTACTAATCTTATGGGACCACTGTTGTATATGCGGTCCATTGTTGAGCCAAACGTTGTTATGTGGTGCGTGACTGCGTATGCCTAATACTGGCCTGCCGTTTCTGTATCTATTACCGTGGACGTGGAAGGGCAGATCATTTCTACACTTTATGGAATTTCAGTCTCAAGGCCCAACAAAGAAAAGCGGAGCAGAGTGATCTGAAAGAAAAAAATAGGAAGCATAATTTTATTTGATCACAGTTCTCTACTCTTTGTACTGGATAGTTCTGTTATTTACACACCAGTCCAAAAGTAGCACCATCCACAAGAAGAGGTCTCAAGTATCACAAAACATCATCTACAAATAGAAAAATAATTTTTTCTTGTTTCTGGTGACATAAAGTGCAAAAGATTAAAAAAACACAAAAATAAACGAAAACCTTATAGTGGCCTCCTAAAGTAATCTCTTTTTCTTTCAAATTTTCCAAAGGACATAAGTTCTACAGCACTGTGCAATAGAATGTCTGGCAATGATAAAGATGTTCTTCATCTGTGCCATCTCCAGTTTGGTAGCTGCTAGCCACACGTGCCTATCGAGTGCTTGAAATTTGGCTGATGTGACTAAAAAATTAATTTTTTTTAAAGATTGGCGCCTGAGCTAACAACTGTTGCCAATCTTCTTTTGGAAAAAAATTAAATTTTTAATTTGAATTCATTTACCTCTGGATTTAAATAGCCATATGTGGTTAGTGGTTACTGTTGTTGGACCACTCATGATAACGCCAAAACAACTTGGTTAACGAGGAAGGCTGGCGGCAGCCTCGTGCTCTTTGATTTTCTGAATCCGAAAACAGTCTGAGTCCTCGCTTCTAGTTCTATCTGACTATACTTCAGTTGATAAGCTCATAAATGCAGATATATTAAACTGTATAAATAAGTCTTAATCCTGCCATTTCATAGTCTGGATTGAAATGTCCATTCTCTGGACTAACCTCCTTGGTTTACACAGTAAAGAACGGGGGCATTTTCTCTAAAATGTCACTGTTAGAATGCACATGGCTTCTGTGGAAAGAAATATATAACTATATGCCCTGGAGGGTCCAGGTGGTACCAAATGTAGAGGACAGTCTTGGGCAAGAAAGATTAGTGGAAATTTGGGAGGTTCAAATTGAGAGAAGTAGGATGGTTAATTCACATTCTGAATCTCGCAAAATCAGGAGATGGCAGCCCAGTGAGTGGTCGTTCTCATGAGGGCTCCGCAGAGAGGCTGCCAGAGGATATACCAATATAAGGCAGTCTGAATGCCGCCACCAGCTCTGTGGGCTATCAACCCCTGTCCTGGATCACGAGGCATGTAGGAATAAATTTCTGCCACATCGCTGCTCCTAAGAGTGCAAATAAACTTTAGGAATTATCAGATGGTTTTAGTTATCAATATTTTCCCTCTTTCTCTCCTCTCTCCTCATCTTTTACTTAATCAATAACATTTATTGGTAATCTACCAAGACTCAGACTCTGCCTGGAGCATGAGGGACATACCATGATGCTAATCCTGGATCTTAACCTTGAAGAAGTCGTGTTATGTCAGAGAAACAAACAAGTAAATATTACTATTTTGCCTTGTAAAACCCATTGAAAAACTAATTTCAAAGATCTTGAGCTTCTGCTATCTGAGAGCTGGAATAAACACATGGTATTACTTCGTGATTCCGGCCCAGAGATCATTACCACCAAGCCCACTATCCTTCTAACACACATATGCATGTGCATGCACAATGGCTTTTTCATAGTCCAGTGAAAAAATCCCGTAAAAACGACACAGTGCCCTTGTTTTTTCTTCTCTTGCTTTATTTTTATAGGACATATTCATATGATGATTTTTGCCTGCCTTTGCTTTTCCAGACTTTCAAAGGTAACGCTATTCAAAATTTCTAGAACTTTTTATTAATTCATTTTGGGTTTGCTTCAGATTTTGCCTTACCAAGGATACTAGGTATTGGTCAAAGGGATGAAACAAGAACTAGACAAAAATCCTGATGCCACCATCCAGGCTGGCAAGCTCTGCAGCCACATGCACTTGAGAAAAGCTCCAACTTGGGCATTGGTATTGGATTGTTAACACTAATTTGGAGAAGGGGGATATGATCCTGACACACTTCTATCCTAGAGGGACCTGTTGATCTCATGATTGTGTTGAGTTTAAAATGTGAAACAGATCGGCTTTGCTGGCAAACTCAGAGCACAGGTATGTTTATTTCTTCATAAAACAATGGTATTCCTATACAAAGCTCCAGGACCCCAGATGGATCCCCTATTTCTCTTGACATAGTCTCATCAGCTGAATTACAGATGGAAACCACTTACCTCATTATGCCTTACTCTTACTCTTCTCCTAGGCTCACTTAATTACTCGTAGTTATTGCTGAGTTATTTTTCAAAGACATTTTTTATCACACCTCTTAGTTCACCAATAGGACATACAAGTTTGTTTTGTTTTGTTTCTGTAATCTGATGCCTGATATGAATGAATAGCTAGCTCCCTTCAGTAGTGAAAGCGATACCAGCTCCCTAAAATTTCAGTTTAATAGAAGTACTACCTTTGGTTTGACTGACTTGGTCCTGACTACCACATTATCCTTTTATAATACACACCTGCCAATATCATCTCAGTCCCCACCCAAAGCATTCCACTTTCCCAAATTTTCTCATATTGAATTAAACAACTAAATACAAATTTGTCTCCTATTGATTCAGAATATTCAGAACCCAAGCTCTGCTATTAACCTTAGGTCATAGTGAAGACTATAACAAGAGGACCTTGTTTCAGAGAACACACGATAAATAAAGGCAGATATATACACACTTTTAATACATAGTGATGCATATAATAATATAATTATGATAACAAAGCTGCGATACAGACCTGAGGAAGGAGACTGACTCAGTTTAGAGGACCAAGAAAGCTTCACAGAGGAAAACATTTTTTTGTAGAGTTTGGTGTGAGCTAATCATATACAAAAGCAAGAGGAGAATATCCGGGGTATAAAGAATATGAAATTGCATGTTCACAGCTCTAGGTAGGTATAGGAAACTAAATATTTATTAAGTACCTATTACGTGGTAGAGATTTACTATGAGTTTGTATACATTGTCTTATTTATTCCTACTGCAATCCAATGCAAAAGGTAATGGTTTTCCATTTTACAAGTGAGGGAACTGAAGCTTAGAGAATATCAGTAAATTTACTAAAACCACATAGCAAGAAGTAGGGTAAGAATTTGAAACCATGTCCAAAGTCTATCCAATCTTTCCACTATATGTTGTAGGATTTCCTCAGCTGATCCTGCTTCATGGGAAATTGTATTGGCTGAATTGGTATGCAAGCATCATCCTTTACTCTCTCCCCTGCCCACCCCCCACACGCTTCTAGTCTTGTCATCGGATAATAGGACACCAAATACAATTTCTTTTCAGAAGTAATTACTCTTCAGACCTCCACAAGTAAGCTCTGGGAGCCCAGGATGCCTGCACTCCTTTCTGGTGGGATGTCATCTCCTATGGAGGTCTCCATTTCCCTTGACCATTATTCCTAACTTTGAGGAAAACTGCTGGCGAAGATAGGCTAAGGTTGAAGTTAAACTCTGCCTGACTTTCTTCCGGCTCTAGGCTCTAGAAGTCAGTCCAAAGTCAAGAAAGCCAACAGTGCTTTTCCTGGTCATTAGCTTTATCAGCTCTCTGCATAAAGTATACGCTCCATTAAAGGAGCTGTGTGATATCTACAAGAGAAACAAAACAACAGGCAGGATGACAGTAACAGCAGCTTTAAAAATAATAGAACCACTTCCTTAGGGTGGAAAAAAACCTTGAAAGTTAAGTCACCTTCTCATTTAGTTATCTCTACTCATTATTCACAGTAAAGTACACTTAGCAAAGGAAACAGAAGGCAGCCCTTTGCTGCAGTGAATACATTCTAACTTTATATAGGATGCCAATTTTCTGGTGTCTGTGGAGTTGCTCTTGGAGTTTGCTCTTCTTGGGAATTAGACTGATGTCTCTTGGCCATGGCTGGTTAGCTCTAGTGGTTAGGGAGGGCACTATGATGATAAGGCCAGGCTCATGGGTTTGACACCAGTGACGTCCAGTCAACCATGCCTTGACCCTTCCATTTATTCCACAGCCATTTATTGAATGTTTACCAGGTGCCAGATCATGTGCAAAGCAATAAACAAAATAAAAAGGGGCCTGTTCTTACTCTGAAGGAACTCACTATTTAGTGGAAATAACAATGACAGTCAAGTAACGCAGAATAAGTCATCGGTGGACAAATGATCAAAGTGCTCTGATGGCAGCATGGAGAAGCAATCGCAGAGACTTTGCAGTTGCTGGGAAATGGCTGCATCCTGGGAGGATGAATTAACTATACAGTGAAGAAACATTGGGCCTCACCAGGCTTCCAGGTCATGCACACATGTAGAGATGTTTATTTGTAAGTATGACACAGCCTGCCTGTGAAAAATCTATGAATGACATCCTGGAAGAGCTGTGGCTAATTCCACAATCTCTTTTGGTTAGAGCCATGTAACAACCTGGGAATTCCAACTAAAATAAACACCGGGTGAGTAGGCTCAGAATCTGAAGTGAAAAGCCTCAAGGTAGACTTCAGCCTGGGCCAGCAACTCTTCTTCCAAAGAACTATGAGGGTTAGTGAGGTTAGTGAGGTCCAGTGCAGGTCCCAGCCTGATTCCTAGAAGCACTGTGGCCATAGAAAACTATGTCCTGTTACTCATAACCATGGAGGAAGACAGCCAGTATCTCTGTTACCAAAGTCTGTAAGGTGAGAAAGTGTGAACGGATGAATGCAAATCTTCCACTCCTGAAACAAAAATTTACAATCTCAAATTGTATATCATGAAAATGTTAGGCACACAGTGCAATGCAGTAATATGGTATTAATCTTACTTGAGTGCCCTGGCCAGATTATTCTACTGAATTTCTGATATTTGGAAGAAGGGTGTTCTTCACATTTAACAAAGAAGGACACTCACTGAGTCACGTAGCATAGGAGTGACTTCCACAAGCCTTCACCATAGTTCCGAAGTAAGGGCAAAAGTTTTGCCAGTGAATAGGGTGGCCCAAGAGTTAGGAAACAATGGCCCTGTCCTTGGTAGTTGGCTGATCTCTCTGGAATGGGAGGATGAGAGGATCTTGGGATCTTGATCCAGACAGTCTTTGGATCTAGTCCTAGCTCTGCCATTCACCAACTGTGTAACCTTGTGCAAGTTTACTGAATGTCTCCCTGCCTCAGTTCTTTATTGTAAAACAGAAATAATAATTCCCCCCAAGAGGATGGTTGTGAGGGTTGAATAGGAGATTGGATGCAAAATACTTCAGTGACATATGGTAGAAATCAAAATATGCCAGTGGCCTTCCTTCATTTTGTTTCCATCTGAAAAATGTGTATCACCTTCCTAGATATGTAAAGCTTTGAGGTCCCGAGGGATAGATCTTCTGGAAGTCCAAAGTGATTATTTAAGCTGTCACTTTATTCTGATATTCAGAAGATCTCTTTAGAACAGCCCCAACAGGTGATTGGAATAGCATTAGGGATTTGCATTATTTTGGTCCCACTAACCTCTGGTTCTCCAAAACATGCCATATTGTATGTTACAGAAACATTCAGACTAAAGATTAAACTGAGCTGCCTATAGCCAAAGCCTTGTTTACAACCCCTGCATGTTAACTGTTGCCATTTCGCAAGCTTGGGTGCTGTAATTATTACCTAAAGTAAATAATATAGTCAGCATTTTATAAGAAATGCAAATTCCTCACCCTCCCTTTGGTTCTCAGAGCAATACCATTAATTATGATAAATTCGTCTGATATTTGTGTGACTGTGGTAGGTAATTTTTTAGGTATTCCTCTGGAATTTGACATCAATCATTGTCCATTTAGCATAAATTAGGGCCAAGACTACATGGCTGAATTTCACCACTTATTATGCCTTATTCAAGGAAGCTAATTCTCTTCTTAAATTTGTATTAAATTGTTTTAAAAATGTATTTTTTAGCAGCGGATGTTTTCAGGGCTTCAGTTGTATTGTTCCCAATGCACAGAACTCTCACAGGGATTTTTCACAGCCAGCCTATCTGTCCACCCCTTGAGAAGGATAAATTACCTGGAAGAGCCCTGGAACTTCCAGATTCAGTGTCTTTGCATTCTTTTCTACGATTCTCAATTAACATATCCCACCACTTTGTCTAACTGTCTGCTGCCTTCCTCCTATTCACAGCTCCTTTAATGAAACTTACAAGGTTGATTCTCATTAATTGAAAATCTGCAAAAGTACTGGAGTGTTGATTGCTTATTTTCAGTGGACTTAAATTCTAAGAATAGATACATCCCAGGAAGGAGAGTCAGAGCAGCTCTATTTCCACACAGCAAAGTCACCTGACATTAGGACACCAGGAAAAACTTCCTGAGGAAAGTTGTCTGATCTCTTCTTTTCTTCCTCTCCTCCTATAGATTGAAACATTTCAAGTTGTCCCTGGAAAAACGGCTGACAATTCTCTAGAGTAACATGGCCATGTAAAGGAAACTCTTTGCTTATTGAATCTGCGCTTAAAGTTGGAGAAATCTTATGGTTTCTATGATACAATAGTTCACCAGAAGTATTTATATAGCGATGCTCCAGAACTAAATAAGGCACTGTTGACACTAAGCAAATGTGGGGTATGGCCCACTGAGGAGCGTGAAGACTGTTGAGCAATGAGACTTGTGCTCCCAGAATGCAATATAAATACAATTCCCACAGCTCGGTTGTCTAGGATTCAAAATAGCTTCTCCACATGATCAGAAATAGAAGAAATCATGGGTCTGGAGAAATAAGTGAGGATTCATAAAGAAGGTGAAATCTGAGCTTCAGCCAGAAGAATCCTTGTTCAAGCAGGGCAGTTGGGTAAAATGAATATTATGGATAATCATACTAGCATGAGAATGGGTAAGTAGGTGAGAAGATGGCTCATGAAATGCTTCATGAACCAGTGAGAATGCTGGCCCATTCTGGGCTAAATGTCTAACTGGAGAGCATAATTTTAGATGGGTTTGCTGAAGCCAAATTTAGAACACTCATGCTCTTTCAAATCTAGCACCTTAGCCTAAGACAAAAATTACCATTTGAAGGAGAAGGGGTGAGAAGTTCCTGTTATCAAATAGGGAAGATATTCTAATAACCACTCCATGAAAATGTCTCACAACTAGAGAGCACAAAGAACACTGGCTACTTAACAAGACAAAACAAAACGATCATTAGACATTTAAGACTATGAAACCTAAACTTCTCATTTTATAGGAGAGGCTGGGCCTTGTGCCCTTCAGTGACTCATCAAGGACACATAGTTTGTTAGTGGCTGAGAACAGTTTCTGAACTCTCGGTCCAGGGCTCTTTATTTTTTTCTCTCCTTATCCCCCTCAGTTCACTCCAACTTACTCTTCTCTCCCTTAAGAAGGAAGGTCTTCCTAAAGGTCATTTACCTAGGTGGTGCTTTCACCTAAAGTCCCCTTCCATCTCAGGTTAAGACCTTACCATATTCTAAGGTCTATCTCCAAAGTCACCTCCTTAAAAAGGCTTTGTTGATTCTGGGAACCAGTCCTGATGTCTCCTCCCTGCTGAGCTCACAGAGCCACCACCTGTCACTCTGATGGCTCTGGCTCTAGTCAAGTCTTGTTCCTAGTCACTTGTGTACTTGTCTCTTCTTTGAGATTACAAATCTTTCCACGATAAGAATTTTGTGTTGTTCTTCTTGGTATCTCCTTTCAGCTCAGCACAATGTGTTCGCCTAATAGGATCCCTGAATACTTAAGGAATTTGTTGAACTATAGTACGAAATGCATTTACATCAACCAGTTGCTACTAAATGAAAGGTGCCTGAGCCACATGTAAAATGACAAACTATAAAATATGGCTAAGGATGATGCCTCTGAAATACATTTCAGAGCATTTCCTAGGCTAGACGGCCCAAAATATAACAATAATAATTATTGCCATTGTTATTTCCTACAATGTGCTAGGCACTCATGGTGACTTGGAGTATGACAAATTTATGTGCATTCTGCCTATAAAGGAGCTACCAATTGAGACAAGATATCCTCCCCTCTAAACTCACTCTGTGAAATGCTGGCAGGCCTGATGGATTTGCCAAGCTAAGCTGGCTTTGGTGGGAACTGAAACAATTTGTCAAATTCCAAGAGGTTGTGAGCATGAACATCTATGGGAAAGGAAGTTAAACAGTGCCTGGAATGTGAATCCAGAACTTTTAGCCAAGGCCAGCCAAACCAGAAAGAAAATCACCCAAGGACACTGAAGTGGGCAACACCAGTCTCTGTGCAATTGCCTCTGGTTAAAGGTTGACAGCAGGAAAAATTGACATCCTTGATTTACAGGCAGGGAGAATCCCAGGTTCCCACAGAAATGGGCCCCAGCCTCAAATTAAAGCAGCTATTTACAGGGATGAAAGGGGAATTGAATCTCCAAACTCCTACTCTAGCCCTTGGCCTTTCTTCTGAAACTTCAAGTGTTCGGGGGAAATGTATGCTGAGTCAACAAGAATTGCAAGTAATAGCAATCTGAGGTACCCCCTGGTAAACAGACATGGTCCCAGGTCTTGATCTTCAAGGAGTCTGTCATCTGAAACAGGAGCTGAGATCACGGGTGGAAGAATAACATCTGAAAGAATGAGAAAATGCAGTGGGAAGAAAGGGAAATTGGAATTAATCTATGTGATGTGGAGAAGGGTTTGACTGTGGAGGTGGGCTGAGTGCCATGGGAGGGTGGTGCGAGGCCTGGAACTGCCACAAGCTGCTATCAGCCCCCTGCGGGCCCTAGCAAATGTGGTCTATTCCTAGACTGGCCCCTAACTTGGTATTTCCCAGTGATGTCAATTCATCAAAATCTCTGCCTAGGTTATAAATCTCTTTAGGTTATTACTGTGGTTAGAAATGCCAGGACGGTTTATTGACATGCTTCTGTCAAACCCCATCAGCAAAAGTAGTAATAGTAGATAATATTTATCAGCTATTTACTTCTTAATGAGTGTTGTTCTAAACCTTTCACATATATTCATTGTTTAATCCTCATGAAGAAGCCAAGAAGTAGGAAATATTATTATCCTCCATTTCACTGATGAGAAAACTGAGACCGTGAGAGGTTAGATAACCTGACTGAGGCTGCGTAGTTGGTCCGTTGGGGAGCTGATTCTAATCCAGGCAGCCTGCCCCAGAGCCAGCACTCTTACCCTGCACAGTTGCCAGAGCCGAGATGTCAGGCGACACCATAGTCCCTAAGGAAAGTGTGTTCACGGCGGGCTCTCCTGGACGCCCGCAGAGATGGGCGAGCTCATTCACAGAGGTCTAATCCAACATGACAACCAACACTTCAATCTTTGTGCCAAGATCTCCTCAGGACTTTCTCTCCTGCCATTTGGGAAGGCAGGGTAGCCTACTGCCTGTGTCCTTTGGCTCCGTCTGTCTCCCATGACTCTGCAGGGTGCTGGGCAGGGGAGCAGGCAGAAGAGAGGAATTGTAAACTTATAAGAATAAAAAGTTCTTAGCTCACTAAACTCTTTCAACGTGGCAGATGCTGAAGTTGATTCTATGGCCTGAGGATGTTTCTCTGGGTTCTGTGAGCCTCCCCTGCTGGGCCCTGGGCTGCAATTCCCAGGATGAGAGCTATGCATTCTTCTCCTCCAGCTGCCGCTGCCTCCCTGGCCCAGGTGTATTCATTAGTCCACTCCACACCAACTCTTTCTTTGGGATCTAACCTCCTCAGGGTCCCCCAGAGAAGGGTTTTGAACAACTCCAGACTGACTCTCCATCTGCGGGGCCTGAAGTCTAGTACACGATCCCAATGCAGCAGCTGCTGCTCTCTTTATCCAAAGCAGCTGGCGAGCCCTCCTCTCTAGCTCTCTAGATTTTCTAAGGGTGAATCAGATAATGGTTCCCGTATCCTGTACCTGCCAAAGACGTACTGGAGGCTTCTCTGAGAGGCCTCTAGATGGGGCCAGCAGGAGGTTTCACAGCACCCCCACGGCTCTCTCAAAAATTCTGCTCACCAGAATCTCCCAAATATTTGACTCCTTTCAAATGGCTCCATGAGTGGGGGAATTCAGGAGTCCCACTACCTTCTCAGAGAAATCCAACTTTGCACCCGCCCCACAATACGCCAGCATCTCACTTTGCAATTTCTATTGTACGTTGATGCTTCAGTCAAAAGTTCCAATTCAACGTTATTTATTAAGCGCTTCTTATGTTT
The DNA here is from genome assembly GCF_021613505.1 of Equus quagga. Taxonomy (NCBI): domain Eukaryota; kingdom Metazoa; phylum Chordata; class Mammalia; order Perissodactyla; family Equidae; genus Equus; species Equus quagga. The sequence continues at coordinate 75,926,882 of NC_060280.1, read as the reverse complement.
CAGACACTACTATAAGTGTTCCAGATGTATTATCTAAATTAAGCTTCAAAATAATTCTATGAAGTAATACAAATGTCCATATTTTAAAGATAAAGAGATTGAAATCGATTCTAAATGCAGTTCAGTACAAAGCGCCAGCTCTTAATCATTTCGAGCAAAGGCCCTGGACTTCTCCATAGTTGTCTACATTTATTATCTGCTCCATTTTACCCTGAAGCCCATTCCAATCTGCCTTTCATTCCTCCCAACCTCCTTAGAACAACTTTTCTGAAATCCATCAAGCACTCCCTTGTTGCCTGATCTTATCACCGGATGTAGCTGAGCGCTTCCGTCTTCTTGAAGCGCCTTCTCCTGTAGGGTTCCCTGACCACACAACCTTCTGATCTGCTTCCCACCTCACTGGCTGCCTCTTTTCAGTTACCCTTTGCTACTTCTCCAACTGGCATCTACATGTTAAAATGACCTAGATTTCAGTCCTGGACCCCCTTCCCTTCTCTATTTACACTCTCTCCCTAGGTGCTCAGTGTGATGCCTTTAAGTACCGTGTCTAGTCTGACGACTCCCATACCTAAATCTCCACTCAGACCACTCTACGTATTACATTTGCACATTTTCACTTGGAGATCTGAATATGTATATTAAACAGAATTTGTCCAATGTGGAGCTTTTGATAACTAACTTCTATCCAAATATCTTTTCCCTGTCCCCCATCCAGTTTTTCTCACTAAAAAATATAGCATCACAGAGCGTCAACCTAAGTACCACTGTTGGTCAATTCCAACCCCTAGCTACCCTGTGGACAGCAGAGCAGAACCCTGCCCGGTCTTTCTGCACCATCCTCTCATCTTCCAGCACTTTATCAGACAATGTTCCATTGCTTTTCACAGGATTTTTATGGCCAATGGGTGGCTAGGTCCTTCTTCCTAGTCTGTTAGTCTGGGAGCTCCACTGAAACTTGTCTACCATGGGTGAGCCTACTGGTTTTTGAAATTCCAGTGATATAGCTTTCAGTATGACAACAATATGCAGCTGCCACAGTATGACAACCCACAGATGGGTGGTATAGTTCCCTGACCAGAAATGAACTCTGGGCCACAGTGGTGAGAAGGCCAAATCTTGACCACTAGACCTCCAGGACTTTTACAGCATCCATACGAACACTGCACTCCCATTCTCCACCTTTCCTCCATCATCAAATCTCACTTGTTTTATTGCCAAAATATATCTCAATCCTCTCCAACTTTATGCTCTTCACTCTAGTCCAAGCCACGATCTTCTTTTCTCCAGATTATTGGGGTAGACTCTGAATAATTTCCCTAACCTACTTTTGTGTTATTATATTTCTTCACATGGCAGCCAAGGTGACCACTTAGAAGTGTAAATCAGATTGCATCAGACTGGGATAAAGCTTCTCAACACTGTTTCATTGCACTTAGAATAAAATCCAAACTTAATTGTATAGCCTATTTGTTTTCCTCATCTCAAATTTCTTCTCTTCACTAACGATGCTTCAATTCCACTGCCTACCCCTTATTTCTGAGCATTCCAAACCCTTTCCCACCTCTGGAAATTTACATTTGCTGCACATTGTCATTGACACACTCTTCCTCCAGCTTTATGCAGTGCTGGTAACTTCCTCAAAGATCAACTCAGCACCTTCTCAAAAAGGCTATTGCTGACCATTTTATTTGAAATGGCTTTCCCCGGTTATTCTTTCGTCACTCTCTTTATGGTCTACTATTACCACAATCTGTAATAAACAAAATATTGTTTATCCATGTGTATAATTGTTGATCCTCATTTGTAAATATGCTTCAGGAGAATATGGATCTTATTTATTCTTTTCATTGCTATAGTCACATAACCTCTCATACAGTAAGTACTCAATAAATATTTTTGATTGATTGGATGAAGGAATGAGTGAATGCACACATGAACGAAACATGAAGGAATGAATCACTATATGTTGACAGACTGAACACACTATAAAGCGGCCAACATATCAAATCCTTGAATAAAATCTGACAAAAATGAATATCCTACAAAATATGAAATGGAAAAGTCGTTCTTGTTTGCAACTGATCCCCCTCCCTTTTCTGCAGGCAGCTGAGCTCCTTTGGCAGCTGAACCCACAGCACTCTCTTTCTCGCTAGGGTTCAGGATGAAGGCACAGAGAGCGGTGCTCCAGACATCTGATGGCACCTGAGGCAACCCAGGAGAATGGCCGTCGGAGGGGAGGGAAACGCCCTGTCCATGAGAACAAGTCCGCAGTAAACCTTCAGAATCCTGAATGATCGTAGCACCGAAGGCTTCACTTGGAAGATTTTAATCCAAGAAAAATGGTTTAATACATAACCTGCTGTGGGGATATTTGTGTTGGAGCAGATTGAGCTTAAGTCAAATACTCTGCATTTACAAATCCAACTGATTAATAAACAGCTACAGAATTTTGCTCTTTCTCTGCAATACACTCAGGAAAATGGATGGATTTTATTATTCTACTTATTATTTTTTATCAGCAAAAGTAAAAAAAGAAAAAATGTGATTTCTCCCATTCCTCCCAAGCTGTAAAATGAGAGAGGCAGTATGATTATATATTACTGGAAAGAGATGCAATTGTAGAGAATTATAAATCATATTCTTTTGTTTGGTTGGCATATTTTGTTTATTTGTGTCTAATGCAAAGAGCAGGAGATTTACCATAATTTGCGTTCTATAACCTGCAGTACATGTGACAAAAGAAAAAATCTATTAGCAAAAATGTGTTTTGCTTTTCTGGGCCGAAAGCAAAATAGCAGCAGGTTGAAATATTCATCTATTTCTCCTGCCAGGGTTTATTCATTTCTGTGACAGTTCTTTATCCTTAAAAAACAAACAGACAAACAAAAACTCTCAGGGATTTTTCTCAAAAAGATATTGGTCAAAATACAAAGCTTTGACTTCTGGTCTGCTCTCTGCAGATCATTAATAACTATAGTGATGCACTTCTTTCTAAGGAGGAAAAAGATTACTTCTTTTAGGTTTTGTTAGTAAAGCAAAATGTGAGTGACCATGTGTATTTTGCACAGATTTGAGAGGAGAAAAATATGACTCGATGCAGAAAAATACATCTGTCGCATTCCACACTCTTAAAGTAGGAACACTGTGTAAGGGAGAATTCTTCAAATGGGTTTGTGTATGCTCTGCATTCCGAAACCACATTTCATGGCCGTATTCAAGTCTGTGAATGAATAATGCTTGAGTGTATGAGCAGGTTTTGTGACGATTTTCTCTGTATCATTTTCTCTGTATCCATTCAGGGCAAGTCAAGAGGATATATATTTAAATGCAAGTATAAAATCTTTAAGCTAGATAACTGGGAAGTCGTGTAAACTCAGGGTAGTAAGATACGAGACTGTGTTCCTAAGGGAATCTTGATGTGATAATCCATTCCAAATAATTTTAGTTTTGCGTTACATATCCAATGACATACTTGAAGACAGATAAAACAAGCAAACCCCCAGGTCTTTTTGTGTGTGATCTATACATTTACATAAAACGATGCACTGAGATACGTACACATATGAGTGGTAAAGATACTTACAATAGATAAACTGTCAAAATGAAATAGAGGTTTGATTTTTTATGACTTCATTTTTTAAGAGAAGTTTTTGGTTCACAGAAAGATTAAGGGGAAAGTACAGAGATTTTCCATGTACCTCCTGCCCTGATACATGCATAGCCTCCCCATTATCTACATCCCCCACCAGGGTGGTATATTTGTTACAATTGATGAACCTGCATTGACACATCATAATCACCCAAACTCCATAGTTTACATTATGGCTCATTCTTCATCTTGTACATTCTATGGGTTGGACAAATGCATCCATCATTATCATATCATACAGAGTATTTTTACTACCAAAATATCTTCTGTGCTTCGCTTACTCATCCCTCCGCGTTCCCCCCACCACGTGGCAACCATTGATTTTTCACTGTCTCCATAGTTTTGCCTGTTCCAGAATGTCATATAGTTGGAATCATACAGTATGTAGCATTTTCAGATATATTTCTTTCACTTAGTAATATGCATTCACATTTTCTCCATGTCTTTTCATGGCTTAATAGCTCATTTCTTTTTAATGCTGAATGATATTCCCTTATCTGGATGTACCACAGTGTATTTATCCATTCACCTACTGAGGATATCTTGGTTGCTTCCATGTTTGGGCAATTATGAATAAAGCTGCTACAAACATCTATATGTAAGTTTTTGTGTGAGTAGATACCAAGGGGCACGACAGCTGGGTCATATGGTAAACGGTCAAACTATCTTTCAAAGTGACTATACCACTTGGCATTCTAAGCAGCGATGAACGAGATTCCTGTTGCTCCACATCCCCATCGCATTTGGTAGTGTCAGTGTTCCAGGTTTTGGCCATTGTAACAGGTGTGTGGTGCTATCTCACTGTTGTTTTCATTTGCATTTCCCTGATGACATACGATGTGCAGCACTTTTTCATATGCTTACTTGCCATCTGTATATCTTTTTTGGTGAGGTGTTTATTAAGGTTTTAGGCCCATTTTTAAACTGGGTTATATGTTTTCTTATTGTTAAGTTTTAAGAGTTCTTTGTATATTTTGGATCACAGTCTTTTCTCAGCTGTATCTTGCAGATATTTTCTTCCAGTCTGTAGGTTGTCTTCTCATTCTCTTGAGGTTGTCTCTCACAGAGAAGAAGATTTTAATTTTAACCAAGTCCAGATTATTAATTATTTCTTCACGGATCATTCCTTTGTTGTTACATGTAAAAAAGTACCACCATACCCAAGGTCGTCTAGATTTTCTCTTGTGTTACCTTCTACGATCTTTATATTTTTATGTTTAACATTTAGATCTATGATCCATTTTGTGTTACTTTTTGTGAATGGTATAGGGTCTGTGACTAGATTGATTTTTTCTTTTTTTGGTGAGGGAAATTGGCCCTGAGCTAACATCTATTACCAATCTTCCTCTTTTGCTTGTTGCTGAGATAACATCTGTGTCAATCTTCCTCTATTTTGTATGTAGGATGTCATCACAGCATGGCTTGAGAGCAGTGTGTGGGTCCACGCCCAGGATCCAAACCCATGAACCCTGGGCCACCAAAATGGAGCATGCAAACTTAACCACTATGCCACCAGGCCAGCCCTAGATACATTCTTTTTCATGTAGATGTCGAGTTGTTCCAGCATCATTTGTTAAAGGGACTATCTTTGCCCCATTGTATTGCCTTTACTCCTTTGTTAAAGTACAGGGGATTATATGTATGTGGGTTTATACTTACGTGGACTTATTTCTGGATTCTATTCTGCTTCATTGATCTATTTGTCTGTTCTTTTGCCAATACCACACTGCCTTGATTACTGTAGTTTTACAGTAAGTCTTAAAGTCAGGTAGTGTCAGTCCTCCAACTTTGTTCTTCTCCTTCAATATTCTGTTGGCTATTCTGGGTCTTTTGCCTCTCCATATAAAATTTAGAATCAGTTTGTTGATATCCAAAAAATAAATTGCTGAGATTTTGACTAGGATTGCATTGAATCTGTAGATCAAGTTGGGAAGAACTGACATCTTGACAGTAATAAGTCTACCTATCCATGGAGATGGAATACCTCTCCATTTACTTAGCTCTTTGATTTTGTTCATCAGAGTTTGTAGTTTCCCTCATATAGATTTTGTACATATTTTGTTAGGTTTACACCTAAGTATTTCATTTTGGGGGGGGGGGTACTAATGTAGATGGTATCCCTTTTTTAACTTCAAATTTGACTCATTTGCTGCTGGTATATAAGAAAGCAATTGACTTACGTTTATTAACCTTAAGTCCTGCAATCTTGCTATAATTGCCCATTAGTTCCAGCTTTTTTGTCAATTCCTTTGGGTTTTCTACATAGACAATCATGTCATCTGTGAACAAAGACAGTTTTAGACCTTTCTCCCCAATCAGTGTACGTTTTACTTCCTTTTCTTGCCTTACTGCATTAGCTGGAGCTTCCAGCTCAATTTTGGAAAGGAGTGGCAAGAGGGGACATTCTTACCTTGTACCTGATCTTAGTTGGAAAGCTTCAAGTTTTTCACTATTAAGTATAATGTTAGCTATACAGGTTTTTTGTAAATATTCTTTACCAAGTTGAGGAATTTCCTCTCTATTCCTAGTTTACTGAGAGTTTTTGTCATGAATGTGTGTTGGGTTTTCTCAAATGCTTTTTCTACGTCTATTGATATGATCATGTGATTTTTCTTTTTTAGTCTACTGGTGAGATGGATTACGTTAATTGATTTTTATTAAAAAATGTTGAACCAGCCTTGCATACTTGAATAAATTCCACTCCATTGTAATATATAATTTTAATACATTTTTGGATTCAATTTGCTAATATTTCATTTGAGGATTTTTGCATCCTAAGTTCATGAGAGATACTGGTCTTTAGCTTTCTTTTCTTGTACTGTCTTTGTCTTTTTCTGGTTTTAGTATCAAGGCAATACTAGGCTTAAAGAATTAGTTAGAAAATATTCTCTGTGCTCCTAACCTCTATAAGAGACCATAGAACATTGGTTTACTTTCTTCCTTAAATGTTGGGTAGATCTCACCAGTGAACCCATCTGGGCCTGGTACAATATTTGAGATTTTTACGGCAAAATGAGTCTCAGTCATATGTGACATGATACAGAAATTTGACAGGATGAAAGCCAAGAAGAGCTAGGGTTTGTTGATTCTGAGGAACCAATATTAAGCATGATGTACCACCTGTGATCTAACATCAGAAGTATGCAGAGGTAGAAAGGGAGGTTATCAGAGGAAGTCAAATGCTGAAAGTTCCCTAGGAACTGACATGAGTCAAGTAGAAGGTCTTTTGCTACAAAAAGAAGCCGAGGGTAAATAAAGAAAGTGCAGAAGAATCAGAAGAGAAGCAGAAAAAATTATCTTGGTGCAATCCAGCATAATCTTTCTGAATTTGATCCTCTGTCCTGGAACTGCACTCATGCTGGCTCTGGCTCCATGACCTCCTGATGATACCACCTACACTCTGACAGTTTTGAAGATTGACATGTTAATTGCTAGGTTGGTATGAGTTTGATTAAATCAGGAAGCTTACTTTTTAGTGAACACACACACACTGACTCTCAAGCACTTTAATTCTAATAATTGTCAGTTCCCTGTTGTTCTGGTAATCTATTGGGGTGTAACAAATCCACTGAAAACTTTTTATTATTATTATATTTATGGAATTTATGGGTAAGGAATTTGGACAGGGCATAGCAGAAATGGTTTGTCCTAATGCATCATGTCATGGACCTCAACCGAAAAAATTCAAAGATTTGGGGTGACTTGTTGGCTGGAACTTGCAATAGTCTGGTGGTGCCTTCAATCATATGCACGGCAGTTGAAACCAGCTACTTGCTGGGCCCTCAGGTGAACTGCCACCCAGAACACCTACACATGGTCTCTCTATATGGTCTCTCCTCATGGGCTGGTTTAGGCTCCTCCACAGCCTGGATGCTGGCTTCCAAGAGCAAGTGCTCAAACAGAAAAAGGTGGAAGTACATAACATGTTTGTAATGTAGCCTCAGAAATCACATAGTGTCACTTCTGAAGTATTCTATTGGTTATGGCAGTCAAAAAGTGTAAAGGGAGGGACATAGACACCAACATTTTACGGGAGGAATGCCAAGGTCCTATTGGAAGAAAAGCATGTGGGGTACAAGCTATTGTTATGATCATCTTTGAAAATATAAGCTGACACACCAGCAAATCATTATAAAGAATATCAACAATTTACCAAGAATACAGTAGTATAAAAGAAACTTGACCTTTAAAAAATCATCAATATTGAGCTAATAATGGGATAGATTTAAAAACTGCTCACCCAGCAGAATGTGAGGGAATAGTTCAGTAAATCAGAGTGACCACCTGTGGTTGCCTACTTTGGAGAGCCCCATCTTACTACATTGTAGGGCTATTGTTAAGTACCAAATTACAAAAAGACCAGAGTGGCTTTATAGCTTGTTCCTCAAAAAGGCTTAAGATTCATGTGTATACTCTTGAGATCAAGAAAGCAAGAAGATGGAGGGTACAGCCTTCAGAGGAGCCTGGAACAGTGATGAAAACTGGTAGAGAGAGTTTTAAATGGCTATATCTCTTAAAAAGAGACTAGATCCATTGGTATAATATGTACTAACCTACTTGTCCCTCCCTGACAACCATTGAGGGATAAGGAATCCTCTTCATATCCACCTCAGGGAATACCAGTGTCCTGGCAGACATGGATGTCCATCTAGACCACCTTTTCACATCATGGCCTTTTAGTCCCTTGAATTCATCATCTCTAATAATGTTTTCCATTCCACTCCACTACCCATTCCCATAGTTACATTCCAGATCTTGTCATCACACGTAATTACTCTATCTCAAAATCTTCCATCTGTCTCTTGTTATTCATTTTGTTCAAACTAATTAATAATTTCAGCCCATTAACCATCTACTTTCACTGAGTCCATCATCTCTCTCTTTTCTTCTCTTTTCCTTTTTATCCATCTTAGATTATTCCTTTAATATTCATCTCAGATTTCATAGTCCATCTTTTTAATACTATTCTTACCAATGTTCTCAAACTCTACTTTCCCCACTTTTTAACCATTCATTCTCCTAAGGGCTTAGTCTTTTGAAAACCAAAACCAGGAAGACTCCTTTATTCCTACTCTCTCATAAACCCTCTTGAGGCAATGTTTGAATGGGAGAAAAGAGAAAAAGAGAATTGCCTGGAAGGAAAAACAAAGTTGGCTAATATTTCAAAAAGAACATCTGGCTACATGAATATTTTAGAAGTTAATTTTGCTAATTTCTGTGAAGGAGAAGTCCAGTGCGCTATCAGAGGATGTTATAGTGACCCTAACTCTTCTTTCATCAAACGCTGGAGGAACAGAGTGATTTCTTCCGATTAGTAAGACAAAGATGCCCATCCCTCCTCTTGATATTTATACTTCAAGTTGGCAAACCTGGCTCCCCACCACCAAGGAAATATAGATGACTTAGTCTTCACTCACCCTATACAAACTTCTCAGCATTCCACCATCTGTGATTTATTTTTGCTTTTAGGGCTTCCCTAGACAATTGTTTACTTTCCTCTAACTTTGTCTGTAAAAGAATGATAGGTGCATGTGTGCATGGGGTAATGTGAGATAGGGAAGTGAAAGATTTCCCCAAACCCAGCCTCCCCTTAGGATGAACGCTGGCTCTGCATTTGCACCCCAGCACCTCCCAGCAGCTGCAGCCATAGAAATCACCATGTATGCAGGTGATGGTGCTGAACGAACCTGACATTCATCCTCTGTTGAGCTTTGACAAAGAACATTAGTTTCTAAGCTTAAGTAGTCTTTCTCTGAAAGTTAATGAGAGATGATTATTGTCTTCAAAGACAGAAAAAGGAGACAAGGTCAATATCCTAAGTTACCACTAAGAATCAACAGCAAATCCTGAGTCCTGACTTCAAATCCCTTTTCGCTTTTCCACTACATGATCCAATCCCTCCACACTTACTGACCATCAGCTACAGATCAGTGCCTTGTCCTGTAGCAGAGCTAGTACACACTGGAAGCTTGTTCCCTCGTCTGAGCACCTGAGGGAAGTCTACAACCTTCTCCCTTTCAAACTGCTCACTTCCTCATTTATCTTCCAGCACCAAGTATGCCAGTCTCCAGGACCTGGGAGGAAGAGCAAGATAACTATCAGGCTCCATCATTGTGTATGATCTGCCCGTTACCAACATGGGTTCATAGTGGTTGGTCCTTCTATCTGTATTAAAAATCATAGCAACTCATGGAGGCAGCACTGTTCCTTCCAGGCGAATGTGCAGTAACGCAGTTGGCCCATTAACATTGCAGCTGCATAGCAGATTAGTCACTTTGTCCCCAGTTAAAGCATCCACAGTCACTGATGGAATTAGGGCTGGCACTGCTGCAATGCGCTGGTGCACTGTTTACAATCATTTCCCAACATAGACAACACAATCTTGGTCTTCTGTGCAGGCTGGAGGGCTGAAAACATCTCCCACCAAGTTGGTACTTGCTATACTATAGCTCGAGGGTGGGAAAAAGAGCCTAGTTGATGCTGATTCTGCTCTCACTGTGGCTCTCCATTGCATTAAAAAAATACTGTGGCCTTCATCATAGACTGATAACTTCTTCCCATAAACTGTGGCTTCATAAATACAAGACTTCTGATTGGTTATAGTGGGTCCTGCAAGCTCTCCAGGACCGAAACTTTGTGTGAATCTCCTGCTGTTGCGTTTCACATTATGACATATGGTATTAGGCATTTTGATTTTAATTTATCCTCCTTTCATACAAATATTTCATCGATATCTCTGTATAAACATTTTAAAGATTTTAGGATAAATGGAACACAAATGTGCAGAAGCCACTTTCATTTTTACTTCACATCTTAAATGTAAGAAACAAATGCTCTTGGTACAAAGGCTGAGCAGAGTTCCAGGCCTTCACTAGAGCGGGCTTCCTTGGCCTCTCAGGGATGCGCAAGGCAGGATGCGCAAGGCAGGATGAGCAGCAGCTTCAAGGGCAAAAATAGCCAATGGCAGCTGAAGGAGTTAGGGTGGCAGATACCTCATCCCGGGGTCTAAGCTGTAGACTCATCACACTTCTCGCATTGCTAGTTTGGAACAAAATGAGATAGAGCATATTAGTCAGAGACACGGAGAAAGAAGTCAGCTATATTACTGGTAAAACAAGTTTAAAAACACTTCTTAAGTGTGTCACCTCAACTGGGTTTGCGAAATCCTTCCCTAAAGTGACAGTCTCAGTCCTGTTGCCATGACACATCACAGAGAGCCCTTGAATTGGTTTGGCAGGGCCGCCATAACAGAACACCACAGACTGAGTGGCTTAAACAACCGACATTTATTTTCACACAATTCTGGAGGCTGGACGTCTCGGATCAAGGTGTCAGAATGTCTAGTTTTTCCTGCGGCCTCTCTCCTTGGCTTGCAGATGGCCATCTTCTTGCTGTGTCATCACAGGGACTTCCTTGTGTGTCTTTGTGTCCTAATCTCCTCTTCTCATAAGGACACCAGTCAGGTTGAATTAGGGCCCACTCTAAGGGCCTCATTTTAACTTAATCACCTCTTTAAAGGCCCTATCTCCAAATACAGGCACATTCTTAGGTACTGGGGGCTGGGTACACATAAATTTTGAGGGGACAAAATTCAGCCTATAACAGCCCTCCACAAGTACAGGCTACTTACTATGAGGAAGGGCAGAGGAGGGATTTTTCCTGGGGACAGTTTAGCTCATTGTTTCTCTAATGTGGCTGCATATTAGAACCAGCCAGGGAACTCTGAAGGCTATCAAGACACAGAACTCCATCCCGGATGAACTAAAGCATAATCTCTGGGGCTGGGGCCTGGACTTGAGCATCTTTTACGATGTTGGTGTCCATCCAGCATTGAGATCCATTGGATCCGCTCAAAAGAGGCAGAGAGGAAGGAGCTGAGGGCTTCCTCCTCAATTCTTTCTCCCAGTCTCACGAGTTGCTCCTCTTCTGGGGAAGACGAATGAGTAAGGAAATAGACTGACCACCCCCTAAGTCAGAAGTCAGGATGCTTTGAGACAGGTGGCCTGGCTCAGCAGGAACACATCAATCACATACGGTCAGGTGGAGGAGTGTCCTTCCCGCTTCCACCCTTCCTGACATCTACAAGGGAGGTAGTGGCTGGCTTCTAGTAATCAAGTCTTGTATTTCAGGTATAGGCACAGCCCTCTCAAACCTTCATTTCAGACCATCTCACTGGGGCAGCAAATTGTTGCAACCTGTCTTTGCATGAGACATTTATGGACCATGGAAACCTGAGATTTAGTTCTCCATTCCTTGCACCCCTCTGGCTACTGGACCTCAATTCTGGGCAGCCAGTCAACACATCAAGAATCCACCAAAGCAAATCATTTTGCTTCTCCACAGCAGGCTGACTTCGGTAACCACCAAGAATTCATTACTGCTCTGGTTTGTTTACACTCGCTAGGAATGGACAGTTTTGTGAATTATTTGGAAACACCCCTTTCCCTACAAATTAGTTTCTATCTGTGCTTCAAATTGATAGGCTGGCTTCTGTAGTTTCTTCTTTTTTCCCTTTCTTTCTTTAGGAAAATGAGTATATAGGCACCACGCTTTACAGAGCATATCCAGTCAGGAAAAAAGAAATGGTGAATTAGTAAATATACAAATAAATACCACAGACCTCAGCTATATGGATCCAGGGCTGCAGGACACCTGGATTTTAGCCCCAGCATCACCATTAACCATTTATTTGAAATTCGGAAAAATCATATCTCATCTCTAAAAGGATGGAAGTATTAGGCTGGCCATGATTTTATGATGTGGAATCTCTATATGAATACTGACAAATGAAGACAGAAGAGAGATATTGGATATTTGTCATTTAATTAAATTAACTAAAGTGTTATTGATGGTCTCCCGGGATGGTGCTGGCATACAAAGATACAAAGATAGGTAGGATGAGACTCTGCCATGAAGTTAAACACAGACCTTGGGTAGCACGGTAGAGAATGAGGATGCTTACAGTTGGTGGCAGTTACAAGGATGCCTTAATCAGTTTCATTAAAAGAACAAAATATTAGGGTGCTGGCAACATTTATATAAATTTTGGGGGGAGAATATAGGGAGTACCCTTCCCCCAGACAACACACTTAGAAGCCAAGGTAAAAAAAAGTAAAGCAGAATCCCAAACTGAATGAACAGTATCAATATTTAATTACAGCAGGCTGTGGGTTGTTGAAGCAATGGTATTAAATGTAATTGAAACAAAGAATCCTGAGTCCCAATGTGGAGTGGAAGGTGAAGAAAGGCCTGGGCTCTGGGTGTCTCTTTCCCACAGCCTCCTGGAATATTCTCCAAGTGGACAGGGCTATTAGGAACCCAGGAGATCAACACCCGACGAAGGGTTAGTGGGTCAGGGCAGAAGCACACCTTAGGCAATTTCACCTTAGGTAATTTCACCTCACGTAACAAATTGGTCTCTTAGCTGTACAGTACAGAAGCATTTTCTTTCTACAAAATGGATAGCACAAAATGATAATCTAGCTGGTATACCAATAAAAGGAAATAAAGGTATCTGGAAAAACTCTTTGAAATCCTCAATGGCTAATTTGGGAATTCTAGACTTTGTGTAGTAGAGAGACACAGTAAAGATATTATTAAACAACTCTAATACATGAGATGTATTACATCGGGTGCACTCTTATTTTCATAATTGCTACTTATCTCAGACCTTTTATTACTGATCTCAGAGGACATATCCAAAAGCTAATACTGTCACTATAACCTGATCAGGGTTATGTGAGGCTTTCCTTTTCTCATAGAAGGAGTACCTTCCTGGTCCCTTCTCCCAAACACTAGTGTAATAACTGAGTCTTTTCTGGGCACTGCTGTTAACCTGGGGTTCATGATCCCCTCTGGGGAACATCAGTATAACAATATCACCTATCATCAGCAAGGACAATGGCCTCTACATTCCTTATTATTTCCCTTTTTGGATGCCAGCCGTGACTACAGTCTTAACTATGGTTGTGTGTGTGTGTATGATAGATAGATAGAGAGACAGAGAGATAGATAGATGATAGAGACATAACGAAGTCTCAAATTTAGAACTACCAGTTTTGTATATGCTGTTTCTAAGGTCAGTGACTGTGCCATGTTCTTGGCTCACAATCAAAAAGCTCACTTCTCCGGGTACAAACTGCTTATGCACCCACAGGCCACCATGACACACTTGGCAGAACCAGACACAGAACCAATCAGAGATACTTTGCAGGTAGAGGGAAGAGACCTAGTGATCCCTAGTCTCAAGCACAGCCACATGGTAGACGGTCTCTTCATTAAACACAGATACTCTTAAGCAGAGGCAGTGGCACTTGTGGGTGATCAGAAGACTCTATGACACGTTGCTCTTGAAACATCACGTGAATTAGGATTAGAATTTTACTTCCCTACAACTTTCCCCTTTACCAGAATTGTGTTCTGATGTGATACTCAAACTATGCAGCCAAAGACATGTTTTGCAATCTGCTGGACCAAAGTTATTTAAGGATTATTTTTCCAGAGAAAGAGAAAAAGTCTAAGGAAAGGATGCATACTGGTTAGCACAATTAACTGAAATGTTCTCATCTCTATCACAACAAACATTGAGACACTACACAAGACACATTTTTTTGTGCCTCTGTTTCCCAATCTGTAAAATAAAACAAATTACCATATAAGGAAAAGGTGATCTACTTATCATACAGATTCTATATGGTGTCAAACAACTTGAAAATTGAGTTGGGAATATATGTTGTATTCAGACAAGAACAGTATTTTTTAATTAAGAAAAATAACAATGAACATTTCCATAATATGGATTTATAAGTTTCCCTTCTTCCATTAATTATGGGAGGGAATCAAATTCTATTGCGTCCCCAATGCATACTAGTTTTCACATAGATCCTGAGGGGGATCTAAGAGTTATAAGATTCCCTGGGGAAGAGGGAGAGAATCTTCAAGTGTCTGTAATACCCAGAGTCATCCAGAGTGTTCTCGGTGACAGTAAGGTCTACAGACTTTTTGCCTACTCTTCCTGAGACCTGAGGTGGTTCAGGCCATCATAGGACAGGTCTCAGGTCTTCTCCACTAGTAAAGGTGTGTGGCCTCACTCTGGGACAGAATGGTTGGGTGGAAAGAAAAGTGCCCCGAGTTGACAGACAAAATAGGAGCAATGCCTTTGTAGGGCAAGATTATGCAGGAACTACAATTTAGAGTTGAGTTCAGAATGGAACTTTCTAGAGGACAATCAGACATTCGCTTGACAAATAATTCAATAATCTGGTTTTATAGAGAGTTTAGCGATGATGTAATCCAATCCCATATTGTTACAGACTAGGGTACAAGGGTCCAGAGAAGTTAAACTTACTTGCCAAGTCACATTGCTAATAAATGAAAATGGAAGAATTGATATCAGAACTTCTGGCTCAAAATCCAGTATCTTTCCTCACCATAATGTGTTGCCTGCAAGGGGCCCTCAACTCTCTGCCTGGGCCCGGCTTCATGAAGGTTTGTCCAGTCTGCTCAGTGCAGTTTGTTTGAGCACGATTGAATAGCCTCAAGAGAAACATCACATTGCACATTGCCCTGCTCACTTGTCCCCTGGGCTCACTATTGTCATGGCATCTTTATTCAAGAGCTGATTAACTCAACAAATATTTCTGGGGTATTTGCTATGTATCAGTCTGAGATATCATGATTTAAGGGAAATATATATTTGGTCATTCAGATGACCAAAGTATATTTTTCATATATATTTACTCTTCATCCCTGGTTTCTGGCTCTCAGCTCCCCAAACCCCTAGAATTTTCCACATAAGTGACAAAATGTTAAGGAGCTTTATAGCATACTGTTAATAGGCTTCAACTGTAATTGGAAGGCAATGGGAAGCCACTGAAATGATATAACACAATGTTGTTGTTTAAAAGTTCATTCTAATAGCTGTGTGAGAACAGACTGGAGGAGGAGATCAGAAGCTTAAGGAGATCAGGTAGGAAGTTGTTTCAGTGATCCAAAAAAGAACTGTGGTGGACACAATGATGTGTCACCTAGATCCCTCTTCAGGGACACAGAACTTATGCCCTCAGCAACTGGAAGCACTGCCAGAAGACAGGCCCCAGCTGTCAGCCTTCTTCGAGGACTGCCTTGGCTGAGGAAGTTGCTGTGGTCCCAGGTCACACCTTCTTCCAGGAGTGACTCACATTTAATGGCTGTTCAGTGTGGGGAACAAAGGCCTCGCTTCCTCACCCTGACTCAGGACAACTCCAAAGGACTATCCCAGCTATAGAGCTCCCTCTGGGGTCAGCTGAGGCCTTCACGGGGACTGTGTTGTGGCTTTGTCTTTCTGCAAAGTCCTGCTTCCTTCTGCTCCATCCCAAGGTGTCGATCTCAAAAGCACTCCTCACTAAATGACCTGCACACTGCTTATCTTCATCTCAGAGTCTAAGTCTCCAGGAAACCAGCCTAAGATAATCAAATTGAAGGCCGATACCAGGGTACTGGTATTAAGAAGTGGAAGGAGGCACTTCACAATTCAAGAGATATATATATATCTCTTATATATTTATTAATAGAATTGACAGGATTAAGGACCAATGGAGTACAAAGAAGAGGAAACATTTTCTGATATGGATTATTAATGGAACAGTTTTATTGTGAGACACTTGTAAGACAATGAGGGACTACATTGCACAGATAATTGAATATTTGAATTGCACCCATAAGCAAGATCTGATGTCTTTTATATATATGTATACCTTTTAAATATATTTTATAAATATATAAATATCTCCCCTTTGGAGTCATCATTTCAGATTCTAGATGGAGTTAAAAGCTATTTGAAGAGAGGGGGTCACCAAAAAAGAGAAGAAAGAAGTCTCAGAACTGACCAATGAGGAATTCCAACACACAGATCTGGTTGGGGCAAAGTGACAGGCAGAAATGACTGAGAAGGAGCATCCAGAGAGACAGGAGGGAAGAAAGGACATTCTGATGTCACAAGAGCTAAGAAAAAGAGGGAGGCTATCATTGATTAAGTTAAAGTCTATTGGGAAATCTAATGAGATGAGAGCTAAAAATTTCCATTGACTTTTTCAATATGGAGGATACTTGTAACCTTAGCAAGGGCAGTTCGGGCAGTGTAATGAGATGGGGGCCAAACTGAAGTAGGCAAAAGAGTGAATGTGGAAGATATTTTTGAATAAAGACATTGGAATGGATAAAAGATGCTGGTATGAGATAAGCTGCAGGCCACATTTTTACCACAAATCCATAGAAATTATAGAAAAGATTTATTTAAAAATTCTATAATAGTAATGACAAATGAAAAGCAGTGTCATCAGTGAACCAGATATTATGAAGAATCTCTCAAAAGTGGAATGCAGATGAGATTAGACTAAACGAGGATACCAAGCCCAAAACTCATTCGAAGAGGGCTGGCAGGCAGGTGCGAGTGGATCTGGAGTCGTTGCTCTAAGATGGTAGATATAGAAAGTAGAGGTGAGGAGACCAGTGGGTTTTTGGTTGGAGAACAACAGAAAGAACAACCAAGTAGTTTTGGCCTCCCCTTCCATCCTCTGCCCACCCCCACAGTCAGGTGCCACTGAAGGCTGGGGCAGGCAATGAGGAGCAGTACCCTGTGTCTAGTGACACAAAAGAGAAAGGAAGTGTCATCTGACCACAGAGTAGCTACTAGAAAATCTAAGCAGCAATAGTACCGTCCCATCATCATAGGAGACCAACATTTAAGACAAGCAGAAAGAGGAATTCATGATGAAACATCAATGTCTGAGGAAGAGCAACCAAAAAGAGGTATTTCCACAGAAATCAACAGGTGGAGATATTTTTAATATATCAGCGCAGTAAGACAGGATTCATGACACGAGGTATTAGGTACTGCTGGGGCATCTAAATGAAGAGGCAATGCTGACGTGTGAAAGAAATGAATGGGGTGGACATAGCTATGGAGCCAACTAGAGACATGGAACATCCATGCAGGAATTATCCTCCAGATGCAGGGAAAGTTAGCAGACATGGGGAAAAGATTCAGAAGTTTTAGCATACATTTAACAGCAAGCTGAGAAGGAGAAAGGAAAGAAATTTCAGAACACTGAAAAATAAGGACAATCATAACAGCTTACAGAGATTTTGAGAAGATGAAAGAGAAGGAGACGGAAATGAGATTCATCACTGGCACCTCGTGTTTCAAGAAAGCAATGAAGATTATCTCGAAAGTAATGAGGAAAAATGATTTTTTAACATAAAACAAAAAGTGCTCTTCTCAGTCACATATTATCATTCAAGTATGAGAACTAAACAAAGATCTTTAGAAATGAAGAGTCTCAGAAATGTTGCTGCTCTATCAACATGTACTACTAATTCAGGTGAATAAAAAATCAGAGGATGAGGTAAGATGAGAGACTGGCCACCTCCAGCTACTTCTATTCCCTCTAATCTCACTAAAATAACTCTACAGGTATTTTAAGAGCAAAATCATCCAAAGATAGGGAAGACAAGAGAAGAAAAACACAGTAATAAAATTTTGAATGGTGGAAATCAAAACGAACGAGGAGGTTTGAGGTTTGAGAAAACTGAATCTCAAACAAGCAGGAGGGAAAGCCAAGAGCAAACCCAATTTATACCAGCATCTCCAAGAGTCGACAACTGGGGAAACCAGGCATGCTAGAAGCCAGTCTGAAGGGAAGCAGCTAAATTAATAAGGATTAGATGAACATTGATTTAAGAAGCAGTTTACTTGTTGCCAATCTTTCCCTCACGCTGGTACAAGACTGGAGATTCGTATTTTGAGAGAACCACAGCAGCCCTCTGTCCTCGTGGACACCAGGCACAGTTAGCACAGGAGTCAGTATACTAAAAATAGGGGCCTTAAGTACCTGTGTGCATCCTGGGCACTGATAACCCTGCCCTATTTTTCTGTTCAGTTCCAAGAATGCTGGGAATCAGCTCTTCACCCACTAAGCAAGAGACCAGTAGAGTCTTCTCTGGGGAATGTGACCATGCCAAGAAGAAAGACTTAAACAGACACAAGAGGTTTCCTCCCTAACTGGCCCAGCCTGACCCCTCAAAGTCTACAAGCCATGCAGAGCTTCCAATGAGCTTTGTAAGGATGACTCCGAAAGAAGAGCTGGAAATCAAGGGTTACCAAACATCTGAGGATAGTTTATAACATGCAATATAGAAACCAAAAAAGATGTAAATAAATAGTCCAGACAAAACAGAGACTATGCAGGGAGAAAAAATCTTCTTATCTCTCTACTTTCAAAGAAGAAAAAGTTGTAACCGTGGAACAGGAACAGGATGCCGAGTAAAGAAACCCTGGGAGCTCCATAGGAGGCCCTGGGAAATGACAAAAATTAATATAGCAGAAAGGGAAAACTAAGAGAAGTTTAGAAGATAGCATTGAGGACCTCTTACAGAATATGTAGCAAAAAGAGAAAAAGAGGTGGAGAACAGGAAAACAAAGGTGAACAAATCAGAGGACCAGTTAAGGAGACATGAATATAGATGAACACAGCCCAGGCACTGGATCGCAGGTCCTCGTGAAACCAAAGGACTGGAATTGTGGGGGTATCTGAGCAAATGAGTTGCAAAGACAGAGTGTGGGAGGAAAATGAAAAAGAGTGTGGTGTTAGAAAAGAAAACAGGGGAGAGAGTGCCCTTTTAGCGGTCCCTAATGCTGCAGAGAGCGCTTATAAAATAAAGATGGAAAAGCAATCATTAGATTTAGCAGTTAAGAGGCCACTGGTCATTAGGACCTTGGCAAGCCAAGTTCCCCAGCAGTTATAGGGGCAGAATCCAGATGGCACTGGACTGAGTAGTGGTTGATAAGTGAGAAAGGGACTGTTGGCCACTTTTTAAAATTTTATTTTTAAGGACGTCCATGAGAATAGGAGTGTGCTGTGCAGATGGATCTGTGAGACTTCCTGTCAGCCATAATGCAATCTGCTAGGAAGGTTCAGCCCAGAGGAAAGATTACAGCAGCTTACCTCCCATGCCTACAGTGAATGAAAGCTCTCTCAGAAACAAACAAAAAAACACAAGGAAGAACAGTTATGTCCCACGGGGGGAGGGAGTCTGGGACTCGCCTTCGTCAGAAACACTTCAGAGCCTTCCTCCTCACAGGCTCGGCCACAGAAATACCGTAAATACTCCTGTGCAGTGAATACAATTCTCTTGTGGAATATTTCTAGAATCTTCCCCTAAATCCCCTTTGAGCTATCTTGACAATTGCAGACTTTTTAACCTCAGACCCGGATCTTCTTACCCTATTACTTTGTTATTTCAGACCCACCCTTGCTTCTTGACTCCCCTTCATTTATAACCTGGGCATCAGTAGCCCTGTGTTTCATGTCCCACACCAGCAGGGCTCTGCCACCCCTCAACCAACCCTGGGATTAGCATCCAGGCTTCCGGCAAGCTCTAACCCTTGTACTACCCAGGAAAGGAGGGAAGGGACAAGAATGGGAGGGAGCAGGGGCCGGCACAGCGGCACAATGGTTAAGTTCACAGTTGTTTCAGTGGTCTAGGTTTCACCAGTTCACATCCTGGGTGTGGACCTATGCACCGCTTGGCAAGCCATGCTGTGGCAGGCATCCCACATATAAAGTAGAGGAAGATGGGCACAGATGTTAGCTCAGGGTCAGTCTTCCTCAGCAAAAAGAGGAGGATTGGAGGCACATGTTAGCTCAGGGCTAATCTGCCTCAAAAAAAAACAATTAAAAATTAAAAAAAAAGAATGGGAGGGAGCAAATGGTAGGAGGGGGGTTGCCTAAGAAAAGAGCAACTACCACACCGTGCGTCTCACACACTGAGGATAACATGAGCTGATCCAGTTCAGCACAGTGCCTGGCACACAGTCTGCATAAAAGTCAGTTGTGTTGTTCTGGGGGTTGATGTTGTTATTCAGAGAGAACCGCCAGCTCACCCGCCAGCAGTAACAGCACAAAGGAAACAGTCACAAAGGAAGAGGTGAGGGGTCTGATCTCCCAGTCTGTGTGCCAGGCTACTTGCATGAGTTTATTATTCCCTCTAATCTTCATAATAATTCTGGAAGGTACCAATTCACCCCAAATTTTACGGACGATGAAAATGAGGCTTAGAGAAGGAAGAAACTCGCCCAGTGCTAAGTGGTTAAGCCAGAATTTGACCCAGTCTCTCTACTTCTATACCAAGAGGGAAGCATTTTAGAACTGCTGGAGATACACGGCCACAGCACCTCATTTCTAAAGCGTTTGCTTTTCCCATTAATGTAACCTTCCAGAACCAGATGCACCATCCACCCGCAATCAGAATCAAAACTAGCTGACTAGTCTTCAGGCATTGAATGCGCAGAAGGTATTCCAGAGGCGTTTTGTTCGCCAGTCTCCGCCTGCGAAGGGACTATCAGATTACAGAATTTGGCCAGAGGCATGCGTTCCCCTCCCTTTTCCATTTCTCCTTAAGTCAGCTGTCACTTCATAACAGTCATTAGCTGAGTCTGGGAATGAAGTGTAAAAACTCCCCCTCACCTCGGAGCCCTAACTGGCAGCAGCATCTCGAAACTCCCGCAATCAGAGCTCCATTTAAGCATCAAAACCTCATCAATTAGACCTCAACGTCCAGGACCACTTGGCCTTCGGTCCCGCTGAGAGGACGCCCAGGAGTACCAGAGGCCTCCTTACCAGCCTCGAGCTTTTGTGAAATTCCTGAATAAGCAGCCCACGGAGTGTCTGCAGAAGGGCTGCATTTTTTTTTTTTCTGGCTTTAACAATCGCTTTTACGGACAATTTAACACTGGGTTGCCAGCTGTGTTAATGCCTGACCCCTCCCCTCATGATGTCCGCTTGTGAAATGGCCGTCAGGACAAGAGTCCATGACCCCCTCTTCCCAAGAAAACCGTGCCTGTCTTGACATCCGGGGCCGGGCTCCTTGCCAGGAGCAAAAAGACGTTATCATCCCAGTTGCTGCTTGCACCTATACCACTGCACACACTCCTGCCTGGGCCCCTTTCAGAAGCGAGAATTCTGGAGGATGGGGCAACTAAGTGCATGAAGTCTGTGTTCCCAGCACACAGTTCATTGGTTACAAAAGGAGTGTGTGGGGGGAGGAGGGTGGGTGATGCCCAGGTCCAGGCTGCCTCTTGGTGGTGGAGGGGGGAAGCAAATGAGGAGGGAGAATGTAGTTTTGGTGCGTAACTGTCTGCAGCCTCTACACTGAGGGGGCAATTTCCCTGTATTTATCTCATTTGTTCTTACCCTGGCAAAGCGAAGTCCATGTCCTGGGCGTGGTCTGACTGCTGAGGCTGAGCTCATGCAGCGGGATCTACCCAGATCCAAGGCTGCCTCTTTGCATTAAAGATCCAGGAACTGAGTTTTATCTTACTAGGTTCCAGGGGCAGCTAACCGGTTGACCAAGTTCCTGTTAAACATGCAGATAAGCCAGACTCTGCCTGTGTGTTAATTTATTGTGAAAAATATTGGAATACTCCTGTCCCGTGGTCAGTCTTCTCTACTCTCTACCCTTAAGTAAAATAGCAAAAAAGAAAAAAAAAGCTTGAAATCTATTTCAAACCATTAAAATACTCAGAAAATTTGAACCTGCAATTCCACCTAAAGAAACTTGAATTAAGGAAATCATTAGAGTTATATACAAAGATTTAGTTCTAGGAATTGTTGTTTATACAAATCTAATATTTCGGAAAAAAAAAAAAACCCTAGATGTTCATACATAGAGAATTGACTTTAAAAATTGATTTAACCATGCGTGTTAAACTTCGGATTACTATTCACGTTTTAGAAATACAGTATGATGCTCTAAGTTAAACAGGGGACGACAGGCTTCATTTTCTTGCGATAAGTAAGACTAAATAACCTGAACAACTCTCCTGCAGAAAAAAAAAATTCTGGATGAAATATACATTAAATATCTTTTGAAGGCCTATATAAAATGAACAACCAAATAAAGGAAATTTTATACAGAAAAGATTGTGGTTTTAAACTATGATTCCTCACTAAAAGAAAGCAGGACTTCTTGGAAAAACATCTGATTCTAAGTCTGCAGCAGGAAACGTACAGGATGAGCCTGGGACATCTGGCGTCCTGATGAAAGGGATTTGGGGACAACTTGAAGAGGCTCTCAATGGCCAAAGATGGAGCGATTTTTACTTCATTAAAGATAATATTTTCAATGGATTTAAATTTATCAAATATATTTAGATCTGAGTTCCTAATTATATACACATTAACTACTCGTGTGTGTATTTATATAAATTTACACATAAATTTATAGTAAATTCAGTATATATAAATTTATATGTGTTCTAATTTATATACTATATATATATACACTAACTACGCATTATATATATACATATAAGCACATGTGAATTTTTCACTTTCAGGTGCATAGGAAATCAACTCACCACAGTAAAAACCGGTATATAAACAAGTCAAGCATTATTCTGCCTTTCCTATGTGAACTGTATCACTAGATGCTCAGCTAATTGATGAGAAGTATCTCTTTATAAAAGGATTCCAATTAATAAATGCAAAGGAAATGATAAAATGTCACCATTGGCAATCTCCAATTAATGAACAATGCACTGAGCATAATCAGATGCTAGTATCATAAAAAGAAAGACTACCAGATATTATGTGGCTCTTGATGAAAGTACACTCCACCACCTAAAGACCTGCCAAAAAGATGGAACCTAAACCTGATGCAGCCTCTGGATCTAGATAACAACTTGCAGGAAATGCAGAGAACAGTGGAACATGCTGAACATCACCATGAATATGTGATCAGCAAAATCCCTTCTGTGGATTCAATACACTCAAAAGAAAGGGTTATAGAGGGGAGCCTGTAAATTATAAAGGACTTAGAAAAGAAATCAAATAAAAAATGGACATGATTAAATTTTAATGTCTATGAATGCACCTTTGGGTGATTGAATTATATAGAAATACAAGAAAGTGATTCCTGTAAAAGTCAGGCTAATGGTTATCTTTGGAGGGGAATGAAGGATTTGTGATTGATACAGAACAGATGGAGACAGTCGTCCTATTTCTTGATCTGAGTGTTGGTATAAAGCTGTTTACTTTGTACATTAAGCTATATATTTTTGTGTGGTATTCTGTATTTGTTTTCAACTTGACAATAAAAGGTTCAAATATATTAAGTGCACCATTGAGTTGGCAATAAAACAAAGAAAATCTTAAAAGTCCAAAACTACAGTAAAGAGGAGAATTCATAGAGTTTGGTGAGCACTGAGGCCAGCTTTCAGCCTGAGGGCAAACACTGACTCTTGATGTCTTTGAGCTTCTCTGTTTTGAGGGCAACATGCGGCACTGGCTGATGGTATCCCACCGTCCCTCTCAGAAGCAAATGAAAATCTTCTCCGCAAAAGCACAGGTTCAAATCAGGCATCAAAAAGTTCCCACAGATATAGTTCCAAAGAGCATGAGCTCATAGTAAAAATGCCAAAACTCACAAGAAAGCAAGGAGCCATGACTAGGAGACAGCAGAAACAACTGACGGCAGAATCGGGCCTGTAAAGAATTGGGAAAATGCAATTTAAGGAAAATAATAGATAAGAAGTATGCTTAGTATGTTTTAAGATAACAAAGTTTTGAAAGTCTGACCAAGTAGATTTTTTTTGAAACATCTAGAAATGAAAAATAAATAGAACCAAAATTTATGACACAATAGAGGAACATCCAACTTCAAGTATGATGAAACAGCCTGTGACAGAACAATGATCTTCCCACCAACTGGGAGAGCAGAATATGAGGGGAAAAATTTAAAGAAAAAAGAAATCTCGGGAAGAATTGAATCAACATTCTGCAGCAGATTTTCACCTCACTGTATTTGCTAATGTGAGGTTCAGAACAACAGTGGGATGTGCCAAGCAAAGAGCTTAGGCAGAGGGACACGACCAGTAGGTGGAGAAGAGAGAGCAGCTTTTGACAGCCTAGTGGACTACCAAAGAAAAATTACAGACTTGACGGCCCAGACGCTTACATGAGAAGGGAGGGGTGAAGTGCTGAACCTAACGCTACCATTTTTTCCTCAAGACGTATAAGGAATTCTGAAGCTGTTTGGGGCAAGATGCTTAGAGGCCCCCAAAAAAGCAACTCTAGAAGCAGAGGTAGTCTCACATTACTGAGAAGAAAAGATGAAATTGTGGGACCTGCCAGCAGGGAGAGGCCCAGTGAACATCCCAGGCTGTCACTTGGGAAACCTGGAGCAAGGACAAACCAGAGGCAGATGAAAGTGGATAGTACAAAAACAATAGCAATTCAGTTTTTGAATGGCTTAAAAATATATACAGGGCCTGCCCATGGCCTAGTGGTTAAGTTTGTTGTGTTCCACTTCAGTGGCCCAGGTTCAGTTCCCAGGCACGGACATACACCACTTGTTGGCAGCCATGCTACGGCAGTGACCCACATACAAAATAGAGGAAAATTGGCACAGATGTTATTTCAGAGCAAATCTTCCTCAGCAAAAAAAAAAATAAATAAATAAATATATATATATGTATATATATATATACAGAATTAAAATGCAAGGTAATAATAATATAAAAGACAAGAGAGGTTTAATGGAGTAAAGTGTGTGTGGTTTATGCATTGTCAAATGATTTTCTAAAATTTTTACTAAACTGCAGGAAAGCATGTTGTAATCTCTACATTTACTACTGAAATAATAGTAAATATATACGTAATCAAATGGAGGAAAACAAAAAATAAAGAAAAATATTTGATTAATCCAATAGTAGCCAAAAAAGAAGAAAAGAAACATGGAACAAAGATAAAACAAATAGCAAAATGGTGGAGATACACTTAACTATGTTAGCCATTTCATTAAATGTACATTAGACTAAATCCAATGAAAAGACTCAGATTGCGAGACTGGAGCAAGGGGGAAAGTCAGCATGAGTCACCTACAAAAGATGTGACTTAAATGTGAAGACATAGAAAGATGGAAAGTGTAAGGACAGAAAAGTGGGTTCCAAGCATGCACTAAGATCTTTCCCCTTAAATAGCACCAGAAAACGTGTGTAGTTTAAAAGTATGTGACAACTTAAGCTTTTTAAAAAAGAAGCAATACAAAAATAACGAAGGCGTTTTGTAATAACACAGGCATATCTCATTTCATTGCGCTTCACTTTATTGTGCTTCACAGACACTGCGTTTTTTACAAGACCCTCCACCAGCAAAAAGATTACAACTTGCTGAAGTCTCAGATGATGGTTAGCATCTACCTCAAAGAATCAGAAAACGAGCAGCATGACGTCTAAAGCACAAGCAACAAAATAAAAAATAAACAAGTGGGACCACATCAAACTAAAAAGCTCTGCACATCAAAAGCAATGATCTACAAAACGAAAAGACAGTCTACGGAATGTGAAATAATATTTGCAAACCAAATATCTGATAAGGGATTAATATCCAAAATATATAAAAGACTTATACAACTCAATAGTAAAAAGCCAAATAATCCAATTAAAAATGGGCACAGGAACTGAATAGACATTTTACCAAAGAAGATGTACAAATGGTCAACAAGTACATGAAAAGGTGCTCAACATCATAATCATCAGGGAAATGCAAATCAAAATCACAATGAGACGTCACCTCAGGCCTGTTAGAATGGCTATTACCAAAAAGATAAGACAACATTCTGATGCGGATGTGGAGGAAAGGGAACCCTTGTGCATTGTTAGTGAGATTATAAATTGGTACAGCCACTGTGGGAAACAGTGTGAAGTTTCCTTTAAAAAATTAAAAATAGAGCTACCATATGATCCGGCACTTCTACTTCTGGGACCATATTCAAAGGAAATGAAAACATTGTGTCAAAGAGATACTTGCACCCCCACCCTATGATCATAGCAGCATTATCTGCAATAGCCAAGACACTTAAACAATCTAAGAGTCCAACAACAGGTGAATGGATAAAGAAATTATGGTATATATACATATACATACACAGGAATCTTGTTCAGCCATAAAGAAGGAAACCCTGGCTTTTGTGACAACATGGATAGGCCTTGAGGGCATTAGGCTAAGTGAAATAAGTCAGATAGAGAAAGACAAATACTGTATGATCTCGCTTACATGTGGAATCTAAAAAAAAAAAAACTATAGAAAAAGAGATCAGATTTATGGGTACCAGAGGCAGGGGGTGGGGAGCTGGGGAATTGGATGAAGATGTCAAAAGATGTTAAAAAATTTTTAATTATTAGATAAACAATTCCTGGGGATGTAATATACAACATGGTGACTAGAGAGGATCCTGACTTCGCATCACAAGGAAAAAACATTTTTTTCTTTGTGTGTGTGTTTATATGAGATGACGGATGTTAACTAATCGTTTCACAATATATGTAAGTCAAGTCATTATGCTGTACACCTTAAACCTACACAGTGCTATATGTCAAATATATCTCATTAAAACTGGAAAAGAAAAAAAGAAAAAGAGCAGCAAGTTAAACCCATGGAAAGTACAGGCAAATATTAAGAACAAAAGCATAAGTTAATGAAATATTTAAAAGGCATACAGGAGAGAAAGTTAGCAAAGCTAAATTTGGTATTTGAAAAGAATAATAAAAGTCACAGAACTCTGACAAGACTGAAAAAATAAAAAAAGAGAGAAGAAAGCCATAAATTGACAAGATCAGAAATGAAAAGGGAGAAATCACTAACAAATTTTAAGACAGCAAATACATAATAATGATATGTTAAATACTTTATGATAATAAATTGGAAACTTTTGATGAAAAGAATAATTTCTTAGTGGTGACAACTCTTCCTTCCTCTTGCTCTTGAAATCCTCTACCCTTGGATGCCCACCCCCACACGTGGATTTTGGGTTGAGCCTTGTGCCTTAATTTGGCCAATGAAACTTGAGCTGATGACTAGTGAGCAGAGCTTCAAGTATGTTTCCTGGTTTAGTTTTGTCGCTTGTCCTTTTCCGTCCACCAGACAGGCCCTGTGAAGGCTCTGAATAAGGTTTATGGAGCTGACCTGAACTGTACCTACAGCCTGGAGTCAAGCGCAGCTGAGTTCAGCAGAACCACGTCTGACGTCCAGATCTATGAAAATCAACAGCAATGAAACAAAGCTTGTGACAAGCCGCTCAGTTTTAGAGTTATTTAGCATTATTGCAGTCATTTTGACTAATTTGCCCTTGAAAAAAGTAAAAACAATTTATCAATATTGAAAAAAGAAGAAATAGAAAATCTAAACATCCCTATCTACTAAAGAAGAATGTGATTTAAATACAAAATAATCTTTTAAAAATAAGCTTCCTCAGGCTTTGGTAATTTTATCAGTAATTTCTTCCAAATCATTTAAGGAAGAAGCATTATCGATATTGCAAAAATTCTTCCATAGAATAGAAAAAGAGTGAACATTTCACAGCTCTCTTAGAAAAAACCATCAGTACCTGGAATACACATCCTGACAAGGACATTACAAGGGAAATTAAGAGTAATCTTTCTTATGAACATGAATGTAAAAATAAGTAATAAAATGTTAGCAAGTAGAATCGAGTGATATATGAAAAGTATAATATATCCTAGACCAAGTGGAGTTCATTCCAGGTGTGTAAGGTTGGTTTAACTTCAAAAATCAATCATCATAATTCACCATAGGGAGAAAAGAAAAAGAAAATCATATAATTATTTTGATAAAGGCAGAAAAAATACTTGACAAAATTCAACCTCCATTAATGATAAAAAACACCTAGCAAATTGAGAATAGAAGGAAGCTTCCTTATTATAGAAAATTATATATTGATCAATAACTAAAAGCAAATATCATTTTATTTGCAAAATATTGAAAGCTTCCCCTGAATTGGGGAGGAAAAAAGCATGTGTACTACTGCCAGTTCTAGCCAGCGCTGAACTCGTGGCCCCTGCAAGCGCAATGAGAAAGGACAAGATGCACACACAAAGTATAACAATTAGAAAGAGGAAATAAAACTGCAATGATTCAGATGTGGTTTGACTGTGTACAAAGAAAACAATGGTCTATAGATAAATTATTACAATTAGTGCTGAATTTAGGAAGACACTTGGGTAAAATCAACCTCGAATCTATTTTTCTGTACAAACAAATGTAAGTGAACATTTAAAATATACTAGACCATTATAGTATAAAAATTCAAATGTCTAATGGAAGATGTGCAAGATTCTACGCTAAAAACTGCAAAACATTACTGAGAGAAATTAAAGAAGACTTGAATAAACTGGTAAATATGCCATGTTCAAAAATTGAAAGACTCAAAATTATAAAGATATTAATTCACCTCAAATTGATCTATAAAATTTTGTAGAATTCCAATAAAAATTCCAGCAGGATATTTTTTGTGGAAAAGGACAAGTTGTCTTTAAAATTTGCATGGAAATACAATGAAAATTTTCAATAAAAATGTGTTAGGTCAATTAGAAAGTCATATGAAAAAATTAATCTAACCCTTACCTCAAATTCTATGTAAAAATTGATTCCAGATGGATCATAGCTCTAAAGGTGAAAGGTAGAACCACAAAGCATTTAGGAAGAAAACATAAGAGAATATTTCATGACAACATGGTAAGCAAAAATTTCTTTTAATGCACACAATCACCAACCATAAAAACTATAATTGGTACATTATACTACACTAAAATGAAGAAATTTTATTCATCAAAAGACACTGTTAAGAGTGTAAAACGTTATGCCATAGAGAGGGAAAAGATTTGTGCGGTATCCATTAAAGACTTGCACCAAGAATATTTGACTCCTATTTGTCAATATTAAAATGCAGACTACTTGAGAGAAAAATGGGCTAAAATCTTGAAAAGGCATTTTCCAAAAAGGATATCCAATGGCCAATGGAAATGTGAAAATAGACTTAACTTTTGTGATCTTATGATTTATAATAAGAAATACATATTGGTCTCTGTTCCTATCTGGCACAGAGTCGAAAGACCCTTGGAATTTCCTAAGTGATGAGAGTGATAGATGTGTCTTTTGTTATGTTAATAGAGTGAGTTTTGGAAAACTCCTGGTAACCAAAGGATGAGGACTGGTTGCCAAGGGAACCAACCTTGATTAAGGAGTTGGAACTTTCAGTCCCACCCGTGATTTCCTGGGAAAGGGTAGAGGGGGTGGGAAGTTGAGCCAATCAGGAATGGCCAATGATTTAATCCATTATACTTAATGAAAACTTCATAAAAACCCTAAAAGGGGGGGTTCAGAGAGCTTCCAAGTTGGTGGAAATACTACCATGTGCTACCATGCCAGGCTCCAAACTCAATGGAGACAGAAGCCCATTTCTTCGGGACTTTGCCCTCTGTATATCACTTTTTCTGACTATTGATTCATATCCTTTAATAGCTTTTGTAATAAATTGATAATCTAGTGAGCAAACAGGTTTCCTGCATTCTGTGAGCCACTCTAGCAAATTAATCTAACCCACAGAGTGGTTCTTGGGAACCTTTGATTTATAGCCAGTCGGTCAGAAGTGTGGGTAACAACCTGGGCTTGCAATTGGCATCAGAAGTTGGGGGCAGTCTTGTGGGACTGAGCCCTTAGCCTGTGGAATCTGATGCTAACTCCGGGTAGCCAATGGAATATTATACACTCATAAAAGTAAACTACATTTACATGCAAGGACATAATGCATCTCACAAACATATCTTTGAGCAAAAGAAGTCAGACAAAAAATTATATACTGTATAGTTCTATTGTATAAAGTTTACAGAAGCCAAAGCTAATCTCTGCTTTTAGAATGCAGGGTAGTTGTTATCTGAGGGCTAGTTTAAAGGAAAGGTCATGCGCGCAGCCTCTGGGGTGCTGAATGACCTATTTCTTGATTTAGGTGGTGGGTATATGGGTTTGTTTACTTTTTAAAATTTCTTCAAACTGGGCACTTCTGATTTCTGCTCTTTTATGTGACCGTACTATATTGAAATAAAAAACATTTTAAAACATCTTTGGAATAAAAGTATTTTCAGATAGCCAAACTGAAAGTATTATACCAGCAGACCATACACAGGGACATCTCTAAGAGTTTTGATATGGAAGACATAAATTGATCCCAGATAAAGTTCTGAAATGCAAGCAGTGGTTAGCAAGGAAATTAGTAAATAGGTGGTTAAATCTAAATAAATATTGGTTTAAGAAGATAGTATTAATAATTTTCAATGTTTTGGATAACTTCAACTTTCAGTTATAAGATGAATGAGATCTGAGGATCTAATGTATACATGGTGACTATAGCTGATAACACTGTATGTATAAATGAAATTTCCTAAGAGAGTAGAATTTAAATGTTCTCACCAAAAAGAAAAAGGTGAATATTTAAGTTGATGGATGTGTTAATTAACTCAATGGGGAATCCTTTCACAAGTAAAATAAATTAAAAAGAAATATATCAATGAGAAAATAAATTACTGGATAAAAAATAAGTTAAAAGGAGAATGACCAAAAAGTGTTCAAAGTTCTTTTATTGATCAGAAAGAGAGTTATACATTAAATTTTGTAATTTTAATTATTATTTGTGATATAATTTATTTGGTAACTACTAAAGAGTAGCAACAATTTCCATAATTTCCAAACTAGCAGATAGGGTAAAAAAAATCTTAAAATAAAAAAGAAAAAAGTATATAAATATATATTTATACACATACACACATAATTTACTAGTTATCTATTATTGTGTAACAAATTACTCCCAAAACTAAGCTTAAAAACCCCACTTATTATCTTACAGTTTTCGTGGGTCAGGAATTCAAAAGTGGCTTACCTGGGTAGTTCTGGCTCCGAATCTTTTATGAGATTGCAGTCACGATATTTTTCAAGGTTATAGTAATCTGAAGGCTTGATGGCGGCTGGGAGCTCTGCTTCTAACATCGCTAATGTGGCTGCTGGGAGATAACCTTAGTTTCTTGCTGGCTTTTGGACAGGGACCTTAGTACCTCGCCACATGGGCCTCTCCATGGGGCTGCTCACAATATGGGAGCTGGGTTTCCCAGGGTAACTCTTCAGTGGTTGAGAGAAGGGTTAAACAAGCTGGAACTTGCGATGTCTTTATAACCAAATCTCATAAGTGACATACCATCACGTCAGTCAGTGTTGGCCATATTCTATTGATCACACAGACTAATGCTGGTGCAGTGTGTGAGGGGATTACAGCAGGGAGAGTACTAGGAAGTGGGGACCATCTTGGAGGCTGGCTATCACAAACATTCAATCAAAAAAGAGACCAGAAAAAAAAAAAAGAAAGAAAAGAATGTAAAAATATAAGAAAAGAGAGACAACGAGAGAGAATAATACAATATTATTAAATAAAACAGAAAATATCAGTAGTGACAGTAAATACAAATGTATGAATTTTCCAAGTTAAAAGTGGGGATTGTTGGGATGGACAAGAATATGAAGTCTTTGCTCTGTACAAGAGATGCATTGAAAACAAAGATAACGAAAGTTCGAAAATGAAAAGATTTACCAAAACAACAAAATAAAAAACCAGAGTGGCTATGTTAATATCAGGGAAAAAGTGGATTTTAAGACAAAATATTACTAGGTATAAATATAGTACGTTCATATTGATCCATTTTTGAGTAAAAGACAACAATTCAAAACTTGTGTGACACTAGTAGCTTTATATGAGGAACTATGAAGCAAATATTAACGAAACTCCAGGGGAAAATTGATGTATCATCCATTGTTGTGAGACATTTTAATGCCCCTCTTAGCAATTGATGGATGAAACCAGTAAGGATAAAGAATTCTGAGCAACAAAATTGTCAGTCTGGTCTAATGGACATTTATAAAGTATTACCCAACAATTGGAGTATATACTTTTTTTAAACACATATGACATATTTACACATATTGCTTATTGCATAGTCAGCAGTAAACAAAACCTCAACGCGTCAAAGGATGCGAGATCGTATTAAAACAATGAAAATAGAAGTTAATAACAAAAAAGATAATAGATAAAAATGTTCATTAAGAAATTTAAAAACACTTCTAAATAACTCATACATCAAGGACACAATCACAGTGGAAATAATATTTAATGCTACATGATAACCAAAATGCTTATGAATTAATACACTCACAATATACAACCTTAAATTATTATGTTAGAGAAAAGAAAATTATTTTAAGATGAGTCCAAATTAAGAAATTAGGAAAAGAATAGCATAGTGAAAGGAAAAAATAAAAGAAATAATAAATATAAGAAGAAACTAATGAACTAGAAGAAAAAATACACAAAAGCTAAAAGTGAGTTCATTTAAAAGAAAAATAGACTAATCATGGCTAGATTGACCAAGAAAAAAGAGAAGGCACACACAAACAACATTAATTGAAAAAACATATATAATTTCAAATATAATGGAAACTCAAAGTATTTAAAAATATATCATCATCTTTATGTTGATAAATTTGAAAATTTAGATGAAACAAGCAAATACCTAGAAAAAGAACTACATAATTCGCTCACTAAGAAAAAGACAACCTAAAACAATTTTAAAATTTGAACTAATAGTTCAAATTCCTCTCAAAGAAATATCAAGTTCAGATAGTTTTAAAAGTGGGTTCTATCAAAACATCAGAAAAAAATAATTCCAATTTTACTCAGTTTCTATCAAAGAAGAGAAAAATAGACATCATCTCCAAATAGGTTCATGAAAACATCTTTTTTTTTTTTTTTAGTGCACCAGTCTCATTTTACATTTCCTGTTCCAGACCTGAAATCAGCCCTTTCTCCAATGAATCTGGGATGGCTGCTGTGGGTGCCCTGCCTGGAGCCATTCCACCTGGCCAGTGTTCTCCCAGCTGCTCTAAGTGTTAACTGCTAATGGTTCACAGCTGTCCCTTCTTCAAAGCACTCCCCTGGGGTCCCTGGAGCTTCCTCACACTCCCATCTCAGAAGCTCAAGGTTAATGACTAACTGATGTCGGGGACAAAAGGCTGGCTTTATGTTGTAACTAACTCTGTTGTGTACTTGGTGCCCCAGAGCCCAATGGAGGGCCAGGCTGAAGCTCCTCTCCATCCAAGCCGAAGTCCTTGATTAGATATTTCCCCTATCCCAGCCTGCTTCCCCTACTCTCCTCCTGAGAGCTCACCCTCAATAAATCTCTTTCACAAGAATCCCCCTCTCAAGCGCTACTTAAGGAACCCAACCAAAGACACACCCTTAGTTTGTTTCAATGAGAAATGATATTAGGATGCCATAATATGGGCATTATTACTGGATTGGTCAATGGGGTTTTGTGTCTTTTCGGTGGACAGAGCTAGAAAATGTTTTTTGTAATGAAAAAAAATTATTATGAGTTCAAACTCATATTTCCAATTCAATTTTAGGATTATAGGAATTTACTTAACTTTTCTGATTTTATACCTGCGTCTCTTCTCTTTCCCACTGAAAATCTTGACTCTTAACAATATAAACTTATTTATCTACTTACTAAATAAAGTTTCTGAAAAGTTTTTGACACAAGGATGCAAACTGATCATGAAATAATACAATGTTTTGAGTTCATATTCAAGTTTACATTGTTTTAGATCAATATCGTTTATTCCATATTTTAGTCCTTTAACTCATTTGCAAATCTATTATAGAATAGCCCTTAAAACCTCAACTAAGAGTTGACATTCCAAATAGATTCTTTTTTAAGAATAATGATACCAAGTCTTGCCATCTGATATTCAATACACAGTCATGCCCACACTACATGCATAAGGCCATGTCCTCCAATTAGTAATTAAGTCCTTTTCTTAGAGTTTTCAACTTGTAATTACCTCCTGTTTACCTTGTGCCTCTAATACTTCATGATAGTTTATTTTTGTTGAGCTATAATTGACATATAACATGGTATTAGTTTTAGGTGTACAACATAGCATAATGATTTGATGTATGTCTATATTGTGAAATGACTACCACAATAAGTTTAGTTAACATCCATCACCACAAATAGTTACAAATTTTTTTTGGCTTGTGTTAAGAACTTTTGAGATTTACTCTCAGCAACTTTCAAATATACAGTACAGGACGGTTAACTATAGTCACCATGCTCTACATTACATCCAAGGACTTATTTATCTTATAACTGGAAATTTGTACCTTTTGACCACCTTCACCCATTTCTCTCATCCAGCAGCCACCAATCTGTTCTCTGTATCTCTAAGCTCTTGATTCCACATATAAGTGAGATCATACAGTTTTTGCCTTTCTCTGTCTGACCTATTTTACTTAGCATAATGCCCTCAAGGTCCATCCATATTATCACAAGTGGCAAGATTTTCTTTTCTATGGATGAATAATATTTCATTGTTTAAATATATACCACATTTCCTTTATCAATTCATCCCATCCACTGGTGGATGCACTTAGGCTGCTTCCATGTCTTGGCCATTGTAATAATGCTGCAATGAAAATTATTCATTGTTCATTGGGACAATATCTCCCCGATACATGGGGAGCAGATATCTTTTCAAGACAGTGATTTTTTTCCTTCAGATAAATACCAAGATTCAGATCAAAATCCCAATAGGTTTTTTTTTTTTTAACTAAAAGTGCATCTAAATTTTTTTGGTAGAGCAAAGGTCCAAGAATAGACAAGAGACTTCTGAATTAGTCAAATAATTCAGGAGAACTTCTCCTACCAGATATCAAGACTTACAAACTATGCTAAAACTATACAGTAATAGATCAATAGACAAAGGTAACAGAATGGGAGTCCAGAAAGTGACCTGAACGTAAATGGAAAACTGGACTCTCATTTTGCTCTGTTTCAGAGCTGGCATAGCCAATTAGTAAAGAAAGGATAGACTTTAAATCAATGATTTTAGAGCAATTAATTTTTCATTTGAAGGAAATGAAAATTGATTCCCATCAAATCTTATCATATGCAAAATTTTATTATAGTTGCATTCAATAGCATACAGTTTTTAAAAGACAATATAGTCTATAAAGAAAATGAAAGACAAGCCAGAAATAGGGAGCTGATATTTGTAGATGTTTGCAATATTTGACACAGAATTAGGATAGAGAATATGTAAAGAATGATTGTGAAAGATAACCAAATTAAAAATTGGCAAAGGGCTTGAATTAGCATTTCACAGAAGAGGAAAATGACCACAAACATGAGGAAATAGGCTCAACAGTATTAATAAGGAAATACATACAAACTAAAACCACAATACAATGGCATTTTACAGTAACCCAAAATTAGAAAGTCTCATAATTTTAAGTTCTGAAGAGAATAGGAAATAATAACAATAACACAAGGCTGACAGAGTAACACTGATGGTTAATCATTTTAGAAAATAATTTTTCTTTGTCTAGGGTCCAGGAATTCCAAATTGAGGCACATTCTGGTAGATGTGCACCATAAGAATGATAGAAATTTTTAAGGAAATGTATAAAAATTTGTAGCATATTCATATAATGGAACACTATATAAGCAATAAATGTGATTGAACTCAATTATATGATGAATCTCAGGAACACAGAGCAACATTAAATGAAAAAAGAAGCCAGGTACAGAAGAATACATTCGATATAACTCCACTTACATAAAGTTTAGAAACGTACATGGGGTTAACTATAGAGAAAATCAAAGAAATGTAAAATAAATTCCAGGACTCTAATGTTAGAATTATTGGAGAGCAGCTGGGCAATGCAAATGGATCGGGAACTGCGTTCAGGCCTTCAAAGTACTGGTACTTAATTTTTATATGTGGGTAGTTGTTTTATTGCTCTAAAAGCCCGTATATTTATTAAAGAATTTTTATATAAATTAAATATTTCAGAATGTTTTCTTTAAAATCAAGCTATAAAAAGTCCAATATTGTTATAGAAAGATAGAAGGAAAGAAGGAAGAAAGGAAATAGTAGAGATTGTAAAATTTTCAAAAACAGTGAATTGATCATTTTAAACAAGTATTTATTGAGTAATTAATATGTGCCCCCCAAAAGCCAACTTATGATTAGGTAATGAGTATGCCCTTAATATATTTAATAGATCTAAGGCTCAGAAAGTCCTCTGATAAAATAAAAAAACAATGTTTTACTTTGTAAACTAACAGCCTACATTGCTCTCTTGAAAAACAAGATTGTTTTCTAAGAATTATGTAACAGACAGAAACTATAATTTAAATGTTTGATTAATTAGACATCTATTTTTTTAACTTCTATGTGAAAAATAATCATCATAAACAAATTTGAAAAGCAAGCGGAAATCTGGAAAACAAAACTTCATATCAGACAAAAATTTTATATTCCCAATTAGTAATGACGTCTGGGGGAAAAAAACAAAAAATAAATAAATAGAGCTCCCTCCCAAAAAAAAGGGGGAGCAAAAGATACAAACAGGTAATATATCAAATAATAAATGTTAAAGATCCAAAAATACTAATTAATCAATGAAACATCAATACAGAGGAGCTTTTGAAATTATTTTTAACCTTTCAATTTATGAAAGATTTACAAAGTGTATGTTGTTACAGGCTGGCCGTATTTCTACTACTCTGCCTTACTGGTACTAAAGGAACTTGGTTTAACTTTTCAAGTTAAATTTTAAGTTTTCAAGTGCATATGGCAATATTTTTCAAAATAGAAAATGTACATATCTTTTGACTAAACAATTACACTTCTAGAAATGTTTTCAGGAAAAAAACAACAACAGCTTTTCAAAGGCATATGTATTAAGGGGTTTATCACAGCATTATTTACAATAATTAAAATTTGAAAATCATATTCATCAATAGGAGGTTGGTTTAATAAGTTATACACTTACGTAAATAGACTACTATGCTAACATTTAAATGATCATGTCAATCAATGTTATTGATACAGAAAATGTCTGATGGTTGATTATAGAACTTACACTGGTTTCTCTAAATGATGGAATTTTACGGGATTTTCATTTTCTTCTTTACAAATTTATTTTATTTAACAATGAACGTATCTATATATTAATAAGCAAAAAGACACACCCCGATATTTAAAAAAACAAGAGAGAAAATAAATCCTGTAACATATATGCATATTATTAGCAGGTTGGTTTTCAAGAATATAACAGCTACCACTTACTAGATATCCATTTTATGTCAACTGTGATTTTCTGAAAACCTTGAAAACTATGGCTTCGAGAAGATAAGTAACGTGCTCAAGTCTAAACAGCAAAGGAACAGTTTACTTATCACTTTGAATTCAGTTCCTGTCGCTTTCACTATCCATGCTATTGCATAACACATGAGGCTCTCAACCTTGAATTAAGGGAGCAGACCACCATGGACAAGCCTCAGAGGGTCTGTGAAGCTGCTGAAATTGCAGGCAAAATTGCATTTGTACATGAATTTTTCTTGGGTGAGAGTCTGCATCTTTTATCATAAACTTCTTTTATACAATCTCAAAAGATTAAGGACCCCTGCCTTTGAGGGAGCATAGATTCACCTAAGATTATTAACCTCTTCTTTTTTTTCTTTTTTGGTGAGGAAGAGTCACCCTGAGCTAACATCCATTGCCAACCTTCCTCTTTTCTTGCTTGAAGAAAATCAGCCCTGAGCTAACATCTGTGCCAATCTTCCTCCATTTTTTGTATGAAAGATGCCTCCACAGCATGGCCAATGAGTGGAGTAGGTCCACACCCGGGATTCAAACACATGAACCCAGGCTGCTGATGTGGAGTGTGCAGAACCCCAATCACTCGGCCAAGGGGCCAGCCCCTATTAACCTCTTAAGGTGCTAGTACCCTCCTAGCAGAGGACAATATGTTCTCCTCGCTTTCTGTCATCCTCTCTTGCCACATCCAGCCCCTTGTCTTTATGAGCTTTGAAGGTTTTCTCTCTTTTTAAAAATTTCATTTATTTAAAATTTGTACATATTTAAGCTGTACAACATGATGAGTTGATGTACATATGCATAGTGAGAGTTTTCTTTGAGAATGAACAGGCAGCTGCTGCATGAAACTGCTTCCTCTGACTGTGTGGCCAGCACTTCATGCATACAGAGCAGAAGTCCAGGCCTGGCTGCCTTGGGACAGCTTCCTGAACTTCAGTGTGTCTGTACGACGAGGGCCTTGACCTTGGTGGAGGACACCAAAGAGAGCCAACACCTCCTCACATTTACTTTTTACCTTTGTTTTGACACCAACCATCTGGCCTCTCACGGGAATACTACAGTTCAGTGCTAGCACTAACTACCCGGAGTTTGTGCAGACCCCATGGGTTAAAGGTCACGTTCCCAACAGGACTGCCCCCCTTTCCAGTGCCAGCCACACTTTGAAGGTCCTCAGGCCACCAGCCCTTCTGAACAACTGGTTACAAATTCAGTGGTTCCCACGACGCCCACAGGTTTGATAATTTGCTAGAATGACTCAGGAAAGTGCTGTACTTGTGATTACATTTTTATTATAAAGGATGCAAATGAGGAACAGTTTAATGAAGAGACACATAGGGCAAGGCCTGGAGGGCCCCAAATGCAGAGCTTTCACGCCCTCTTCTCGTGGAATCGAGGTGCATCACGTCACACCCTCCACCATATCAATGTGTTCACCAACCAGGAAGGTCCTCTGAGCCAGTGTCCAGAGCTTTTCCTGGGCTTCCGTTACATAGGCTTGATTGATTAAATCATTGGCCACGTGATTGAGCTCAGTCTCCACCCCCTTCCCTCCCTGGAAGTTGAGCTGACTCAAAGACCAACTCTTTAATCTTTTGGTTGGTCTTTCTGGTGACGAGCCTCTATCTAGGGGCTCACAATGAGTCACCTCACTAGCATAAAATCAGGTATGATCCCAGGGGCCGACAAGTAGCAAAGACCCTTCCATCACTCAGGAAATGCCAAGGGCTTCTAAACTTTATGCCCGGAACCTGGGACAAAGATCAGACAAATTCTTCATTATACAACCACCTTACTCTGTCCATATCTCTTTTCCACTTCTCATTTTACCTCCTTTCCTTAACATGCTCTTTTTTTCTTTCTTTAGTCCCCTTTTTAACTGTTCCTTTGGCTTTGTCCTGTTACTTGAATTTTGAACAGAAAATGTTGCCTACTGTCCCGTGAAGGAGAAACATGTAAAAGGACTATACGTATTTATAGGCAGCTATACAGAACACCAACTATTGAGATTAACTGTAGGAGAAAGTTATATAAATGAGCCCTCTGGAAATTAAAGGCAGGAGCAACAAAAGATAAAAGTCAAACACGTGATGCAAGAG
The DNA here is from genome assembly GCF_021613505.1 of Equus quagga. Lineage (NCBI taxonomy): Eukaryota > Metazoa > Chordata > Mammalia > Perissodactyla > Equidae > Equus > Equus quagga. The sequence continues at coordinate 75,887,037 of NC_060280.1, read as the reverse complement.
AAAAAACATGCTACTCGTTCAAATGTTTCTTTATCATTGAAAATGATGTTTCTTAAATTTTAGGGCACATGCAGGTCTCCTGAGGATCTTGTTAACATGCAGATTCTTGTTCAATAGCTCTGAGGTGGGGCCCAAGGGTCTGCACAGGACCACCTGCATAAAGTGTGGAATCCAGTGCAAAATGAAAAATCAGGGCCCTTTGCTCAAAAATTGGGAATTTCAAGTTGGCAACAACAGTGTATTAAACCAAGCACAGAGCCTTTCTGAGCACAAGTCACACGTCGATGGTCCCTGGATGTGCACCTCTAACAAGCACCCAGGTGAGGCTTGAACACTGATGAGGCGGGGACCGTAATTTGAGCAGTAACCATCTAAATGTTCTAAATCGCTTGCCCTCCATTTTGAATTTATAATTTTGTTTATTATTTTCCTTAAAATAAAATACTTATTTGAGAAATTAACCAAGAAATGTGAATGCTAGAATTATCACAGAGACTATTTGTTTTTGTTTTTGCTGTAAGATATTCAGGGAATAATACGGTACATGGACATGTAAGAGATTTGTTCTTATTTTCTCTCCTTCCTTCCTTCCATTCCGACTTTCCTCCTTCCCATCACTTCCTTTCTATCCCAAATTCTGGACTTTAAATCACCTGCATGAGAATGCCCTTTCTCCTCTACTTTCAGTTCTATTCACATCCACTTCTTCCAGGAAGTCCACGCCACTGTCAGGTATCTTGGCTCCATGCTTGTGTGTAACTGCCTGTGTCACTCAGCTGGTCCTCAGTGACTCCTCAGCAGGTGCACTCTGGCAACAGAAATATGAGTGATATGTGTGATTTTTAGAGAGCAGAGGGTTTCACTTTGAAGTAGCCATAATTTTTTCCACCATTTTGTTATGGAAATATTTCTAAAATATATTACCCACGTACATTGCCTTTCAAACAGAGGATGAAGAACATGCTCTCGATCCTGGGGTTCAGTTAGTATTTTATGGAGAGCTGTGATACGGTAGATCCCTCAGAGCTGCTGTGACTGGTGAGGTCACTTGCTTCTACACAAAATGATCCAGGCCACTGAAAGTTGGACTTCTTGCTTTTATTTTTTTGTGTTTTAAAAAATTCTCCACAAATCGTCATCTGTAACTTCTTAGTGTTGTCAGTTTGTTTGGCTAAAATAGAACTTCCACTGTCAAACTTTGCATTTTTAATGTTATTTTGAAAAATAATATAGACAATCTTATTAAGATAGTCCTGTGGCAAATTAACAGTCATTTATGTAGACTATGGACATACAGAATTCACTTATGAATAAAGAACTGAACTTTAAGTTTCGGTACATTTGTTCTGTAACATCAATTTTGAATACTCGGGGATCTTTTTTTCCTTCTGTATTGTTGATGAAACTCTCAGTGATCCAGATAGTTATAGGCTTTTCATGAGTTTGTCTGACAATAAAGTCCCCAATTTTAATTTACATTTAAGTTCTAACGATCACTAGGATTATAAGTATATTTTTGAGTGGATTAGTCTCCAATTTCCAAGTTTTTTAGTTTTTTAAGACTATGAAATAGCTTTAGTCCCTATCTTTAAATGTTTCTAAATTCATATGTAATAAATCGCTTTGATACTCAATTGTTCAGAGGTTGATCATCCAGCATCTAGATAATTTGGTATCTTTTCATCCTCACTGTGTCTCTCCTAGATAACACACACACACACATACATACAAAAACAGACACCCGTATATAGGCACACATGTATACATATCACATTAAAGAGAAATTGAAAAGGGGAAAGGAAAGAGGAATTCCTAGGGTGGGCAATTTGGGGAAGAGAGATGAGATGCCAATGGTGGTGAAATAAAAACCCAGCACAGATTCCTGTTCCTCATGAGCTTATGTTTCCATCAGGATTACTGAAGCAGCTAGTGTTCCTTTTGACATTTGCAACTATAACACAAAAAATTGCAGAGAACTGAAAACTCTCCAGATTTATTTAGGCAAAACATAAGCCAGGAAACAACAAAGCACCTTTTGGGACTAAGACAGGAGCAGGAGTTGAAGGAGGGCCCGAGAGGAGGCGGCTTGGTGTGGAAGTCATTCTCTATCAATGACCCCAAAACACAGAACGGTGATGTAAAAAGACATCTCAGTCCAAATACGTTGTCTGTAATAAGGAGACTAAAAACTCCTAAAATTACCCAAGCAGAGAAGGAAACTCGATCCGACTACACTCAGATCAGATGCATTTTCAGCAGCACCATTTGCTCTATATAATTCTTGAGTTTCTAATCAGGAACTCTGTTGCTAATCCCTCTGCTTTCTTTCTTCTTGACCTCACATACCTCTGAGCGTGTACATGCAGGAAGAGAGAAATGGCTTGTACAAAGGCCTAAAATAGTGCACAATTCTGTCATAAGGTCATCCTGAATCAACTGAGAGCAGCAGAGAAAATGGCATGCAAAAACCTAGAAAACAGCAACTTTTTTTGCTCTCATCCATGTAGCTTTGGAGCCACCAGATGGCGATGTTGCAGACCATCGCTTAGAGCCTCCAGACCTAGTGGACAAGTGAGAAATGGGAGGAAGTGCTAGTTAAAGTGAACCCTGGAGTGTGCTGGTGTGTTGGTCCCCAGCTGAAAAACCAATTCGGGGAAAGACAACAGCAACTTAAAGCTGAGGACAACTTTCCTTCAAAAGTTCATTCTGCAACTGCAGCTTCCACGGGGTTAGATCATTTTTGCCTCACCAGTCAGATCATCTGTGAAAGGAAGGAAGTTTTCCCAGAGCCAAAGTTTACTTGATGACTCCAGAGCAAGAGACAAACCCAGATAAACCTGTGAAACTAGCCAAAATCAGTTCTCAAGATCTTCCATTGACAAGATCTCTCATTGTGACCCATTGCCCACACTGGCAACACCTGCACACACTTATCTTTTAGAATGTGAATGTTGCAGAGTTACCAATAACCACACTGGCCAACCAAAGAAAGCTCCCATTGATTTCCTGTGTTGTAAATTGATCCAGATAATTTCTGTAGCTTATGGGGCTCATTAACTCACTAATTTAAAATAATCTGAACATAAACTGAGTTAAAGTTTTCTCTCGCCCTGTGTCCAGATTCATTTAACTCAATTTCTTGAAGCATAGTACTAAGGAGGCTCAATATACAATGTCCACTAGATTTTACTATGTACTATTGACAGACTCAGCTCCCAAAGCTGGCTATCCATCTAGAATTAAGGTCGGAAGAGGAAGTTAAGAGTAGGGACAGAAAAAAGAACATGAATGAAGAAATAGAAATATACTCTAATTACTGGAGGGCAAAAGACCTCAAATCCAATGTCTGGTTTTGGTTCAAGGTAAGGTTGAGTAAGCACACCCCACCCTGTCTCTCCCATCGTCTGCAGCTATGTAACCTATACAGAGTGCACGAGCATCTCTGTGAGGACTCTAAATAGTAAATAGCAGCAGGAGGGTTGGGCAAGAAGACTAAATTTGAAGTGCCACTGTATTGGCTGGGATATCACATTTTTCTTCCCCTCTCCCCTCTATGGACACATAGCAGCATAGAACCTGGAAGCAGGCACTGACCTGTGGACAGAGGGCACTTCAGGAGAAGTCTGGAAAAGAAATTAAACTCTCTCTTCACAGATGACGTGATTTGCTGTGTAGAAAACCTCAAAAAAATCTGCAAAAAAAGCTCCTAGAAATAATGAGTTTAGCAAAATCACAGGATATGAGGCAACACACAAAAATCAATTGTATTTATATATAGCAGCAATGAACAGATGGGAACAGAAATTTTTTAAAAATCACTGCTTACAGTAGCTTTAAAAAAACACAAAATACTTAGACATAAATCTCACAAAACCTGTACTGTATCTCTATGCTGAACACCGTAAAATGCTGATGAAAGAAATCGAAGAGACCTAAGCAAATGGAGGGACATACAGAGCTCATGTATTGGAAGACACACAAAGATGTCAATTCTTACACTGAGCTATAGGTAACATAATTCTAACAGTAAAAAGCAAACAATCCAACTAAAAGTGGGCAAAAATCTTGAGTCGACACTTCATCTAAGAGTGTTTATATATGGTAAAACACATACTTGAAAAGGTAATATCACTAGCCATAGAGGAAGTGCAAATTAAAACCACACGCGATACTTCTCTATACCTACCACAATGGCTAAAATAAAACATACTGATAATGCCAAGTGGTGATGAGGACACAGGGCAGCTGGAAAGCTCTTATATCGCTAGTAGAAATGCAAAATAGAACAGACGCTCTGGAAAATAGTTTGGCAGTTTTTATAAAGCTAACCGTGTATTTACCATAGGACCCAGAAATCCTACTTCTGGGTATTTTACTTCAGAGATGGGAAAATTTGTGTTCACACAAAAAGTAAGTACATCAAATGTGTATAGCAGATGTATTCATAATTGCTAAATCTGGAAACAATACAGGTGTCTTTAATGAGTGAATGGATAGACAAACAGTGATACATCCCTACGATGGAATACTACTCCACAGTGAAAAGGAACAGACCAGTGATACACATGACAACTTGGATGACTTGAATCCAAGGGCATTAAGTGGAGTGAAGGGAACCAGTCTCAAAGGTCATCCACTGCATGATTCCATTTATAGGCTAGTCTCAAAAAGACAAATCTATGGTAATGGAGGATATGTCAGTGTTTGCCAAGACGTAGGGGCACGCAAGTCCACAAAGAGGTTGCACCAGGGAGTCTTTTTGGGGAGATGGAACTGTTCTGCATCCTGGGGTTACACTAACCTGTAAATGTGGTAATATTCAGAGAACCGTATACCCCCAAAAGATCCAATTTTATCAGATATCAATCTAAAAAATAAAATTAATGTCTACTCGATGTGTCACATTTTACTCTGTGGGGAAAAAGTCTGCAAAGAAAATGAATTGTTCACACTGTTGTATGACAGACACTACACATCCATTATCTCATTTAATCCATACAAGTCTTCAATTGGTTGGGTTTTATTATTCCCATGTTAAAGATAGAAATGGGCATTTAGGATGGTTAAGTAAAGTGTCCAAGATTAGATAGCTAGTAAACAGAAAGATAAAAATTTGAAAAGACATTCGTCTGCTTTCAAAGACTCTATGCCTACCTGCTATGCTGCAGCTTCCCCATCACTTAATTAAAGGAGCTATATTAATGCTACCTAAAATACAAGCTTTTGAATCAGTTTTGATACTATATTTACAACATAAATCATCTATTTAGGACCGGCCCAACGCAGCAGTTACGTGCACACGTTCTGCTTCAGCGGCCTGGGGTTCTCTGGTTCGGATCCCAGGTGTGCACGTGGCACCACTTGGCAAGCCATGCTGTGGTAGGTGTCCCACATATAAAGGAGAGGAAGATGGGCATGGATGTTAGCTCAGGGCCAGTCTTCCTCAGCAAAAAGAGGAGGATTGGCAGCAAATGTTAGCTCTGGGCTAATCTTCCTAAAAAAAAAAAAAAAACACATCTATTTATTAAACTAGCCCCAGGAGAACTTCTACTTCGAAATATCTTATTGGCTATTGGTTAGTTTTTCTGTATAGTTCTAGAAAGTCCTTCCCCAAATCCTATAATTGAAGGCCCTATTTAATTCTGATTCTCCCTACCTTTGCTTATCACATGTGGATAAGGCTTTTATTTTACGACACCTTTCACAGATGAAAGAATCCATTTCTGAGGTTGTTCTATCTCAAAGTTGAAGTCTTGCTCATGCCCTAATTAAACGTGGCGTTGCTATTTAAACCCTCTGATTTAAGAACAAGGTGTATAGTGGTTCAAGCCTTTGAAGTAAAACACTGCTACATATGCAGCTGGGAGAGCGACAGTAATCCACACCTGTGTGTGGAACCTGTTGAACCCACCCAGAGAGAAGTGCACAAGTTCTCTCCAAAGGAAAGGAAGGGTAGGTACCACATTCCTGCCATCACTTGGTCACACATCATTTATGCCACAAAATAAAAAATCTGACTCTAAATCAAATGACTTTAACATCTTCTACAATAGATAGGCATTCTCATTTTTGCCACTCAACACACTCCACAGGCCTGGATCCGGTGCCCCATGTCCAGGGAGTGCAATTGTCTAAAGAGGGCAAGCAGCCAGCTTCTGGTAGAGAAATCCTACATATGCCGTTACGGGTGTCAGATTGAGCCCAGTTCCAACTCACTCGGACAAGGAAGCAGAGCGGGGAGCTCAGATTTAGGCCTCTAGGTGAGGAGATTTGTTAAAAACATACAAATTGTTCCTGACTTACAATCCAGTGAGTAAAAAGTACTAGGGATGCATGGAGATGGACTTCCAAATATAAGTAAGTATACACTCACTTCCTTCCCTCCACAGCTTTCCTTGTATTTAGGTATGGGTGAAGAAAGGAAGGTCATCACAGGTGACTCCTGTGAGCCTCACGTCTAGAAGGGGCCAGGCAGCTCCTTCTCTGCCCTTTCCAGGGAGACAGAGGGCAGAGAATAGAACATATTTCTATCTTTCTTACTTGTTCCTTCTGCACCTGTTCTGGCTCATAGGCTTAACAACCCTTGCCTGAACTATTTTAATAGCATTATAAACTGATCATGCTATCTCCAAGTTCTCCTCACAGCCAAAATATCACAGATATATTTCTAAAACTCAAATCGATTTATGTTACTTCATTACTTAGAAGTTTTCAAAGGATAAGATAGAGGGCAGACTATTTAGCAGAACATTCAGGACCCTTCAAAATCAAAACTCAATCTACCTTTCCAATGTCATCCCCTGCTGTTCTCCACTGTACATCCCACGATTGAACAAACCTATTGTTATTCTCTGAACACACTCTGGTTTCATCCCCTGTCTTTGCGAGTGCTATTCCATCTGCCAACAAGAGCTTTCCCATTCCACCACCCGGTGAAACAAGACTTGGCCTGTAAGACCTAACTCAACTATGACTCCCACAATGGACTTCTTCATCACCTACTGTTGGAAAGAAGTAACACAGATCTGTAATGTGTCCCTCACATGGTACAGCTATTATAGGTGATCAGTAAATGCTACTTACTCTTAATTAAACCTTCTCTTGCTCTCTCATAGTATTTCTTCATGGTGCCTCATGCTCATAGCAGCTTATTTTGATATTTTTAAGCTCAATTTCCAATGTTGGGGGATTCGGGATTCCACACCAACAAACAATTCTTGGACATTAGTAGGATTTTTGAGACTTCAACTCAATTCAACTCAATTCTGACAGTATCTACCAGGAGATAATATCAGATTCCACATGTTCAGGGTTCAGTCCTACAAGAGTGCCGTCCACTTCAGATGCTAATTGCAAACCCAGGCTGTCATCTGTGCTTCTGACTAACAGCTATAAATCAGAGGTTCCAATGACCCCCTCATTGGGGTTGGTTAATTTTCTAGAGTGACTCACAGAATGTAGTGAAAGATTTTACTTACTAGAACACTGGTTTTTTATAAAAGGATCTAACTCAGGAACAGCCAGATGGAAGAGATGCATAGGACAAGGTATGTGAGAAGCACTGCAGAGCTTCCATGTCCGCTCCAGGAATTCTATTCTTCCTGTATCTCCACATGTTCACCAACCCAGAAGCTCTTCAAACCCTGTCCTTTGGGTTTTTATGGAGGCTTCATTACACTGGCATGATTGATTGAATCATTGACCATTGGTGATTGAACTCACTCTCTAGCCCCTCTCCTCTCCTGGGAGGTCAGGTCGGGGCGGGAGGTGGGGGGATTGAAAGTTCCAAGCCTCTAATCACATGGTTGGCTCCACTGCCAACCAGCCCCTGTCCTTAGGTGCTTTCAAAAGTTGCCTCACTAACATTTATCAACTTTCAATGCTTAGGAAATTCCAAGGGTTTGGGGAGCTGTGAGCCAGGAACTTTAGAGGAAAACCTAATATATTTGAGAAATATATTTTGGTCACCTGAATGACCAAATATGTATTTTTCTTATAAATCACAATATCTCAGTATGATAAGTAACTGTATATATATCTGTTTCCCTCGCTACAATCACATATTTTTGAGGGAAGAAATTAAGCACTACTTATTTTGCTGGTACTTACCATGGAGCTGCTTGACTAATGTCAAAGGAAGAGAAGGAAGAAGAGGAAGAAAAGAATTAAGAGAAGAGACATCACTGGCCAGGAGGTGAGTGGTCACCCAATTATCCAGAAAGACTGAGCCTATGACGAGAAGAGATTCTCCCAGAAGACACTGGTAGTGTCTTTAATGACTTCGCATCTTTTTATTTTACCACTGCCAGGGAAGCAGGTAAACATAATCCTTTATGACAACAAGGAGCTGTGATGCGCTGGTAGATGTTTCACCAGCCAACCACCTCCTACCCTGTGGTAGGAATTTAAGTGAAAGTAAACCCATTCCCACCATATCAGCCTCTAGGATTTCCTGATCTGGTCTGCAAGCTGGTTGGGTGAACAAGGCAACCTCCAAGGAAAATTTTCACTATTTTCTGTTACTTTTACTGCAAGCACAAAATTAATGACAATAATAACTATTAGTATTAATAATTTTATCAATACGATCACAGTGTCAGTTGGGCACCTACCACATAGACAGGCACTGTGCTAGGCGTTTTCAACAAGTTATATCAGAGATCATGGAAACACAGACACAGGTTATGTTTATGTGAACAAGGTGCTATTTCCTTTCCCACTAACGAACGCAAATACTATACAAATAACTCTTCATTCAAGAGTCCAGAGAAGCCGTGTCATATGGAGGGACCGCAGCATCCTGGAGAAAGGAGAATGGCAGGCTCTGACGGTTGTTGTGGGATGCTAGCTAATAACTGCCCAGATCGGGGCCACAGCATCCTAATCTATAAAACAAGGGTCTTGATCCACACCATTGCTTCTTGAACTTCAATGCGCATGTGAACCACCTGGAAATCTCGTTTAAGGCGTGATCTGATTCCGTAGGGCTGGGGTGGGAATTCTACATGTCTGACGAGATTCCTGATGAGGGCCGTCTGCTGTTCCTCGCGTTACGTTTTCAGTAGCAAGGATCTAGATCATCTATAAGGTAACATTCAGCTCTAAAGTTCTAAGCTCAGGAGGAGATTGTCTGGAGACCACACGAACGTCGCTGGATTACAGTTTCATAAATTCTACCCACAGCAAGATCTGGGTAGGAGGGGCAGTCCCCTCAGGACCCACGAGTCAGCGGCGGAAGATGCAGAATTTGCTCCCATCCAAACTTAAAGAAGAAAAGACATTGGAGAGAAGGTAGGAATGTGAATGTCACAGAATTGGCACCAATTCCGGTGATTTCCAAGGCCACATTGCCTGCCGTGAAAATGCAACACACTTCAAAAGTCTTATTTAATTCAAAAATTCTCCTTTTCCTTTCTTCCTCCCGCCCACACTGCCACACAACCCAATTTTTTTTGAAACATCTCCGTGAGGCAAACCGGAACTTGGAGCAGGGGTGGGGGTGGGGGACTGTCAAAATGTGAATAGCTCAAAATCGGAGTTTTTTCCCTTCAAATTTCAGCCTAACAGTTTTAGACTATAGCTCATTAAGAAAGAGGAAACTGTGAGTGCTGCCCCTTTTTCAATTCCCTAAATAGTGGCTCTCCAAGTTTCAGGATAACACCAACGTTACAAGGAGAGGGGCACATGAGTGAAAAACAACAACGGACAAAAAAAAATCCTGGATTAAAGAAGATTCCTGAACTATAACACCAGTCATGCCAGCTTATTATACATCCTAGGAATTAATTAGAAACCAGTTAATCTCTAATCTAAGAGAATAATATTGCATCTCTTGCTTTAATATGTTTGAGCTTCAACTGACATTTCATTTGTTCAGAGGATTTTTTTTTCTGCTCTTTCCTGTTAAGAGATGTCAGCAAAGCTGTATGTAATCAACTTTTTCATTCCGCCTGGCAAGGACCCTTAGATGCTAAGACAGGAGATGTACGGTGCCTCTGTCATGGATTTGGATCCACAGCATATGGATACACAGCAGTAAAAGAGCAAGTGTTTAATGATACACCTCAGCCCCCAAATGCGACCTGTTCCAATACTTTTCAAACTCTGCCTAACTCGTCCAGTGCTCTCTGCTGGCATTTGCAAGGAGAAAGGAATTAAGCAACGGCAAATTGTCTTCCTGAGCCTGCAAATACCATTCCCATGCGAGGTGCCCCCACTTCCTCCTCTGGAAAATGGCAATGGAAATGACCTACCTTATTTAATCAGTGTTTATAATGCTTGATTAGCCCCTCAGGCCACAGCAGCTAGGTTTCACTAAGAATGGAAAGTCCTCTCCACAGGCCTTTTTCTTTCCCTGCTTCTGGGAGATTCAGCGCGCTCCAGTGCGACTGGCAGTACAAAGTGACTTTCACTTCCATGCAGCCTGGGTCGACGAAAAATACGCAATGATGGGAGGGAGTTAAAAATGAGCCACAGTTCACCTGGACTCCCAGGAGAGCCTAAGATGGAAAATGGGCCAAACAAAATAATGTCTATTTTTAGCTCATAAATAGGCCAGCAAAATTATATTCAGTCTTGATAAAGTGCTCTGGTACAAATGAAGCCAAGAAGATCCTCCTTTGCCTGGCCATCTCCACAGTTCTTCATGCATTTTATTTTGCTACATGAAGAAAATAACAGGAGGCTTGTTACGTAATGACTCCACATTCAAAAGGAATTAAAGACTATAAGTAACTACTCTGATTGTTTAAATTATTATGGCTACTTAACTCTAATCACCTGGGTATTTCAAAGGGTTTATGTGCCACCTTGCCCGGCCCCAATAAAAATTATCTGGGTAAATATTGCTGTTCTCCTATATACTTTGTTGTGGAGATAAACTTGGTCCTCAGCTTTCTCGCTTGGAAGTCAACTATTAAATCTTTCCAGCACCTAGATTCTATGACATTAAGTTGTAATTCACTGCCCTGCCTTTAGAAATTTGCAAATCAAAAATTCATTCATTCACTTTTTCTTTTCAAGAAATACTTATTGAGTATCAATTATTTGCCAGGCAGAGTGCTATATATGTGGCATACAAGGACAACCGTAACAAAATACCTCCTCCATCATAGAGGTTATAGTCTTGTGGTAAAGACAAAAAGTCAAATAATTTAATAAATCCTAATTAGCAACTGTACTGTGTACCAGTTCTGTGAAAGCTTAAGAATGGGGGACTCAACTGGTTCTATGAAAGTAACGTTTGACCTGAGAACAGAAGGGTAAGGAAAAGGCAACCAGGTGAAGGGTGTAGTGGAAGGACTGCAATCAGAGAGAATAGCATGTGCAAAGACCCTGTGGTAGGAGAGAGCACAACGTATTAAAAGAAGTGAAAAAAACTGCAATCTTGTTACATGTAGCATTAACTGTACCAACAATGAGTCCTGCAGAACATGAGAGGAGGGAGTGTCTGCATTCAGGAGAGGTTGTCAGCGAAAGCTTCCTGGAGAAAATGGGACTCAGAGCAAAACTTTAAAGAAATGAAGATTTTAGAGAGGGAAGTATTAAGTATTTCTGGCAGCTGGGACAGCAAAAACAAAGGCATGGAAGCATCAAAGCATAAAACATACTATCTCCTTTTTATTGCCTTTCTTTTAATTTATGTTTACATGCACTTGTTTATTTGAAAATCAAAGATATACATTGTTGTATTTTACAATTAAACTTATACAGAGAGGGACCTAAAATGAATCAGTCCTTCTCATACAAAAGTTAACTCAAAATGGATTATGTTTAAATGTAAAAGGTAAAACTAGAAAAGTTGTAGAAAAGAACAAAGGAGAAAATGTTCAGGGTCTAGGGGTAGGCAAGACTTGACCACACAGCACAGTCTGCAAAAGAAACATTTGATAAATTGAACTGCATCAAAATTAAAATTCTTTTCTACAAAAGCCCATGTGGGGAATATGAAAAGACAAGCTAGAGACTGGCAGGAAACATTTGCAAACCAAATATCTAACAAAAGACTGGTAGCTAGGGCATATAAGGGACTCTCAAAATTCAACAGTCAAAAAAAACAAGAAAAGAAACAAAAAACCAATTAGAAAACAAGCAAAAGAAAGGAGGAGACGTTTCACAGAAGAGGATACACATGTAGCAATAAGCACATGAAAAGATGCCCCACAGGTTAGCCATCAAGGAAATGAAAATCAAAACCGTGAAGAGATGTCACTCAACACGCATCAGAATGGCCGAAACAAAAAAGTGACAACGCTAAATGCGGCCAGGACGCAGAGAAACGAGATCACTCACATGTTGCTGGTGGGAATGCAAAATGGCACAGCCACTCTAGAAGTTCGGCAGTTTCTTATAAAATTAAACACTCAACTACTGTATGACCCAGCAATTGCCTTCTTGACACTTATCGCAGAGAAATGAAAACCATTAACATATTCTCACAAAAACCTGTGGATTACTGTTCCTGCTAGATTTATTCATAATGGCCAAAAACTGGGAACAGCTCAGCTCTCCTTCAACCAGTAAGTGGTTAAACTGTGATACATACATGGATACATACCCACCTTGGAATACTATTCAGAAGTGAAAAGTAACCAGCTATTGATACACAGAACTTGATGAACACCCAAGGATTAGACTGAGGAAAAAAAGAGCCACAAGTCACATACTGTGTGATTCCATTTATATAACTTTTTTTTTTTTTTGGTGAAGAAGATTGGCCCTGAGCTAACATCTGTTGCCAATCTTCCTCTTTTTGCTTGAAGAAGATTGGCCCTGAGCTAACATCCACATCAATCTTCCTCTATTTTGTATGTGAGATGCCACCACAACATGGCTTGATGAGCAGTGTGTCAGTCTGCACCCAAGATCAAAACCCATGAATCCCAGGCCACTGAAGCAGAGCACACAGAGCAGAGCACAGAACTTAATCTCTATGCCAGCAGGCTGGCCCCTATAACATTTTTGAAATAACAAAATTTTAGAAATGAGGACATATTCCTGTTACCAGGGGTTAAGGATATTGAACGCTGTATGTAAAAAGTGAGATAGATATTTGCAGTCTAGAATGATATTATCTTCCCTCAGAGCATTTTCTTCTGACAGGTAACTAGGGAAGTAGTAACCCCAAATCACCTTAACCAATAAAAGAGTTATGTGATTAAAAGCTAAGCATTAATTCATGCAAGGTCTGGTTTATTTAGGATTTACTCTTAGTCCTAGCATACTGCTCTTGTATGTCTTAACCACATGGGATACACCAAGGCCCTTATACTTGCCGACTGTGAACTCCAATATTTGTTCCCAAGTCATTTGAGTCTACCAAAGCTGTGCCCGGCTGTTTCTCAAATCCAGAGATGTCCCTATGGTTAAATCTCACCTCTAGAGGCTTCTTCTTGGCTTCCTACTTCTTCACTGCCTTGTTAATTCTCAATGCTCCAAACAGAATCTTTCCTCCTGATTTTCTAGTTCTTCTCATTGGGAGGGTTCGTCTAAGCTGTCTAGTTTGCCTTTAGCGGCGGAGGAAGTCTCAGTTGCCTGCTTGTGTTGAAATTTATATAACTTCCCCCATTTTTCCTCTGAAGACTTTCTCCCACAGCCATCAATCCTCTTGTTCCAATCCGAAATATTTACTCCCTAAACTTCCCCTTGTGAAAGATAAAAATCCTTTGTCCTCACAGGTCTTGAAAATGTTTGCATCCCATTTGATTGGATCTTTTTCTGGCTATGATGGTTTACTTTGACCACAATTTTCACTCAGATTTTTGAAGTCATTTGCCACATTATCTTCTAGCACTCAAGTTGCTGATGCGGACACAACTTCATTGGATCTGGGGAAATTTCTTATCTCTCCTCCTCTTCTTCCTTCACCTCTATGTATCTTGTTCTTCTTCACCTTTCCCGCATCCTGTTCTCTTCCTCTTCCCCTCCACTCCTGTTCTACCCGCTTCTCCTTCTTTGTTGATAAGAACTTCCCCTCTGTTTCTCCACGCTGCATTGCCTATTGGTTGGCTGTTGGGTCCTCATTACCAGTTATCTATATTCTTATTCTTTGCTTTCCAAATTTTTATCTTTATAGGTTTTCATAATAAATTCTGAGCAGCATTCTCAATTTTTATGTTTAATCCCTTCTGTTATATTTGTGTGTGTGTATTTCAGCAATCATATTGGTGATTTTTTCCTTGATTTTAGTTTCTTCTTGCTGTCTGACTATTCTATTCTTACAGTATTCTGTGCTTATTTTAGAAATGAATTATATTCTTTTACCTAAAAATGTTAATTTTTGTATGTATCTCTATGTGGTGATTTTAAAATATGTCCACAAAATCTTTTCTAGTCCATCCCTCAAAAGATAAAGACGAATTCCCCTCTCCATGAGTGTGTGCTGTAGGGACTCGGTTCCAATGAATAGAATACGGCAGGAGTTGTCATCAGTAAGATGGCCAGTTAGTCAACTTAAAATCTACGAGTACAAATGTATATGTTCTCAGATCTCATTCATCTACGCTCCTAAGTTGTGGAGTAACTTCTCTGTAACAAGGCTAAGAACATGTCCAATTGAAAGACAAGTTGAAGTATTTTAGAAAGATAATATGACATTTAAAAATATAGAAGCTAGTTACTTTAATAATGAATTCAAATTCCACAAGCTACTAAAAGCAGTTTTTGTACAATCAGGTAAATTAAATATTTCCTTTCCAGCAAAGCAAGAACTGCCATAAAGGACAAAGCAGAAAACAGATAACATATTCAATTTGTGTGAACATATAATTCCATAGAAGAGACAGATAGATTGCTAGCTGAAATTAGAACAACCCAGGACTAATGGTAAAAACATGCCAGTGGAAGTAAAAGGACTTGTTATGTAATCTATAGTGAGGTTTGATGCATAATGGGAATCCTTGTTAACGTAGTGGCAGAAATTACCAGCTCCTAATTGTATGGATATTAATACTCAACTTTTTAGTGCATATGTCAAGCACTGAGCTGGATCGAGAGATTCAACGGTGAGCAAAAAATAGACATGAGGCCTGTTTTGAAACTCATTTTCTTGAGAGAGATAGAAACATTAATCAAATAGTCACACAAATAATTATGTGACTAAGTCAGCATTTCCCAAACTTTGGAATACAGAATTTATTAAAAATGAAAATGTATTGCTGCAACACCAATAAGAGATCATAAGGTATAATGTGCAAATGAATGAGAGCAGACAGCAAGAAGAGGTATCACACACTACTTAATTGACTGTGAGGAGTGATAAAAATTTGATTTATGTGGGGTTTTATTGTATAATAGAAAAAATCCAAATTAGAGAGAGAAAATATTTTATTAAAAACAAGAATAACAAGATAATAAAATATCCCAATATATGTTAAAAAATAAGACAAGATATACAAGATAGACCAGCAAAGACAAAATAGACCACATACATCAATATGATAGTTAGTTTGTAAATGCTGCCTATGCATCAATGCACAAACTAAATGTCCTTTACACGTGCAGCAGCTGATCAATCATGCAGTATCTTGGCATTCTTCATGATTGCACCCCATTTCTTGAAAGGCAGACTCTGGCATACTAAAATGAACAGGGATGTAAATGTTCTTAATATTTTTTACATACATATATATTTAAAAAAATACTGTTTATAAGAAAACTTATTTCATGCATCACTTTCTTTTTTCATGGGCACTCCTTTTTACCCACGCATTTTTGGGACACTCTGTATGAGCACCAATGGGGAAATCTCGAGGGGAAAATATTTTAACTCTTTATCGAATAACAAGATAATAAAAAGTTAAGAGTAAGAATGGACTTCAGATATTGTTTTAGTTAAAAATCACAATATTATAAAAGAGGAAATTCAAAATTTTCAGAAATTTGTAATATCTTGGAGATTACAAATACCTTAAAGAGTATCTAACTAGACCTCCTACTGAAATTACGACACTGCACAAAACTCCTATCCAGCGTTCCTGTAGTGTCTGCCTTCAAGTCTTCATGATATATTCATTCTCCCATTTGTTTATTCAATAAATATTAATGGACTACTTTTTTATGGTAGAGATAATTGCAAAACCTCAGAAAACAAGGCCTCGTAAGTCCTCAAACAACTTTCAATTTGATAAAGGATGCTTAGGTTATTTCTTGTTTGGGGCAATTACAAATAAACCTGCTAGGGATATTTCTGTACTAGCCTTTGTATAAATATATGTTTTTATTTTTGTTACATATATCAATAGGAACAGAAAGACTAAGTTGAATGGTAGGTGTACATTTACGTGCTTAAAGAAACTTCCAAAGTCTTTCCCAAAGTATTTACAGCATTTTATATCGCTGCCAGCAGTGTATGAGTGTTCCAGGTGTTTCACATCATTGCCAATATTTGACACAGTCTTCTTTTAATTTTAGATATTCTATTAGATATGCAAGGATAGCTCATGGTTTTAATTTGTATTTCTCTAATGACTAATGATGTTGCTCATGTTTTCTGTGCTTATTTGTCATTTGTATATCTTTCAACCACTTTATTATTGGATTTTTACTGAGTTTTCTTATTATCAAGTTTAAAAGTCCTCTACATATTATGGACAAAAGTCCTTTTTATCAAATCTGTGGTTTTCAAGGATTTCCTCCAAGTCTGTAACTCTTCTCATTCTCCTAACAGTATCAATTGAAGAGCACAAGTTCTTAATTGTTAGGAAGTCAAATTTGTCAATTTGCTCTTTTTTTTTCTGCTTCTCAACTGAGGCAACTGTATTTTCTCTCCTCTTTCTTTTTTTAAATTTTTTTCAGATGTACATAGTAATATATTTTGAATTCTGTGTAGATTACATCATGTTCACCACCCAAAAACTAACTATAGTCCATCGCGTCACATGTGAGCCTAATCACCCCTTTTGCCCTCCCTCTCCCCCCTTCCCCTATGGTAACCGCCAATCCAATCTCCATTGTTATGTGTTTGTTCATGGTTTGTGTCTTCTGCTTATGAATGAGATCATACAGTATTGGACTTTCTCCCTTCACCTATTTCACTCAGCATAATACCCTCAAGGTCCATCCATGTTGTCACAAATGGCTGGATTTCATCATTTCTTATGGCTGAGTAGTATTCCATTGTGTATATATACCACATCTTCTTTATCCATTCGTCCCTTCATGAGCACCTAGGTTGCTTCCAAGTCTTGGCTATTGTGAATAATGCTGCAATGAACATAGGGGTGCAGGTATCTTTAAGTGTTTGCGTTTTCAAGATCTTTGGATAAATACCCAGCAGTGGAATAGCTGGATCATAGGGTAGATCTATTCTTAATTTTCTGAGGATACTCCATACTGCTTTCCATAGTGGCTGCCACCAGTTTGCACTCCCACCAGCAGTGAACAAGGGTTTCCTTCTCTCCACATCCTCTCCAACACTTGTTGCTTCTTGTCTTGTTAGTAATAGCCATTCTGACCGGAGTGAGGTGATATCTCACTGTGGTTTTGATTTGCATTTCCCTGATGGCTAATGATGTTGAGCACCTTTTCTTATGCCTGTTGGCCATCCGTTTATCCTCTTTGGAGAAATCTCTGTTCAGATCTTTTGCCCATTTTTTAATTGGGTTGCTGTTTTTTTGTTGTTGAGATATATGAGTTCTTTGTATATTTTGGATATTAACCCATTATTTGATACACAGTTTGCAAATATCTTCTCCCAATTGTTAGGTTGTCTTTTCATTTTGTTGATGGTTTCCTTTGCTGTGCAGAAGCTTTTTAGTTTGATGTAGTCCCATTTGTTCATTTTTTCTTTTGCTTCCCTTGTCAGGTCAGACATGGTACTTGAAAATATGCTTCTAAGACTGATGTCAAAGAGCGTACTGACTATGATTTCTTCTAGAAGTTTCATGGTTTCAGGTCTTACATTCAAGTCTTTAACTCATTCTGAGTTGATTTTTGTTCATGGAGTAAGGTAATGGTCTACTTTCATTCTTTTGCACATGGCTTTCCAGTTTTCCCAATACCATTTATTGAAGAGACTTTCCTTTCTCCACTGTATGCTCTTGGCTCCCTTGTCAAATATTAGCTGTCCATAAATGTGTGGGTTTATTTCAGGGCTCTCGATTCTGTTCCATTGATCCATGTCTGTTTTTGTGCCAGTACCATGCTGTTTTGATTACTATAGCTTTGTAGTATATTTTGAAATCAGGGAGTGTGATACCTCCAGCTTTATTCTTTTTTCTCAGGAATCCTTTGGCTATTCAGGGTCTTTTGTTGTTCCATATAAATTTTAAGATTCTTTGTTCTATTTCTGTGAAAAATGTTGTTGGAACTTTGATAGAGATTGTGTTGAATCTATAGACTGCTTTAGGAAGTATGGACATTTTAACCATGTTAATTCTTCCAATCCAAGAGCACAGAATATCTTTCCACTTCTTTGTGTCTTCTTTGATTTCTTTCAACAATGTTTTATAGTTTTTGGTGTACAGATCTTTCACCTCTTTGGTTAAGTTTATTCCCAGGTATTTTATTCTTTTTGCTGCAATTGTAAATGGGGTTGTATTATTAATTTTTCTTTCTGCTGCTTCGTTGTTAGTGTACAGAAACGCAAGCAATTTTTTATGTTGATTTTATATCCTGTGACTTGACTGTGTTCATTTATTATTTCTAAAAGTTTTTTAGTGGATTCTGTAGGGTTTTTTATATATAAAATCATATCATCTGCAAAGAGTGACAGTTTCAGTTCTTCTTTTCCAATATGGATCCCTTTTATTTCTTTTTCTTGCCTGGTTGCTCTGGCTATGACTTTCAATACTATGTTAAATACGAGTGGTGAAAGTGGACATCCTTGTCTGGCTCCTGTTCTTAGAGGGACAGCTTTCAGTTTTTCTCTATTGAGAATGATATTTGCTGTGGGTTTGTCATATATGGCCTTTATTATATTGAGGTATTTTCCTTCTATACCCATTTTATTTAGACTTTTTATCATAAGTGGATGCTGTATCTTGTCAAATGTTGTCTCTGCAACTATTGAGATGATCATGTGATTTTTATTCTTCACTTTGTTAATGTGATGTATCACCTTGATGGATTTGAGGATGTTGAACCATCCCTGCATCCCTGGAATGAAACCCGCTTGATCATGATGTATGACCATTTTAATGTATTGTTATATTCGATTTGCTAGTATTTTGTTGAGGATTTTTGCATTGATTTTCATCAGTGATAGTGGCCTGTAATTTTCTTTTTTTGTGTTGTCCTTATCTGGTTTGGGTCTCAGGATCATGTTGGATTCATAGAATGAGTTAGGAAGCCTCCCCCTCCTCTTCAATGTTTTGGAAGAGTTTGAGAAGGATGGGTATTAAATCTTATTTGAATGTTTGGTAAAATCCACCAAGGAAGCCATCTGGTCCTGGACTTTTATTTTTTCGGAGGTTTTTGACTGCTGTTTCGATTTCCTTACTGGTGATTGGTCTATTCAAATTCTCTACTTCTTTTTGGTCCAGTTTGGGAATGTTGTATGTTTCTAAGAATTTATCCATTTCTTCTAGATTATCCAATTTTTGGTGTATAGCTTTTCATAGTATTCTCTTATAATCTTTTGTATTTCTGAGGTGTCTGTTGCAATTTCTTCTCTTTCATTTCTGATTTTATTTATTTGAGTCTCCTCTCTATTTTCTTGGTGAGTCTAGCTAAGGGTTTGTCAATTTTATTTTTCTTTTCAAAGAACCAGCTCTTGGTTTCATTAATTTTTTCTGTTTTTTTTTTTTTTTTAGTCTCTATTTTGTTTATTTCTGCTCTGATTTTTATTATTTCCTTCCTTCTGCTCATTTTGGGCTTTGTTGTTCTTTTTCCAGTACCTTTAGATGTGCTTTTTGATTGTTTATTTGGGATTTTTCTTCTTTGTTGAGGTAGGCCTGAATTGCTGTAAACTTCCCTCTAGAACTGCTTTTGCTGTATCCCATAGATTTTGGCATGTCGTATTTTCATTTTCATTTGTCTCCAGGAATTTTTTGATTTCTCCTTTGATTTCTTCATTGACCCACTCATTGTTCAGTAGCATTTTGTTTAATCTCCACATTTTTGTGGCCTTTCTGGTTTTCTTCCTGTAGTTGACTTATAATTTCATACCTTGGTAGTCAGAAAAGATGCATGGTATTATTTCAATCTTCTTAAATTTATTGAGACTTGTTTTGTGGCCTAATATGTGATCAATCCTGGAGAATGTTCCATGTGCATTTGAAAAGAATGTGTATCCTGTGTGTTTTGGATGGAATGTTCTATATATATCCACTAAGTCCGTCTGGTCAAGTGTGTCATTTAAGGCCAGTGTTTCCTTATCGATCTTTTGTTTGGATGATCTATCCATTGGTGTGAGTGGAGTGTTAAATTCCCTTACTATTATTTTGTTATTGTCTATTTCTCCTTTTATGTCTATTAATAATTGCTTTATATGTTTAGGTGCTCCTATGTTGGGTGCATAGATATTTACAAGTGTTATATCTTCTTGTTGAATTGTTCCCTTTATCATTATGTAGTGCCCTTCTTTGTCTCTTGTTATAGTTTTTGTTTTAAAGTCTATTTTGTCTGATATAAGTATTGCTGCCCCCGCTTTCTTTTCTTTTCCATTTGCGTGGAATATCTTTTTCCATCCTTTCACTTTCAGTGTGTGAGTGTCTTTAGGTCTGAAGTGTGTCTTTTGTATGCAGCATATATATGGGTCTTGTTTTTTATCCAATTGGCCACCCTATGCCTTTTGATTGGAGCATTCAGTCCATTGACTTTTAAAGTAGCTATTGATAAATATATATTTATTGCCATTTTGTTAATTTTTTTTCTGAGTGTTTTATTAGTTCTCCTCTGTTCCGTTCTTTTTCTCTTTCTCTCTTCCCTTGTGGTTTGATGGCTTTCTTTAGTAATATGTTTGATTTCTTTTGTCTTACTTATTATAGGTTTCTGATTTGTGATTACCATGAGAATCCTATATAATATTCTATGTATATAACAGTCTATAGTGAGTTGATAGACTCTTTAGCTTGATCTCTTCTAGAAGCTGTACTTTTTCACTCTGCTCCTCCCACATGTTATGTTTTTGAAATCTTATCTAATCTCTTGTTTTGTGTATGTCTATCCATTACCCTCTTAACATTGAAATAAGTAATTTTAGTACTTTTGTCTTTTAACCTTCATGTTATCTTCATGGGTGGTTGATCTGCTACCTTTACTATATTTCTGCCTTTATCAGTGATTTTATTGCCCAGTTTTTTTGAGGGGGTTTTTGGATAATTTTTTATCCCTATTTGTGGTCATAGCTTTCCCACTTAAATAGTACCCTTCAGCATTTCTTGTAGAACTGATTTCTTGATGACAAACTCCTTTAATTTTTGCTTGTCTGGGAAGCTCTTTATCTCGCCTTCCATTCTGAATGACAGCCTTGATGGATAGAGTATTCTTGGCTGTAGGTTTTTTTCCTTCTAGCACTTTAAATATGTCATGCCATTCTCTTCTTGCCTGTAAGGTTTTAGCTGAGAAGCCTGCTGATAGCCTTATGGGCTTTCCGTTGTATGTCACTTGTTGCCTTTCTCCTGCTGTTTTTAGGATTCTCTCTTTATCTTTAATTTTGGACATTTTAATTATAATGTGTCTGGATGTGGGCCCTTTGGGCTTATCTTGGTTGGTGCTCTCTGTGCTTCCTGTATTTGGATGTCTGTTTCCTTCCTTAGGTTAGGAAAATTTTCAGCTGTTGTTTCTCCAGATAAATTTTCTGCCCCTTTGTCTCTCTCTTCTCCTTCTGGGACACCTACAATACGAATGTTAGTGCGCTTGATATTGTCCTAGAGTTCCCTTAGACACTTCTCATTCTGTCTAATTCTTTTCTGTTTTTTCTGTTCAGCTTGGGTGATTTCCTCTAGTCTTTCATCTAGCTCACTGATCTGTTCTTCTGTGTCATCCACTCTGCTATTGAGTCCCTCTAGTGAATTTTTCATTTCCAGTATTGTATTCTTCATTTCTGATTGGTTCTTTTTTATATTTTCCAGTTTTTTGTTGATGAGCTCACTGTGTTCATCCAGTCTATTCCCACTATCTGTGAGCATCCTTATGAGTTTTTGTTTGAACTCTTTGTTGGGTAGGTCACTTATTTCTATTTCACTTAGTCCTTTTTCTGGGGTTTTGTCCTATTCCTTTGCTTGGAATGTATTCCTTTGTCTCCTCATTATGCCTGTTTCTCTGTGTTTATATCTATGTATTATGTGAGTTGGCTATGTCTCCTGATCTTGGAGAAGTGGCCTTATGTAAGAGATGCCTTTTGAGGCACACAGTGTGCTTCCCTCTTGTCACCAGTCCAAATGATCCAGGAGTGACCCTTTTGTGGGCTACTTATGTCCTTCTGTTGTGGCAAGGTTGCTCTTGATGCAGGTACCCCGAGAGTCTAGTCTTTCCTTCCCTAGCCAGCTGCTTGTAAATCTGGTTTGGGGAGCCTCAGCACCATTGGCTACAAGGTCTAACAGCACACTCCTGTTGCAGTTTGCCTGTTAATTGGGTAGGTACCCAGTGTAGCTGGTTGCTAGGCTCAGGGGCTTTCAGCTGCTACAGGCCTCAGGCCTACAAGGCTGTTGTCAGCTCTCTTAGGAGTGCAGCTGAGTGGGGCTGGCCCTAGGCAGGGAGCACTCAATTGTTTCAGGTTTTGGAAGTTGGGGCTGATCCTTTTTATGGCTATTTGTGAAACACAGGTCTTCTGCCACTGATAAGCTTCACCCCCATAAGACCACACACACCATCAACACAGTCCTGGTCATTGGAGCACACTTCCCAATTCCCTGGAGCATACCCCAATGCCCCACTGCAGAGGCCTCCACCTCTCCACCAATTACCCCCACAGTTCACCTGGTCCTCACAAAGGCCCTGCTCCACAGAGATGGACACATCTGCCTGCTGTATGGGATCAAGTCACCCAGTCAATGCAGACCAACAAGTAGCCTGAGGGCTTGCTGTTGGGTGGGGCTGGTCAGCAGGGCAGGGTACCTGCCCTGGCTGAACTGGGTTAAATCTGTGCTCTAATGGATGTGGCAGACCCCTGGGCTAACAGGCCAGGGAATGGTGTCTGCCAGGGTCTGTGTCAGCATGACTGGACCAGGTAAGAACAATTGCCCCCACCAATGTCTCAGTCTCTGGAGAGGTCTCTCCTCTCATTGAGATGCCCCCATAGCCCACCAGGTGAGTCTATTTTCACCAAAGGACTATCAGCCTTATCTCTGGCGATTTTAGGTTACTGAGACAGGTAAGTTTGTGGATGGGCTCTTTAAGACCTGGGCTTTTTAGCTTTCATCTGATAGCTTTTCTAGGGGTAGCCCTGCTGCAGTTAATAGCCCACAAAGCCAGATAGTAAGACCCTCGTCTCAGTTGTGCTGAGTCTGAGGGATGCTTATAGCAGTATCGACTCCCACTCCAGACCTCACTCCTCCAGGGAGGGCTGCATACCTTAGGGTGGCTCCTGCCTGGCTGGCTGAGAAACTCTGCTGCTCCTGAAGGTGGCTTTTTATCTCTCCAGAAGGAATTTCTGCCTATTCCACCTTAGTCAGGATTGTCACTTGTTGTGGGGGTTCTTTTTATCCAGTTTTCAGTTTTCTACCCAGGGAAATTTTTCCAAAAATAGTTCTACCCTGGTGTGTTCATGGGAGGAGATGAGTTCAGAATCTGCTTACACCACCATCTTGATGAGATCCATGTCAATTTGTTCTTTTATGGATTGTGCTTTTGGATTGAGATGTGTTTTATGGCCTAAAGCAGGAGCCAACAAACTTTTTCTGTAAAGGATCAAATAGTGGGGCTGGGCCAGTGGCTCAGCAGTTAAGTTGCATGTTCTGCTTTGGCATCCCAGGGTTCACTGGTTCACATCCTGTGTGTGGACAAGGCACCACTTGTCAAGCCATGCTGTGATACCTGTCCCACATATAAAGGGGAGGATGATGGGCACATATGTTACCTCAGGGCCAGTCTTCCTCAGCAAAAAAAAAGGAGGATTGGCAGCAGATGTTAGCTCAGGGCTAATCTTCCTCAGAAAAAAAATTAAAAATAAAGGTCAAATAGTAAATAACTTATGCTTTTGGGCCATACAGTCTCTGTCATAAATATACAGCTCTACTGTTGTGGAACAAATTCCATGACTGTGTTCTCATAAAACTTTATTCGCAAAAGTAGACAATGGGCCATATTTGGCCTGTAAGCCATAGAGTGCTGATTCCCAGCCTAGAGTATGGTCTATCCTGATAAACACAGGATAAATGATATCCTGTGTACAATTAAAAGAATGTGTATGTAGGGAGAATTGTTCTATGAAAGCAATTAGGTCATGTTGGTTGATGGTGTTAAGTCTTCTATAGTCTTTCTTATTTGCTGTCTGCTTGTTCTATCAACTCTTGAGAGAGGAGTATTGAAGTTTCCAACTGTAATCATTGATTTGTTCATTCCTCTTATCAATTTTGCTTCGTGTATTTTGTAACTGCTATTGGATGAGAAAAATGTTCAGGATTATATTCTCTGTTGAATTGACTTCTTTATCATCATAAAATGATCCCTTTCGACCCTGGTAATAATCTCTGTTCTAAAATCTACTTTGTTGGATATTAATATAGCCACTCCAGCTTTCTTTTAATTTCTGTTAACATAGTTACCTTTTCCGTATTATTAAATTGCTGTGTCTTTATATTTAAAGTGGATTTATTTTTGGCAGCATATAGTTAGGGCTTGCTTTTTTATCCAATATGACAGTCTTTCTCTTTTAATTAAGGTGTTTAGAACATTTACATTTAATGTGATATGGATGGTTGTGTTTAAATCTACCATCTTGCTATTTGTTTTCTATTTATTAATCTGGTTTTTGTTCTTTTTTTCTCTCTTCTAGCCTTGATTTGTGTTAATTAAATATCCTTTTATGATTCCGTTTTTGTTTGCTTATTAGCTACAACTCTTCGCTATATTATATTTAAGTTTTCTGGTATATTTTAACTTATCAGAGTCTACCTTCAAGGGGTATTAAACTCCCTCATGTCAGAAGCTTACAACAGCTTACTTCTATTTCTACTCATCCCACCTTTATGCTATTGTTGTCATATATTTTCCTTCTACATATGCTGTAAACCTCATAACACATTGTTAGAATGTCCATACTACTCAAAGTAATCTACAGATTCAATGCGGGTTTTTTTAATTTTTTGTTTTGTTTTTAATACTTTAAAGATGCCATTGAAATGTTGGTCTTGCATTGTTTCTCATGAGAAATCTGCTCTCTTACCTTTTTTACTCTGTATATAACGTGTCCTTTTTTTGTCTGACCACTTTTAAGATTTTCTATTTATCACTGATTTTAAGCAAAGTGATTCTTATACACTTTGTGTAGTTCCCTTCAAGTTTCTTGTGCTGAGATTTATTGAGCTTCTTGGATCTGTAAATTTATAGTTACTCCGAATTTGAAAAATGTTTTTGTCATTAATTTTCTATCTTCCTTAGTCTCTCTGAACTCTTAGCTCCATCTCCTCAACTTGGGATGACTCCTGGCCTTTTCCTGGGTTCCCTCTGTCTGTACCACATCCTGGAACCCTTTTCCAGGTAGTAAGCCAGGATAATTATACTGCTTATCTCATTTGTTTTTCATCTCTATGGGACCACTGTCCTTTGTCTTCTGATAGCCAGTGTTTTGAGAAATATTTTATTTAATATTTTGTTCATTTCTTTAGTTATTTCAGGTGGGAGAATAAATTCAGTGCCTGTTACTCCATTTTACCCAGAAGCTCAAGTTCAAATTCAGGTTTTTAAAACTCCTTCTTTTATTACTGGTTTTTAATTTTATTGCATTATGGTCGGAGAAGATATTCTGCATGCATTGAATATTTAAAATTCCTGAGACTTCTTTTAAGGACAAATACATGGTCTATTTTTATAAATATTACATGTCTCCTTGAAAAAAATGTATCTGTCTGTCTGTTTGGTATAGAAGTCCATATATAGTTGCTTGAGCTTAATAAAGTTATTGTTTATGTGTTTAATATGTCTGCTTATATTTTGTCCTTTTGTTCTATCAGTTTCTGAAAGAGGTATGTCAAAATTCCATCTAAAATTTTGTTTCATCTATTTCCCATCCAGTTCTGGTAGGTGTTGTCTAATATGTTTAGAGACTTTGTAGACAGGTCCATGTGTGTTTATGAGGGATGTTCCTTACTTTTTATGATTAATTTTACCTGCATGTGATATCATTCTTTGTTCTTTATGATATTATTGCCTTAAATTCTGGTCTTCAAATATTAAGATTCATCTCACAGCCTTTTTTGGCTTTTATTTTACTTACTGTATCTTTCCTATCCATTTATTTTCAACAGTTACTTGTCTATTTATTTTAAATGTACCTCTTTTGGACAATCTTAGGTCTTTTAAAAATACTTACCATAGCATCAGAAAACATAGGAATACATATAATAAAATATATTCAATAACCTTTCATGGAAAAATGTTATTGCAGGAAATTAAAGAATACTTAAATAAATACAGGTAAATACTATGTTCAAGGCTTGACAGATTCAATATTATTAAGATATCAATTCTACCAAATTGATCTGCATATTAAATACAATTCTAATAAAAATTCCAAGAGGTTATTTTGTAGAAATACATAAACTGATTCTAAAATTAACTTGAAATGGCAAAACAACAAGAGCTTAGGTTATTGTCTTAGGCCATTCAGACTGCTTTACAAAATGCTATAGACTGGGGCACTTATAAACAAAGAAATTTAATATAGACAATAGTATTGTACTATAATTCTATAATGTGATAAATATTGCTACATCTACAATCATATTATAATATATAAATCTATCAAAGTAACACACTGTACACTTTCATTTTACACAATGTTACACGTCAAATTTATTCAATTAAAAAAATCTTCCTAGTTAGGAAAAATAAATAAATAAATAACAGAAATTTATTTCTCACAGTTCTGGAGCCTGGGAAGTCCAAAATCAAGGTGGCAGTACATTTGGAGTCTCTTGAGTGTCTGCTTCCTGGCTCATAGATGGCTATTTTTTTTGCTGCGTCCTCACATGGCAGAAAGGTCAAGGGGGATTCTTCAGAGTCTGTTCTCTAAGGGCACTAATACCATTCATGAGGACACCACCTGCATGACCGAAGCACCTCCCAAAGCCTCACCTCCTGCTACCATCACATTGAGTTTAAGATTTACCATGTGAATATTGAGGGAGACACAAACATAAACTCAGAGCTGTAACATTGAGGAGAACAAAGTGGCAAGGCTTACTCTACCAGATGTCAAGACTATCGTCATTTTTAGAAAGTGTGATATTGGCACAAGTATAGACTAACAGCTAAATTGAACAGAACAGTGTCTAACTTCAAACCTACATCTGATTTATGATCAAGATAGCACCACAGACAATTGGAAAAGAACTGACTAAATAGGAAATGGTGCTATTTAATCAGATGTCTGTATGGAAAAATTAAAATGGACTCTAAGCTCGCTTTATTCACACAAATAAATTCCAAGTGGATTGTAGATATGTTATTTCTGTAAATTAGTATAAAACTCAGCATATAGAAAATTTTCTTAAGCAAGACACAAAAGCCCTAGTCATAATTGGAAAGTTGGTAAATTATAAAAATTAGAATAAAGAAATTCTGTTCTTCATAAAACAACACTAAATAAGTGAAAAGTCAAGTCATATAGTAAAAGACAATATTCACAATGCTCATATTTTATAAATAAAAATTCATATATATCATAAGGAAAAGGAAAACACCCAACAGAAAAAAGTGAAGGACTTAAATAGCTACCTTACAGAATAAATTTTTAAAATAGCCAATAAAAATATGTAAAGGTGTAAAATCTCATTAATAATTGGAGAAATATAAATTTAAACAATGAGATATTACTAAAAGACCCCTCATAAGGACTAAATTTTTTTAAAACAATATATTAGCAATATTTGGCTTTGACAAGAATATAGAACAACTGGAACTCTCATCTATCCCAGGTGGGAATATAAATTGGCGTGATTACTTTCAATAACAATTTGGAATTGTCTGCTAAAGTCATATTCTATGACCTATGTGTACCAAGAGTCATGTATGAGAATATTCATAGCGGTTTTATTTGTAATAGCCCCAGTGGCTACAACCCAAATGTCCATCAAGGGCAGATTAGTAAGTTGTGTTGTGTTTATAGAATGGAATGCTATATATCAATGAAAGTGACTTAACTATGGTTAATACAACACATGAACTTCACAAAATATTTTTGAGAGGAGGCAGAATATACATATATATATATATATATATAATGTGATTCTATTTATATAAATTCAAAAGATAGGCAGAACTAAAACATAAGGCTTAGGGATGCATATTTGGTGGTAAGTCTATGAACAAAGCAAGAAAGTAATTATTGAAAATCAGGACAATGCTTTTCTTGAGAAGAGGGTGGAACCAATGATTGGAGGAGCATATGGGGTTTCTGAGGTGCTAGCAGGTTCTTTTTCTTGACATGGGTGGTGATTACAAAGGTGTTTTCTTTTTGATAAATTAGAAAGACTAAACCTTTGCCTTCTGTATTTTCTTTGTCATATTTTACATTAAACATTTTTAAAAATAAAAAATTTCCACATAATGAACTAAAATGTAACTTCCTATAGTTCATTAATTTTTGCTTCTGTCTTTTGGGCTGCACAAAATAAACTTTACTCTCAATTTATAGAATGTCTCTTCAAGGCTTTAAACATATGAAAGCCATGAGGCTAAGGTTCCATAGTTATTTAGGTAATAGTGTGATTGAATATAAGATAAAGGTTCATTTTATTCAAGTATTTATCCACAAAGTAAATCCTTTTCATAATGTCTCATCATCAGTGATCTAGCCAATACCTGGATCTCTCAGAAAGCGAGGAACTCATGAGCTTCCCAGAAGACTACACCATGTGGCAGAGGCGTAACTCGAGCCTTGTGATAATAGTAACACAGTGTTTCTAAATCAGCTGCAGCCCCATCTCCATACCATACTGGGTGACAGTCTTCATTGCTTCATAGATACTAATAGTTGTGACTAATTTCACTAACTTAAAACAATTCTTTTTGGAAAAAAATTATCTTATAAAGCTTGGTTTGAATTGATTAGGAAGAAGGTAGCAGAAACGACATATTTCATGGAGCATCTTCCTAATCACAGATTTGCAACCTACCAATCCAGTTGGCAGGATCTTTGTCTTTCTTTCCAAAAGCAAAAGTCTTTGCCTTTCATAGGGAGGGAATTATTTTTCTCATGACATAAATACAAGAGAAGGATACTTGTACATGAGAGCAGGGGTGTGTGTTTTCCGAAGCAGGAAAGAAGGTGGTGGAAAATTCCAAGACCTACCATTCTTTAATTAATAAGTAGGTATTTTGATTAACCAAGTGGGGTGCCCTTGTCTAACCTTTTGGTTTGCTTTTATGTTTTCTGCATAATACTGCAAAGAATAACTTAGGGGTTTAGAAAAGTATGTATAACAATTAGGTCATTCACCAATTTAAGAGCCTGAAGACTTGGTTTGAAGCTATAGTTAATTCCACTGAACTACTTAAGTGAGAAAAATTTCAGTTCCTCACACTCTTTGCAAGTCGGTATTTTAATAGTTTATTACACACCACCTGAGTTGCAAGCAGCTAGAGTATTTCCAACTTGGAAGGCAATTATACCTTTCCCAGAAACTTTTGGAGTGGCATGCTAAAAGGAAATGGTAGATTGAGTCTTGGAAAATCTACCAGATCTTCTGCATATAGAAACGTTTGGTCTTCTTCAAGATGTCTCCAATAAAACTCCAGAAAATTTGCTTCTTTCTATTTTTTTACCAGTCTGTTTCCTAGTTTGTTTACAAACTGGCTTACCAGTTTTTATCACAAAATCTAGTTCTGAAAAATGTATAGTCTCACCAGTAGTGGGTTCCTGAATGTTATGATTATCTCCAAAGCTACTTTATAGATAAGTTCCAGTTCTGGTTAAGACAGAGAAGGCGTACTCCATCCTGTCTCTCTCTTAAATGCAACTAAAATTCATGGATAGAATGAATAAAGCAACTATCTAAAGACTGAAAAGTAAGTGGTAATACACATGTTGAGAAATAAACCAGAACTTAAGGCTCAACAGATTGGCAGTGAGTTTCCTGGTTTGTTTTTCCTCTCATATCTCCAGCCTGGCTTCAAAGGCAGCATAAATCTTGGAGTTGTGTGTGCGCAGAAAGAGCTCTAAGAAGCTGTGTGGGGATAGCCCTCATTCTGATCCCTGAAGCAGGGAGGAGGCCCCCTCCGGGACATAGAAAGTAGGATAAGCTTTCTGTTCTTTTCTATCTCCCATCTCTGCACCAGGCAACCCTACTCCCAAAGCTGCAACAATTATATGGCAGTTGCTTCAGTGGGCAACATGCACCTAAACCCTGAGAGAGGAAAATCACTCTCTCTGACCAGAGGAACTATGGAATCCAGGAGGATCTCACTATCCTCCAGCCACTTGGCCCTGGAGACTGACACAATTGTGGAAGGTGAGCTGAAAAGCACAGAGAGCCTAGAGTCCCACGTTTTTTCCCCAGAGGACAAGAAAAGGGAACCAAAGATTATGAATAAGACAGCAAAGAGGATAGAGCTTGAGAAAGAGAAACTTTTAGACTCACCCCAAGCTTCTCATGCAGGAATCTGTGCCTAAATGTGCCTGGGAGGCTCTTGAAAGCTTTGAGAACTGAAGTTTGGGTTAGATTATTGCCAGCTTTCAGATTGATCTTGGGAGCTCTGGACAGATGCATATAACTCTAAAAAGCCTTTGAAAACTGAACTGGCCTTAGAAGCACAGCCCACAGAAGGTGAATCAGAATTTGTGACCTGAGCATAACCAGATTTATTGATGGCTAAAAAAGCAAAAACAAAAACACAATCTCCATAAGATTATTTAGAGACCAAGAATCTCATAACATAATTTTCAAAATGTCTAGAATTCAATCCAAAATGAGACAGCATACAAAAGAACAGGAAAATCTGCCAGCTTCTCAAAGGAAAAGACAACAGAAAGAAACCCAGAGATGACACAGAATTATCAGATAATTTGTCAGAATTCTTTGACAAGGGCTTTAAAGCAGCTATTACAACTATGATGAAGTGAAGATGAACACTTGTGAAACAAATGATAAGACAGAAATCTCAGCAAAAAAATAGAAGCCGTAAAAGGGAACCAAACAGGAATTTTAGAGTTAAAAAGTACAATAATTGATATGAAATTTAATGGATAGGCTCCATAATGACAGAAGAAAGAGTCAGTGAACTTGACAATAGATGAATAGAAATTATCCAACCTCAACAAGAATTAGAAAACTGAGGGTTTTCTTTTTTCAAAAAAGGAACAAAGCTTCAGGTACCTATAAGACAATATTAAAAGGTCTAACACAAATGTTATCAGAGCCCCAGAAGAAGAGGAGAAAGAATTTGTGCAAAAAATATATGTAAAGAAATAATTAATGAAACCTTTTCAAATTTTAGAAAGACATAAACTGGCAGATTAAGAGGCTCAGCACAACTCAAACAGGATAAACGCAGAGAAATCCATGCCCGGACACATCACAAAGTGGTTAAAAAAGGAGGAAAAAAATATATCAAAGAGAAAAGCAACCAGAGAAAGACAACACCTTACACGTAGGGGAACCCTACAGGGGAACATTGTGACTTCATCATGGTCAATTCAAACAACTGCAGATTTCTCGTGAAAAGTCATGGAGGCCAGAAAATAATGGGAGAACATTTTTAAGGTGCTGAAAGCAAAGAACTATCAAACCGTAATTCTATATTCAGTTATCCTATATCTGTATTCAGAAATAAAGGCAAAATAAAGAAATTCCAGGATGCAGGAAAGCCAAGAGGATTCATTGCCAACTGATGAACTCTATAAAAGAAATGCTAAAGAAAGTTCAAGAGGAAGAGATTTGTTACTACAAAGAAACTTGGCATTTTAGGAATGAGGAAGAGCAATCGAAATTCATGTATCTGAATATATAATGGACTAATCTTATACTCTCAAATTCTTTAAAATATATATTACAGTTAAAAACAAAAATTATAACATTTTTTGAAGGGAGTTTCAATTTATGTTGACAATTACAACAAAAAAGGGGGAGGGTAAAAAGACCTACATGGTAGCAAGTTTTCTACATTCCATTTTCAGTGCTAAAATATTAATTCTAGGAGCCGACCAGGTGGCATAGCAGTTAAGTTTGCACGCTCCACTTTCGTGGCCCGGGGTTTGCAAGTTCAGATCCCAGCTGTGGACCTACGCACAGCTTATCAAGCCATGCTGTGGCAGGCATCCCACATATACAGTAGAGGAAGATGGGCATGGATGTTAGCTCAGGGACAGTCTTCCTCAGCAAAAAGAGGAGGATTGGTGCCGGACGTTAGCTCAGGGCTAATCTTCCTCAAAAAAAAAAAAAATTAATTCTAAGTAGACTGTGAAAACTTTAAATACAAATATTGTATCCTTTGAGCAACCACTGGGAAAACATGTATGGAGAGGTAAAGTTAAAAACCCAATACATAAAAGACATGAACTAAGGATGAGCCATATCATTTTCATGAATCGAAGGACTCAGTATAGTAAAGACGTACAGATGGTCCCTGACTTACTATGGTTTGACTTACAATTTTCGACTTTATGTTGGTGTGAAAGCAATAAACATTCCGTGGCAACTGAACTTTGAATTTTGAATTTTGATCTTTTCGTGGGCTAGTGAGATGTGAGATGGTACTCCCTTTGCATGCTGGGCAGAGGCACAGTGAGCCACACCATCAGGAGGGTAAACAGCCGATACACTGACAGCCATTCTAGACCCAGAGAACCATTCT
Organism: Equus quagga; assembly: GCF_021613505.1. Classification (NCBI taxonomy): domain Eukaryota; kingdom Metazoa; phylum Chordata; class Mammalia; order Perissodactyla; family Equidae; genus Equus; species Equus quagga. The sequence continues at coordinate 75,854,142 of NC_060280.1, read as the reverse complement.
CTTTTTCACTTTCAGTACAGTATTCAATAAATTACATGAGACATTCGACATTTTATTATAAAGTAGGCTTTGTGTTAGATGATTTTGCCCAAGTATGGGCTAATGTAAGTGTTCTGAGCACCTTTAATGTAGGCTTGGCTAAACCTTGATGTTCGGTGGGTTTGCTGTATTAAATGCATTTTCAACTTATGATATTTTCAACTTAACGGTGGGTTTTTCAGGATGTAACTCCATTGTAAGTGGAGGAAGAGCTGTATTTTCTTCCTAAATTGATCTATCAATTCAATACAATTACAATCAAAATCTCAGCAGGATGTTTTTTTGTAGAGACAAGCATACACTTAAGATCATATGGAAAGACAAATAAACTAGAATAGCCAAAACAAATTTGAAAAAGAACAAAATTAGAGAACAAACACTACTGAATTTTAAGACTTACTATAAAGCTACAGTAATCAAGACAATGTGTTATTAACAGACACAGGCTGATTGAACAGACTGGAGAGTCCATATATATACTCACACAAACAAGATAAATTAATCTTTGAGAAAGATACAGAAGCACTTCAGTAAGGGAAAGGTTAGTCTTCTCAAGAAATTGTGTTCAAAGAATTAGACATCCACGTGTTAAAAATAAAAAGAACCTAAAACTATACCTTACACCTCTTACGAAATTAACTTAAAATGGATCATAAGTTTACTTGTAAAATGTAGAGCTATAAAACTTTTAGAAGAAAACACAGGAAAGATTCTTTATGCTTTTTGTTTTAGGCAAAGAATTCTAAATATAATCCAAAGGTAAAATCCATAAATGAAAAGAAAATGGATTAAATTTCAGCAAAACAAAAATTTTCTAGTTCAGCAAAAGACATTGTTAAGAAAATTAAAATAATGAAATATTTGCAAAACACATATTTGACAAAGTCTTTGAATCTGGAATACATAAATTACTCTCAAGACTCAACAATAAGAAAAAAAATAACCTAGTTTTAAAAAAACAGGTTAAAGATTTGATCAGACAGTTCCCCAAAGAAGATTTATGGGTGGCCAATAAGCACATGAAGAGGTACTCAGCATCATTAGATATTAGGGAAATGCAAAATAAAACCATTCTGAGATACTAATGAACATTTATTAGAAGAGATAAAATATATTTTAAAAAACTGGCCATACGCAAAATTATCCAAAACCAAGAGTGACAAATGTTGGAGAGGCTGTGGAGAAAAAGGAACCCTCATACACTGTTGGTGGGAATGCAAACTGGTGCAGCCACTATGGAAAACAGTATGGAGATTCCTCAAAAAGTTAAAAATAGAAATACCTTATGACCCAGCCATCCCACTACTGGGTATCTATCCTAAGAACCTGAAATCAGCAATTCCAAGAGTCCCATGCACCCCTATGTTGATTGCAGCATTATTCGCAATAGCCAAGACACGGAACCCACTTAAGTGCCCAGCAACTGATGATTAGATAAAGAAGATATGGTGTATATATATATATATATATATATATATATACACACAATGGAATACTACTCAGCCATAAAAAAGGACAAAATTGTCGCATTCACAACAACATGGATGGACCTTGAGGGTATTATGTTGAGTGAAATAAGCCAGACAGAGACAGATGAACTCTGTATGAGTCCACTCATAGATGGAAGTTAAACATATAGACAAAAAGAACTGATTGGTGGTTACCAGGGGAAGGGGGGGGTTGGTGGAGGGCACAAAGGGTGAAGTGGTGTACCTACAACATGACTAACAATAATGTACAACTGTAATTTCACATGGTTGTAAACTATCATAATCTTAATAAATAAAAAACAAAACTGGCCATACCATGTACTGGGGAGGATGTAGAACAACCAGACCTTTCACATGCTGCTGGTGGGGACACAAAAGGATAGAGTCCCTCCAGAAAAACAGTTTGGTAGTTTCTTATAAAGTTAAACATACAATTACCATATGACCCAGAAATTGCACTCCTGGGTTTTACTCTAGAAAAATTAAAACTTGTGTTCGCAAGAGAACCTGTACATGAATGTTTATAGCAGCTTGTTCATAATTGCCAGAAACTTCAATCAACTCAGATGTCCTTCAGCAGGTGAATAAACAAACTGAGGTGCTTCCATAGGATGGAATACCATGCAGAAATAAAAAGGAAGCCACCATAGATGCACACACAAAATGATGCATCGAAGTGACAAATCCAGTCTCAAAAGTTTGCTTGATTCTATTTACATGACATTTTGGAAAACTTGAAACTATAGGGACTGAAAATAGGTAAGAGGTTATTAGATCCTGGGGGTGGAAGGAGGATTTAACTACCAAAGGGAGCGCAAGGAACTCTTTTTGATTGTTAGACCTGTTTTGCATCCTGATTATGTTGGTGGCCACGCAAATTTATACATGTGTTAAAACTCATAGAGCTGTTCACAAAAAAGTTAATTTTACAATATGTTTATTTTTTTCTAAAGTGACATTAAAATCTCTTTGATGACTGCAACTCTTATTTACACCTCTGGTCAAAAAAAAACAACACTGAAGATTATGCTAAGCACAACTTCAATGATTTCTTTTTAAATTCTGAAAAGACAACCATGTGAAAATTGAAACAATTTATGACAATTAAATACACATGAATATTTTAGCAGTATAATTAAGAAAATTGTATCAAGTAAAATTTATAACAAAGTTAATTTAACATGTGTTACTATTATAAATCATTATTATTGGGTTGCATAGTACACTGTTTAAAAGACTGTAGTTAGTATTAGTTTTATAGTCAACCCATTTAAAAAATTTCACCAGTATCTGCAACAATTGTCAACGCTTTTAACCCTGATGCTCATTATACACAAAATCCTATACATATCTCATGTTTTCAGCATGAGTAACAAGAGAAAAAATTGTGGGGAAGTGGCATTATCGAAACATTGAGCTACTTGAGAGAAATGTTGAATTGAGTAGACAAGTTAAAATTTATGACTTCTACTAAGGCACAATAATTTATTGTGTATCTACTGCACACAGCGTAGTGTGTTCGAAACTTTAGTGGATACCATTGCAAATAATCCAAGATCTCTAACCCTCAAAAAGATCCACAGAAAATTGAGAAAAACAGAGTCCATGGAATGGCAATCCAAATTTTTTAAACTAAAGTGTTACGAGAAATACAAATAATTTGAAGCAGACTTTGGCACACATGATAACAGAAATAATAACAAAACTTTACAGGTTTTTATAGAAGGGAGAGATTATTTGTAACAACAGATATAGGGCCTTGTTTGGAAGTACAGATTGAGTTGAACAGAAGTTAGAGACAAGGACATACAGATACCGAACAATAGAGATTCGGGATGTCAGTAACTGAGCTGGGTGACATTGGAACAGATACGGAAAAAGATGAGAAATGCAGTTGGGACAGGTTGAGTTTGGGGCCTGGCTTAGATGGAAACGACAGTCAGAAGCTCAGGACTCTGCCCTCATATAGAGCCATTAAACTGATAACTGTAACTGTGTCTGGACAACATCAGAGCCCAGGAAAACATTGGGACAGGCATTATTTTTCTGCTGATTTGCAATCTTCTGGGGAAAAATAATGAAAAGAGAAATGTTGTAAGCAAGGCTATGTCCAGCTGTGACCAATTTCCCCACACCACATTAAGGCAATCAGCTTGGAACCAGCAAACTCAGATGACTTCAACTCCCAGTAAATCTCATTGCCCAGCCGTGAGGGAATAGACAAATAACACCTCTTTCTCAGGTCACGATTTTCCTTTTGTCTTTTAGGGCATATTGCTGTATTACCCATAACTGATTCTTTGGAAAGTCTGTGAGCAAGGTTTTGTGGAGTATTCTCCAGGTTCAGGGTTCTGGACATCTTCTCACAAGGCATTTCGTATTTGCTCACAACCTGGTCTCTAATCAATGGGGGTAGAAATACCATGTCTGGGGGAATTATGGAGGAGCAAGGCAAACTGGAGAAATTGGAAAAGGCATCTCTCTAGAGGCTCTTGTTCCAGTTTTTTCAGTGGTCATACATGATAGTGGGCCCATGGGGTGGAGTATGACATTTCACATCTAAGAAAACAGATAACAAAAATAGCTTCTCTCTTTTGCTGCGCCAGCCTCTTCCCCTAGGACTTGACCACTCCAAGACAATAAAATACCCTTGTGGAAACAGGCGAAGTGGGTTGTTCTGCTGTGTATTTTTGTTTCATTTTACAGAAGTTTTATTCTACTACTGTGGAGACCTGGCTTGAGGGTATTGGATAAATGCTAAATAATAATCAGACTGAGAAAAAGAAATGGATTTCCCAGCATAGCGGTATAAAGAGAACAAGCTTAATTATTGATTCTCATTCCTGCCTTGTTCACACCTCGGCTCACATTCAAATAACTTGAGGGTGAAAATAGTTCAGAATCTAGTAAAGCAGAAACTATTCTAAGGCTGTTAGGGTGTCAATTCCATCTTTCCTTTAATGTGGAAATGTATTTCTATGCCATTGTACTAGATCAATAAAGAAAATACAGGAAGAAAGTTTACCAATATATAGTGTAGCTGCTGAAGTTGTGGCTTGCCAGGTGGAAGATTAAACAAAGGAGGGATCAGATGGCCTGGCCCGTGGGAGGTTCTGAGAGCAGTTTTCTATGGGATTTTCAGTTTAGAAATGTATGGCTTTAACTACCCATTAAAATCGTCAAGGGAATTTTCGGGGAAGTGGCATGGTGTGAATTTGATTTGGCATCTTGGATCAGTGAGTTTTTAATCACTATCTTTTTACTAAAGGTACCATATTAAAAATTAATGTCTTTCCAATTTATGAAACTAGTTCCAAACCATCTCATAGTGTCTAAGGGTCAAATCCAATGAGTTAATTTGGATGGAAAAATTTGTCTTTCCAATAGGCATGTTATCTTTTCTACTTTAACATAAAACGGTTTGGGCTTTTCAGTGAAAACAAAAAGTAAAAAGCCAGAGCTATATGAATAATGGGAACATGTTTGTAATTGTTTCACAAGCTTGACTTTCAAGATGTTTCTACAGAAGTACAGTGAAAAAGAGCATTGAAGCAATTATACAGGCAATCTCCGTGACAGCTGAGGTCTTCCGGTCCTTTGAGACTTACATAAAATTAACTTCAACTGCTATTCTCATCTTTAATATGAAGTTCAATATCCTCTCTAAGATTTTTGTGTACATCTTAAATGTACCTTCTCCTGGTATCAGTATTTTTAATTAACTCTTCCCATTGGACTTGCGTCTCCCCTCCCATGACTGTTCTCTTCTTCTTGTCCAGTGCTAACTCATACACCAATCAGCCCCTTTATTCCCTAAAACGCTGTTCTTAGAAGACCTTTCTATGTAGCAAATTGCTGTCACATTGCAGGAATATACAGAAATAATTTTAAAATTTATTTTCCTAAAATTTCTGCAGCCATTCCTACCACTGGAAAATTCTTGTCTGTTCAACATTTCTTCACGGAATTCTTCCCATATATACCTGAACTTCTCCTAAGAAGTTGCTGGGCTTTGTCTCCTGTTCTCAGAACTCATCTCCAACCCTTGCTTTTTACTCCCTCAAATAAGTATTAACTTCCATGCAAAGCGATTTAACTGTCTCTTCATTTCACGGTCTTCTTCCAGAGTTTCAAGTTCTTAGAGCTTCATCTTTCACATGTATGAGCAAGATATTTTGCTAAACAGAAGGCCATCCTCTTAGGAAACAGTCATGCTTCTCCCTTAGGAGGCAAAGTGGAAGTTATCAATTGTGACTCTTTTAAATTGTGTTTTTTCTAGGATACATATAATTAAAACAGTCTAGATATTTTAGATCATAGATTAAGATTAAAACCTTAATCTTAATTCAGATTAAAATCTTAATTAAGATTAAGGTTTTAAGATTAAGACTGTAGATTAAGGTCGTGTCAACCAATGATGCACGCTTATTCCTCATTTCACACTTATACCCAGCCTCAGACAGCCAACTATGGTAACTTGACCCATGAGAATGATACTGAATTTGATGTGAGCCCCTATTAAATACAGATTACTAAGCATGTGGTTCTTTCTCAAAAGGTAAATAGATAAAAATTTTACTTATATGAGATAGAATAGAGAGCAGAGTTTTAACTTAATAAAGAAACAGTCCCCCTCGTGTTCTCTGTGATTAGGGTCATATTGGGACAAGGAGCCTTGAGAAATATTCCAGCCCCTGGCCCAGCCTCGTTCCCTACAGAATGACTGCTAGCTAAGAAATCATAAACTCCTAGTATTTGAAGAGGGCTTAGAGGATATCAAACCTTATCTTCCGTGGGATTCCTTATAAAATGTTTTATGGACTTTTACTAGACCAATGACAATAGTGTATTTGGAGAACATTTAGAGTTAGAAAGTAAAGTATATATGAGTGTAAGACAGTACAGTGTCTTCCACATCATATAAGCTCAATAAATGTGACGTTAATTCCTTTCCACCTTTCCCCTTAACTCTTACCGGAATGAGCCTTCCTCATTCGAACTCCCATTCATTGGACATGGTTCTACCTAATAAAGAGAAAGGAGAACATCTATTTCCTCTTCTACGTGAGGACATTTCAGATACTTGAAGATAACTGTGCTCTTTTCTATTTTACAGCTCCTTCAATTTTATTTTACAGCCTTCGCTATTCTAATTCTCCAACTCTAATTGTTCCTTAGTTCCTAGGACTTACAGAGAAAAAAGCTCCAAATTTTGTCCAACCACACACGGTACACTGAGGATAGACTCTACTTTGTGTACACAATCAAACTATTAGCACAGCCCAAATTTGCATTTGCCTTTTTGGTAGCCATATCACACCGTCAGCCTCATCCCAACAAGTGAAGACGTCCAAATGGATAGATATGTATAGATTCATTTTTTTCTGATGGGTTGTTGTTAGGCCATATTTCCCCCATTCTGCATTTAACACATCACTTCTTTTAAGTACAGGAATATACTTCACTCTTAAACCTCACTCTGTGCTATTTGCCTTCATAAGCCCAATCTGTCAAGATCTTTTAGACTTTTAATTCTTATCCAGAATTTGATTTATTCCAGCTCTAATTTATCTAAATCTATGCCTCTTTTTAATCATTTTTATATGATGTTAAAAATAATCATAATGAACCAGATAGGCAGCAGCAGAGTCTTATGACATGCTGTTTTCAAATGTACTGAGATTTGTTTTCATCAGATATGCTAAGACAGGTAGACACGGAAATGCCTGTCAGGATGGAAGAAGTTTAGCTGACAGATCCCTGGAAGCAGGAGGCATAGCGTGCTGGGCAGGGCCACAGGGAAGCACGGGGGGGCGTCAGAGTGAGGGGAAGCACAGGTGTGAGACTTCACTGTGCTCTCCTTGGGAAGGAACGGGTCAGCCAGGGGAAGCAGGGTGCACAGGTCTAGGATTTGCTAGTGTGAATAATTTCAGCGTGCTCTGGGATACAGGGGGGTCTCTAGTTGGCCAGTACCTGACTCTGGAGTGATTTAAGGTACGAGATAGAGTACTGGACTGCAGGTGCCTGGTACAAGAAGTCAGGGAGAGATATGGGCTCTGAATTAGTCGTTTCGCATTTCGAGAGTGCACTCTCAGGAGAGCAGTTTCTGTCTCTAGGAATCAGCTGACCCTGAGAGGGCAGTCTCCTCCAAGCCAGGGAGGCCCCGGGTGCCAGAGCATCAGGAACACAGAAAATAAGAAAATACAGTTAGTTTACGAGCCGCTAAAGTCTTCTATTCAAGCCACCTAAAACAGCCACTAGGACAACAGAAGCTTCCCTTGCACTGTGCTCTACACCAGGCACTGTCTCTGGTATTTTCTATGAATTAGTTCCAATCTTCAGCATTGCCGTGTAAGGGAACTATCCTCACTGAAAGACGGGCAAAAATTAAGCAACTTGTCTAAAGTCCACAAATGTAACAGTGGAAATGGCCTGGTAATTCAGGCCCACCTGGCTCCCAGACCTCGACTCTCCTTTGCACAGCCTCAACGCGCATGGCCTGGTTTGGGTGAGGTTGCTCAACCAACAAACCCAATATACAGTCCCTAGCCCACACTTGCCATATTATCCAAAGGATATCAGAATAAATTTTGCCAAAAAACTGGTTGCAATCGAAAATGCACTAAACCTAAAGCATTCCTTTATCAACTATACTTTTAATCTTGAATTTTTTAAAAAATGACTTAAGAGCAGTATAACTAAATTTCTTAACAATCTGAAAATTCTTAGTAACATTTTTAAGTTCAAATTCCATTCAAATTTTCATTGAAATTGTCTTCTTTATTAAGCACTAGTATCAGTGACGTATATTTTTTTAATTTTCTAGGGATAGTGGTCAATGGGGTCTATAGTGTGGAATCCACTTTCTCTCCATATTTAAATAGTAAGACAAAGTGTTTTTATCTAAAGCAGCCTCTGGCGTGGCTCCATTCTTGAAAGTACATCACAATTGACTCCTGAATTATTTGTACCATTTTTTCCACATCCTGGGATGTAAATTGTTTATACCAAGTAACTTGCATACAATTAATGCAGTCTTTCTCTTACCAGCCCTATTGGTGTTACTAAGTATTCCTCTCCTTTCTTTACCTCTATTCCTCTTCTTTCTAAAATTTTATTTTCTGATAATCAAAGAATAGAGTTAATAGTAAAGAAGATGGTAGACCCAAGTCATGTTCTTTTTTTCTTTTTTCTAATGGGATTGCGTCTAGTGTTTTGCCGTCAAGTATGATGTTAGCTGTTGATTTCGGATAGATAGCCTTTTGCAACCGAGGGCTTAATCTTCTGAACCTAGCGTCCTTAATGTGTTTGTGTTCTTCTAAACAAAAATTAAGAAGCATATTGACTGTTATCAAACATTTTACAGCATCTTTTGAGATTATTGTGTGTGGGGTTTTTTCTGTATTGGACTTAAAGATATGGCATATTATAATCATATCACTCCTGACAATAGATCAGACTTCCAATCTTAGGACAAGACCTACCTGGTCATGGTGGGGAATTATTTGAAGATACTTTGAATTTGATTTGCTAACAGTTTAAGACTTTTGCATCAATACTTCTCAGTGAATTCATTTATAGGTTTTTGTGGGATTTTTTGCATTTTCCTGGTGGGTGGGAGCTGGGTGGGCATTCGAGCTTAAGAAGATGAAGTGGATACCCATCTGTCATTTTCTGTGCTTTGGAACAGTTAATGTAGCATGGAATTATTTCCTCTTAGAAATTCTAACAGTAAAATTATTTGATCATAGATCTGTTATTGAAAACTTTTTGATAATTTATTTTATATTATTTCTCAAATCAAATTTTCTACTTTTCCGTAACTTAATTTTGACCATTGATATTTTTTCCTAGGAAATCATCCTAAGGAAATTACTTAGCATAACTTGTGTGTAATATTTCCTTGAGTTAAGAAAAAAACTCTTCTATTATGTCCTTATTTAAAAAAATGTATTTTTGCTTTCTTTCTTTGTCTTGATGTGGTTTGTTTTTTGCCATTTCCATTGGTATTGTGTGTTTTTTTAAAAGAAACAGCTCTTGGATTTACTGAGAAATTATATTCATTTGTTTCTGAATTCATTAAAAATCTCTCTTTATACTTATTTCATGTTCTCTTCCATTTTCTTAGGTTTATTTTGTGTTTTCTTTTCTAACGTATTGAGTGGATTACTAAATTCCTTTATTTTATCATTATTTTAATAATGAAAGCATTTAAGATTATTTCCTCTGAGAATAACTTTGGCTGCATCGCATTACGATAATAAGTAATGTTTTTTTATTCCTATTATTTTCAAAATAGCCTATTATTGTAATTTTGATTTCTTTTTTGTCCTAATAGGTTTTTAAAATAATGTTTTAAATTACCAAATTGCTGGGTTTTATATTTGTTTGTTTTTTAAATTTGGGTTATTCATTTATGGTTTCCTATATTGTAACCAGACAACATTTTCCTGCTCAATTTCTGATTTGAGAATTTTATTTGTGACTTTGAATCTAATCAATTTTTATAACGTTCATTAAAATTTGAAAATAAGACATATGCTCTGGATGTAGCACACAAAATTCAATATATCCATGAATTGAAATTTATTATAATATTAAAATTGTCTGTCTTCAAGATATAGTTAGTTTCCTATAAGAATTGTGTTTCAATCAATTTCTCATTTGTTCGTTTAACAAGTGTTATTAAGCAGCTTCTTGTCTCAAGCTTACTTCTGAGTACTGGCGACACAGCAGCGAAGATGAGGTGGGAGGGCCTCTAGGAGCAGGAGCTGAACACCGAGGCCTCGAGGGAGCTAAAATGATTCAGCTAAGGTAGCACAGTAAAAGATATATGAGGTGGTTATATGCATGAAATGTCTCCATAAATACATTCTTTACACATTGCTTTCTGTATGCATTGCTTTACGCTTTGTTTTTTATCATTTTTCTTTTAATTTTAGTTTTCGCACATCTGATTGTGTCTTCATGAGTGTTACAGTGGGAGAAACTTAGACCATCAGGTAGACATTTTTAAATGCCGTTAGTTTTCCCTTAATTATCCATGGCTTATCCTTCATGGTCTCATGAGTTTTTACCTTAGTAGAGAAATTATAGTTGAGCTGTTTCACTTTCCCTTTCTGCTCTCTGTATACATTACACAAATCCTCCTCGAGTAGGTTGCCTCATCCTTCTTTATCAAACACCTCTTAGACAAACGTCCAGTCCTCTAGGCTCCATCTCTTACTCCAGCCAAGGCTGCAACAACCAGTTCCAAGAGGGCTTCCACCAACGTAAGCCATCCCACCTCTGTGCTGTGCCCCCTCCCTTCCAGCCCAGGTCCACTCTGATGGCCAGGGTAATCAGCTTGGTCCTCATCCAGTCACAACCCAGAAGTGCGAGGGAACAAACACCCAGGGCACCATCCTCAACCACTGGAAGATGGGAACTGATGGATAATATGTCTAGCTTTCATTTCTAGGTGAGACAGACACGAGACACCTCCATTCCATAAGGTCTAGTACCAATCTCTCTTAACAGTGACCAACTCTATAATGCATCTTGTAACTGCTTTTCTTCCCTCTTTCACTCCCTCTGCCCTCAATCCTGCTCTTTAGATTCACTTCTAAATATATTACTTACACTGAAGCCTTTGTACTGGAATCTGCTTCGTGGCAAACCCAGTCTCAGACACCTTTCTTGCTCATCTTGCTCTGCGCATAGCTTTTCAATCATTTTATGCTTTTTAAAGCATCTTTCTCAAATCTTTGTCTTATTTTAACATTTAGACCACCTAACATTATTCCTGCTGCTGCTCTTTTGTATTCTCTTGATGTTTATTCTCCTCTTTCAATATTTAATATATGTCCTTTTAAAATATGAACTCGACTTTTAGCTATATTAGTTGCTTTAGATTTATATCCTTTTATCATTAGAATAATTTCTGATTAAATATATATATTTTTTTCCGAGCGTTCTGACCATCCTGTCTCTCTTAAGCTGTGTTCTCTTTCAAGTCTCTTTCCTTGGGATCACACACCCATGCACACATTCTGATTATTTTTAGCTGTGCTGTTCTGAGGTCAAGTCTGTATCTTTCTAGACTTTTGTGAATTTCACAAGATTACTTTCTCCAAGGTCTTTGCCCCTCTCATGACAGTGACCAGATTTGCTTCAACGGTCAGAATTAAATCAGTGCAACAATTCGTCCTGTGATTTTCTTTACCATTTAAAATACAAAATAAGAAGAAGTCATATCATGGCTTTAACAAGATGCTCCACTTTTAGAATATTCAGATTCTCAAGTGCTTCCTGGACGGTCAAAATATACCATTAGGTCAGACTCTTTCCCCTGAGGAGTTTTGTACCATGTTTAAGGTGCATCTATGTGATGGGTTTAGAGAAACTGTAGTATTCCTCTGCCATTATAACAATTCTACTCATTTCTGCTCTTTTCCACATCCAAATATGTTGTATCATGCTCCAACCTTAGGTTGAGGATTTCTACTGAAATGCATACCTTAACATAGTGCCATTCTCCTGCCATTGTATTGAAATATACAGTCATATTTTAACCCCACTAAATTTCAGTGATACTTTAATGAGATCATATATATATATATATATGTCTGTGTGTGTGTATATATATGTATATGTATACACACACATTATATATAACTTTGTATGTATATTACTTTGTATTGAAATATACAGCCATATTTTATTTATTGACAGTGTCTGGTGTCTGACATGTAGATATCTAAGGCCCATTGATAATATTCCTATTATATTCACTATTTTCTCATACTTTTTTCACCCCTGAGGCACACTTTTTGCTTCTCGTGGTATTAATTTTGCAGTTTCGTCTGGGCCTTCCTCTGCCTTTTCACAAAGTGTTTATTTTTTAAAATTCTGATCACATTGATGAATGTGTTTCCACATTCTTCCAGGTGTTTGAGTGATGGCCTCCATCATTTCCTTAGAGAACATCATTCTGTTGTAATGAGCCATGATGCAGAAAACCAATTTTTTTCTTATTATTAGTGTAGTCGGTAGATTATTTCTCATATCCTCCTCCTAGTAATAATAAAAACAACTACAGTTATAAGTAATTGAGTTTCTTTGATGCACCAGACAATGTTTTTTATGCACATTATATCTAATGCTCATAACAATCTTGATAGATGAGGACTCCTGGCCCCTTTTCCCAGGTGAGAAGACAGAATTCTCGTAACTAATAAGTGGTGGATCCACCATTCGCCCTAAGTTTGTCTGATTCCAAATCTTTTGCTCTTCTCGCTACTGCAATATATTTGTTGATTATGCTTCCAAAGTTGTTTTAATGTCCCTTGATTTCTATTATCACAGGGATGATAGGAGAGAAATATATATTTTTAAGCCTAGGTGTTCAGTCTCTCGTCAAGTATTCAGATTCAAAAAAGACATTTTCTATTTCTCTTTTAACCCTACTTTCCCCTTGGGGAAACAGATGAAATAAGTGGGGCTCTGACTGGTGATATAAGTGCACAAGGAAGGCAGCACACTTCTTTTTGCTTGAGGAAGATTAGCCCTGAGCTAACATCTGTGCCAATCTTCCTCTGTTTTGTATGTAGGTCCCCAGACAGTGTGGCTTGACAAGTGATGTAGGCCCACGCCTGGGATCTGAACCTGCGAAGCTGGGCTGCCGAAGCTGAACGTGCCAGACTTAACCATTATGCCACCGGGCTGGCCCTAAGCACTCTTTTTAATTCACTATGCCATGTGTACACAGGTCTGTTATATCTCTTGTCCTCTTGAGCCCATAAAGGGATTCCCCACACCTGCTCTGTTGCTCTGGGTAGCACAGGATGCTGCCACTTCTGCAAATATTCTGGCTTAGTCCTCTATTAGAAAATACCCTAATCGCTGAGGTATCTTTTTTCTAGTTTGTTATATTTAGTACCTAATGGTGGAAATACAGACAGAAAGATGTACCACAAATGAGTTACCTGGTAATGAAAATAGTTGAACATTGTAAAGTGATGTTCAAATAGAAGAACTTAGAGTTAGATTCCTTCTGCCCACTTGTGAATATTTAAGAAGACAATGGAGAATTATGTTCTTATCTAAATGAATGTCACTATTACTTAGAACTTCATTTAGCTCATTCCTCCAGGAGTCCGAAGTCTGACATGGATGATGTCTTCACTGTCAAATTGAGTCCCTGTTGAGTCAAGTCAATACAAAAAGCTAAGGAATTCATTCTTTTCAGGAGAAGATTTTAAGTCAAAGGGCTTTCATGTGCTTCCAAGTCCCACCACTTACTAGCTACATCTTCTTCAGCAAGTTACCGAGACTTTCTGTGCCCCCACTTCTTCATCTTCTACAGAGCCTACTTTACTGTTCATAGCTACTGTAGGAGTCCACAGTCCCCTTGGGATCTCAAATGTCAGTGAACTGTGTGGTTTGCAAATTAGTGAGGACTCCTGTGGATGCTCTACAAATCTCTGTAACCCTCATGTCTCTTGCTACATTGCCACTATGATGGAGAAATGGCTATTAGCTCACCAGTTTGCTTAACTCTGCAATTACTTTTTTTGGACAACTATCCATATGGCTCCAGATCTTAATCTTTCTGTCTCTTAAATGGTTGTTTGCTGTTTTTTGAATGACATGCCTTCCCTTTCTACTGAGATTTCTTGCTTTTTTTTGGTGAGGAAGATTAATCCTGAGCTAACATCTGTGCCAATATTCATCCACTTTATATGTGGGTTGCTGCCACAGCATGACTGATGAATAGTGTAGGTCTGCACCCAGGATCTGAACCCATGAACCTGGACCGCCAAAGTGGAGTGTGCAGAACTTTAACTACTCAGCCATGGGACCAGCCCCTGAGAACAAATTTTTGATAGCTAATAAAACAAGTTATTGGTTTACTTTTCTTTCCAATGAAAAGTGAATTTATACTTTGTTTTATAGGTGAAACTGGAAAATAACATCTAAAAGGGACTAAGAAACTTTTTCAAGGTCATATGGTGACCTAGGTGAGGAAGCCAGAAGTAAACCCAAGTCTTCTAGCCATTAAATCCTATGTTTTTAATATCTACACTATATTCCTATGGGAAATATAGATTTTCAAATATATTTATTCCAAAAATGCAAATGCCATACCACTAAGCAGATAAAGTTTAAAAGAAAAGTAAGGGTTTAGGAAAGTTATAGAAAAGATGTGGGAAGTTCTACGTGGAATTCTACACAAATGAGCTGGGAGTAGGATGTGGACACTGGGAGCTCTGAGGAAGAAGATTCCAGTGGGAGAACAGCAGCATCAAAGAGGTGAAATCTCTCTGAGGACAAAATGAACCAATTTTACAAATTTGTCTTAGGGTAAGAGTGAGCCCTCTTAAAGTTCTTCATGGGTCAATACCCAAAACGTCAGACAGGAGAGATTTCCCTTGTTGCTTATATAATTCAGCTTCTATCTTATTTTGTAGAAAAAAAATATGTGAAGTAGCCAGCAACCACAATTTTTAATAAATATTAATGGATGAGGAGGGGAGAGATGAATAGAGGTAGCAATGGTGTTTGGCCTTGGGACATCATGCAGAACCCACCTCTTTAGTTTTGATATTCCCAGTGGATTAGATACTAGTTTTCCTGCATTGATTGCTGTTTCATAATATAAAATTTAATTATCTCTATTATTTTACGATAAGCTTTTCTGCCTTGAGGCCTGTGGCACAGGGTGCAGTTAGAAACAAATCTAATAAATAAGGAAATAAAAGACTTCATTTCCTTTTCAGAAGGAAGTTGTGTTTTGCTCTGTATGCTTTGAGCTTAGGGGAATTCACCTTTGCTTTCCTAAATACACTTGTTCTTTGGCAGAGATTAGGCATCTTCCAGAAGAAGTGTTTCAGAATGGCTACCATCCTGGGACTCCGGGACTTCGAGCCACGGGAAGCATTGTGCTCCTTCCAGCAAGGACCACAGCAAACAGGCTGCATCTCCACACATGGTCTCAAGGGCTGTTTCTGACTCTTCTCGCTTTTATTATTGGATTCCCTCTCATTACATTTGTTTAGCCCAAGAAGCATAGAATCAAGAGCCCTGACTCTGATTAATCTTTTACCCACTTACATTTTGTTTACCCAATTGTTTTCTTTTGAGCAAAGATTTCAATATTAGCCAGATGAAGGTTAGCAGATACAAAACACAGCGTTTGAGAGATGAAAAAAAAAATGCTATTGAGAATGTAATTGAAGTCAAACACTGAGCAGATCATGCACAATGGTTTAGTAAGGAGAGGAATAGATGAAATGTATTTATTATCAAGCCGTCCAGACTGTGGAGAATATGTAATAAAGGGTCCTCCATCCAAATATATATATTGTAGGTCTCAACATCATGCATTTAATAAGCATTTTATAAGCATAAATTATGCATAATCACTAGGCCTGGTACCATTGAGGATACAAAGAAATCTGAGACAAACACTCTGCCTTTAAAGGCCTGTTAAACCAGGGGTAAATATAAAAGAGATGCAAAATTATATCACAAGGCAGAATATAGGAACTGCTGGAAAATAAGGAAAAATTAAATGTTCCCTCAAAGAGCCTATCTGATCTGGTAGAAGGATTGGAAAGGTTTCATGGAGGAAATGGTGCTTAAAGTTGGCCTAGAAAAAGTTAATGATGTACTATTACATGCATCAACAGGAATGAATAGTAAACATAACACTGAGCAAAGAAACAATTCCAGAGAGTATATTCAATATGGTCTCTATGAATTTCAAAATTTAAAATATTAAAAATGTGTTGCTTAATATACATACACAGATGGAACTAGAAAGAGATTATCACAAAAATTTAAAAAAATTATTTTCACTCTGGGGAAAAGCAACAGAATATAATTGGGTTTGGGGCCCACTGGCATATCTGGCTATCATGCATCTCAAAATTCTTCTAGCCTCTATCCATCAACTAATTCCAAAACCAACTGGCAATGATTTATTCTTAACCAGGCTGGTGGTTAGTG
The DNA here is from genome assembly GCF_021613505.1 of Equus quagga. Classification (NCBI taxonomy): domain Eukaryota; kingdom Metazoa; phylum Chordata; class Mammalia; order Perissodactyla; family Equidae; genus Equus; species Equus quagga. The sequence continues at coordinate 75,837,622 of NC_060280.1, read as the reverse complement.
AGTTTTGCTTTATAAATTCTCCTTACCATCTATATAACTGCATGTATGTCTTATGTAAACTCTTCTGTAAATATGGTGCACTTCAAAATAAAAAGGTTAAAATATACACTTATAATAGAATTTTTAAAATACCATGGTGAAAAGGAAAGTGGTTTGCCATTGTAAAGATCAGGCTATTTGGGACAATGAGATTATATTATAACTCTATTAGGCCTTATATGATTAAAGTGAAACTGAATTAAAAATAATAAGGCAGCTTATTTGTATTTCAGCAAGGGGGCCAGGAAGTGGAGCGTTAACAGTTGAACTAAGTTAAGGTCAATAGAGATTTATAAAATAAAAAGGGAGGGTGATTCTGAGGCTTAGAGGATAGACAAAGTGTATTAATTAGAGGGGATTTTTTTAAGCCACAAAACAAACACCAGGTATCATAATTTAAAAATAGATACAAGGCTATAGGGGTATATCACAAAGTCAAGTGGTCTAAACTGAGCCAGGTCTTAAAAGATGACCTATATTATATTTTCTCTATGGATCTTATCTTGGCTTTTCTCTGAGCATCTTTTTCTCTTTATTCTCTTTTGCTATGTCTCTGAATCTACAGAGAGTGATACTGAACCTCTCTTGGTTTTAGCTCCAAATCTTTGAGAACAAGACTCTGATAAAATATATGTAGTGTTCACTCCTAATCCTATTGACCATATCATAAATATGATATCTAAAAGTCATCTCCATTTTTAAAATGCATATTACCCATTTATCATGTACCCTAATCTCTCAACTACCATTTACGATGTTCCTTTGAATGATTTTCACCTCCACTATGCTTCAACCATCAAGAGTATGATCACCCACTGGATGTCATTATCACTAAATTTGTTGACCATCAATATTTCTAATTTAATAAATTCTTTCTTTGAACCCAATCTCCTACATTCCTCCCACAGCCTCTCTCCTAATTGATTTCCTCTTAGACGTCATGGAGAACTCCAGTCAATTGACCTCTCTGATCCATGATATACTCATGGAACTGTTTTCCTCCCCTCCTTGACTGGACCCTTAATGAGCTATTTTATTTGTACTTTCATTAGTGTCCTAGTGTTCTGTTACACTTATTTTGCTATCCCTCAACCTTGGGTAAATGAACGCTACTGTTTGTATGACAATTCAGATTTTTGTATTGTGTATTAGTTTACTGTATGTAGAATTGTGGGAGTTCAACAGCTTTCTTTCATGTTGTCCCGCCTCTCTCTCTGTTGGTCCAAGTTGGTAGTGTTTCTATTAGTATAACGTTTTCAAATGCCTCATGGATTTCCCATGTATGCCGTGGGGGTTCACGTCATTAGACAAGAATTTCTTTCACGGATGTTTCCTTGATAATCCCATCTCCAGTCCTTGTTTCTGCTGAGATGGTTGAGTGGATTTATTTGTCACACACCTAGTCTCTTCAGCAAAAGGTTGTCCAGACACAGTCTTGTCCTTCTTTCCAGAGCACAGTGAATCTTTTAGCTTTAGCATCTTTTTCAATATGGATAGGCTGAGAAATTTCCAAATCGAGTTCTGATTCCTTTTTGCTTAATAGTTCTTTCTTCAATTTATCTTTTTCCTCTCATATTTTACTATAAGCAACAAAAAGAAACCAGGCAGCACTTTGCTTGGAAATTTCCTTAGCTAAATATCTAAGGTCATCGTTTACAAATTCTGCTTTTTACACAACTGCACGACGTAATTCAGCCAGATTTTGTGCCACCATATGACAAGGATCGCCTTTACTCCAGTTTCCAATAACATGTTTCAATAACAGAAGAAATATTTCTAGTCCTTCACTGGAATGCTTTTAAGATTCGTATTCCTGTGACAGGATGTTCTGTTCATGATGATACATATAATATGTTCCCTAAGAGTATGGAAGATTCCCCTACTGTGACTCTGACTTCTTTCTGAGCTCTCGCCAGAATCACCATATTTCGACAAACCATCTCGTCAAGGTAATCCAGGCTTTTTCTGTCATGCACCTCAAAATTCTTCTAGCCTCTACTCATCAACTGATTTTAAAACCACCTTCACATTTTCAGGTATTTGTTAAGCAACACCTTATACTTCCTCAGTACCAAAATCTGTATTGGTTACCTCTGGCTGCTGTGACAGATTAGCACGACTGGATGGCTTAAAACAACAGGAGTATATTATCTCACAGTTCTGAAGCCCAGACAGCTGAAATCCAGGTGTTAGTGGGGCCGCACTCCCCCCCAGAGACCTTGGGGGAGAATCAGTTCCATGCTCTTCTCCAAGCTTCTGGTAGTTGCTGGCAATTCTTGACATTCCTTGGCTTGTGGCTATGTCACTTCAATCTCTATCTCTAACTTTGCATTGCCTTCTCAATGTATTTTTTTCTCTCTGTACATCTGTCTCAAAACTCATTCTGTTTCTCTATTATAAGGATGCGTGTGATTGTATTTTGGGCCCAGCAAATAATCCAGCATAAATTCCTCTTCTCAAGATTAACTTAGGCACATCTTTTGCTATAAAAGTTATAAGGTGATATTCAACTATTCTGGGGATTTGGATGTGAACTTATCTTTTTGGGGATCACTATGACAGTAATATGATCATGCATATTGGCATTATAATACATTTGCATCTTTTAAAATCAAAGACCCTTACTGATAGTCAGTAATATTTTTATTTCTACCTGGATAACTCTCTACCTCCTTTCCTCAGAGATAGTTCCAAAATCTTTTCAAACTTCAGTTCCTCTATTTTAGTTTTGGCAGATGACCTTGCTTCATATTTTATCAGGAAAGTTAAGTTCACCCAGTACAAGTCCCTTAGGATTCTATATTATCCACTTATCCAATTTATTAAACAAAGCAGGCAAACTTTTCCAAGTGTTTGGGATATATCTGCAAATTAAAACAAACAAAAATGACAAAGTAGCCTGAGGAGAAATCTGGCAGGAGGATAACAACTGAGCATAATCAATTACTAACATACGATATATTGTATGATGATGAGTACTCTGGTAAAGAATAAATGCGTTGGGAGTTTCTGGGGGCAGGAAAGAGTAAGTTTAAGATTGGACTTAGGATATGCCTTGTTGAGAAGGTGAAATTTGAACAAAGACTGGAAGGAGGTGATGGAATTAGTGAGGCAGATATGGGGCAGGAGCACTTAGATGTAGGGAAGGGATAGAGCAAAGACCCTATGATGGAAGGATGCCTGATATCTCAACCAATGAGGAAGCCAGTGGGGCTGGAGTAGAGTAGCCCAAGTGGAGAGTGGTAGTAATGAATTCAGAAATGTAAGGGGATGTGGAGAGGTCAGACCATTGTCAACTCTCGACAAGTTTGGGGACTTGGGTTTTGACTCTGACAGAAATGGGAAGCCATTCCAGAGTTTTGAGCAAAGGAGTGATATGATCTGACATTGATTTTTAGGGATAACTCTGACTTCTGAGTTAGGGTAGACTTTAGGTGTGGGGCGGGGGGGGGGGAGCAAGGATAGAAGCGGAGAGACTGGGTAGGAAGCAACCATGGTAAATTGCTTGAGAGAGATGATAGTGGCTCAGACCAGGGTGGTAGCTACAAAGGCGGTAAGAAGCAGCTGGGTCTTGGATATATTTTGAAAATAGAGACAACAGAGGTTGCCGTTAAGGTTCTAGATGGCTTGAGCAACTTGAAAGATGGAGCTGTTCTCGCCTGAGATGGGGAAGACCAAGGGTAGAGCAGATCTGGGGATGGTTGGAGAAGATTAGTAGTTTAGTGATAGACACAGTGAATTTGAAGGGTCTATTTTACAATCAAGAAGATATGTTGAGGAGGCAGTTAGCTATGTGAATCTAGACACCCAAGTCCTGAATTTGGGAGAGAGTTCCGTACTGGAGATACAATTTCCGCATTTCTCTAAACCTTCACCTATGAGTCCTTTCTTCTTTCTGGACCAGGGAAAGAAGTGGCACCCTGCTCAAATCTGACACCTGACCTATGCCTTTGACTACATCCTTCACATCTCCACTCTAATTTGTTCCCTCAGCTATTTTCTATTTTTCTTTTGAATCACAAGTCTCTGACTCTACTTTGACTTGTTTTCTGTGCCAAAAATTGACTAGAGCCTTTTCTATCCAAAACCACACCCTTCTACCCACATAAATAGAAAGGTTTTAGACCTCTATTACTCCAGGTTCACCCTCTTGCCTCAATTCATCTCTCTTCCATCTTTCAAGGTTCAAAGTCTTGAAAGAGTTTGGTGTCTCTAATTTCCATGATTGAATTACATAACACTGAGCCCCTGAAGGCCTTCCTGTATTCTAAGATCCATTTCCTACCTTGATTTGTTTAACCACAACCAAACTGGGAATATAACAGATAGCAGCCAATCATCTCCTTTCTCCAGTCTTCATACATCAGAATGACGACATAGGTGCAGTCCAAGGCAGTAACAAGGTTAAAAATTGGGCTTTGATGCTTTAGAATCAACTGGAAGTATTCTAATACTTCTCCTATTTGCTCATTCTGTTCCAGCCATAGTAGCCTCCTTGCTAGTTCTCAAATACTCCAAGCTCCAGCCTCGGTGCCTTGAACGTGGTGTCCTGGCACACTTCTTCCCCCAGATATTCACACGGTTCCCTCCCTCACTTCACACAGGTCTTTGCCCAAATTTTCAACCACCTCATCTAAATTGGCACCTCTGTCATTTCCCATTGCTTTACATACTCTTTTTCCCCTCATTTCTATTTTCACTACCTAGAATTTCATATATTTAGGTGTTTATTTGTTTTCTGATCTGATCCCCCCCCCACTGGAATGTAAACTCCATGAGAGGAGGGCATTTCCTCCTTTGCTGCTGTGTCCCTAGCATTTGAAACAAGCCCTGGCACATAACAAGGCCTAACAATTATTCACTAAATGAATATGTTTGTGGTTGAGAGATCTTGATAGATTCAACAGCCCTTGTGCCCAAAGAGTTGGCAGCAACCTTGCAAATGAATACCGTGAATATCCTCCCTTCTTGCTCTCCCCAATGGCCATTGGGACACTACATTGGATGAGGACTGGAGTAAAAAATTAAAGAGAACAGCAGGGATAAAAAAGAATCTTCCTTTCCACTTCAAGTGAATCTTATAAAGGATCCAGAATTCCTAGTTAATCGTAGAGCAGCACCTAAAGTGGGAGTTCCCATCACCCCTTTAAGGCTACCACAAACAGACAAACATGACAAATAAAAAGTGGGCTTGGAAAGCATATGTAGCATGAGGATAAGTTCCTTCCCAGACACCCTTCCTGCCCTGCCCCTCTTCCAACAAGATTATCGCTCCACTATAAAAATTCAGGAGCCATCACTATTGAAAAGATAACTAAGAGGTATTTTGATTCATTTGGGCATGGGGAAGCTGTTTCAAGATTTGGATATAATAGAAAAGGCAGCTCAAGTGCAGAGGTGGAGAGGTTCTGCTGAGTTTCCCTAGAAGAAAGAGAAGTGGCAAGGGTGGAGTGAAGATGAGAAGAGATTAGGAGAGGGGAGAAGGAAAATTCAAGGGGTACCTAAGAACCAAGATGACGAGAAGGTGAATGAGGAAGTCCTACTTATGTCTGCTGTTTTCAACCTTCAGCCCTGCATACAATAAAGACTGTCAAGGAGCCTCTCCCTTGTGCCCCCATGCCAATCTGCTCCTTCACCTCCTGCTGCCATCACATATGAGCAACTGATGCCTGTGGGCTCATTTTCTTTGAGCTTTCATGACGTTTTGCCTGGTGAGACCATCCCACTGTGTTCATATTCTGTTTACCTACAATACTACTATATGGTATTGAATCCAAGAGCATTTGAAAAACGGGATAAAAGGAATTAAAAGCTCATCCTTACCTTGAATCACATATAAGGAGCTGAAATTAGATCCCACCTACTGCTAAGGGAGAGAGCCTATGTCACCCAACAAAGCTCAGCCCCCTTGGCACATCCAAGCCTCATGTCCCTGCCCCCTGGCTTTGGCACCAGGGGTTCCATGGCTGTGCCCAGGATAAAAGCGGTATCCCCAGCTTGCTCTCAGGCAAAGGCAGCCTGCTTTTAATTAGGAGCAGGAGCCGTTGTTAGATTTGTATTTTTCTTTCCTTTTTTTTTTTTCTTTTGCCTATGCTTGATGGCATGATGTGTGTTACATATTTAATTAAAGAGGATCTAATGAGTATTTCTAACAGCCCTGGGGGCAGATAAGCCACTGCAGAGATTCATGCAAATGAGCCGGGTTTTATGGCTTCCCTAGTGAGCAGCAGTGATGTTGTCCAAAATGGCAGAGTCAGTGGGAGCCCATCAGCTTTCCAACTTCCACAGGAAAAACCCAAGGGGAAGCAGGCAGAGAGGTGGGGAGTAGAGTTTGCAGGCTTTGTGTGTGGGCCCAGAAGTAAGTGTAAATATGTAATGGGGAGAAATCTAAACTTAATGAAATAAAATGTACAAACGAGCCAACTGGGTCAATGGCCTAGGCCAGAGAGCAATCCAAGAGGACCAAGATTCTTAGGAACACACTTTTGGACTTAGGGAGGTGAATCAGAAAAGAGCAAAAGAAGGAGAGTAAAGTAAAATGTGCCACTGCATTTGGACTTTATTTTATGGGAAATGGGTCACTAAATGTTTTTATACGCACTTTCTTCACCATGCTCTATTCTTGCATCTGTTTTAGCACTTGTCTTGTGATCTATCTGCAGACATGTCTCTATCCCTGTTAGACTCTGAACTGACTCTCAAGAGTGAGAGACTCCTATCTGTCTGCTCCCATGACTCTAACTAAACTTCCTCTGTTACACCGGGTATCCCACTACTTATAATTGCCTATTGAGTTTCTGTCTACTCTGCCTAGTTGAGAGTTGACTGAGGGTGAGGATTTTGCTTTTTCCATATTACTTTTGTATTATTCACGTTTATATGCCTAGCATCTAGCACAGTACCCGGAATATAGAATGCCCTCAATAAGTTATTATTAAATGAATGAATGAATGATTCAAAGGTAATCAGTCTGAAGTGAGGCCAGTCTCAGCGTACTTACTGCATCCCAAACAAACAAAGACTACAAACTTGCCCCTGAAAGCAATAAAGACTTGTATCGATTTGAACTGAAAGTCAGCTGCTTTGGCAAGTGGAAAATGATGTTATATTGCATATTATACTAGAAGGCTTCTTTAAAATCCTCCTTAAACTAAGATACAGAATAAGAAATTTAATGCATTGGCCTTGATTGGATTTGAGTTCTGAAAAAAATCAGCTTTTAAAGGCACTTTTGAGATAATTGGGGGATAGTTGGTATTAGATGATATTCAGAACTTATTTTTGTTGGTATGATAATAGCGTTGTGTTATGTAGGAAATTGTCTTTGTGGTGGCTTTTCAAAGTAGCTAAAAGTCCTTGACATTCATCCCACGCAGAGGAGGGGTCTACTTCCCTTGCCTTGAATACGGGCGTGTATATACATGCCTTGGCCAGCAGGGTTCAGTGGACACGAGGCTTCAGGGCTTCTAAGGCCACATCAGAAAAGTCTATGCAGGTTCCACCTAGTTCTCCTGGAATGGCCACTCCTTTCTTGACATGTGCCCTGTTAGAACCCAAATGCCATACTGTGAGATGCCTAAGCCACACAGAGGGGCCACATGAGTGCTCCAGTTCACAGGCTCAACTAAAATCAGACTTTGAGTCATTCCTGGGCTTATCTGCAGAGGCCGCCAGATAATTCCAGCCCCTAGCCATTTGAATACTCCCAATTGAAATCCCAGATATTGTGGAGCAGGGACAAGCCATCTGTCCATGCATTCCTGACCCACAGAGTCCGGGAGTGTAATAAAACAGTTGCTATTTTGTGCCACTGTTTGGAGTGGTTTGTTAAGCAGAAATAGCAACTGCAACTGTCTTTGACATGTTTTGGAGATGCATGCTAAAGAACTTAAGGATGAAGTACCATGATGTCTCTAGCTTACTTTTAAATGGTTCCCCAAAATGGGTTCAAAAGCAGCCAGGTAGATAGATGGAGCAAATTCAGCAAAGCATTGGCAATTGTCAAATATAGATGGTGAATACGTTGTTATTTATTGAACTATTTTTTCTACTTTTCTGTAATCTTTAAAATTTTTATAACAAAATTTTATTTAAAAAGTGCTTTTAAACACTTTTCTTTCCCAAAGTTCTCTTCCTCAGGAAAACCTAAATTTATCACCCGCGTATCTCTTTCATCGCTCACAAATCTCCTCACACAACCCTCTCTTTAAATAGGCCCCCCTTCTTCCTCTGTCTTCCTTCAGGAGCCCTTCTTCCTGGTGGCGATGGCTTTCCCTTAAGAGCAAGCAAAACTGGTGCGAGCAGGACCACTCTCTTTTTTTGAGATCTGTCATTTTACAAGGCAGAGGACGAGATTAGGATTGTAATACCTAATACTTTAATATGCTTTCTTTCAAATTAATGACATAATTTTTAAAAAGAGTTTTAGAAACTACTAAGATTAGTGAGAAAGGACAGAAGACCTTCATTAAATTTCATATTTATTGGCAAAACAAGGGCAAAAGACTTTCTGGTTTCAAAACTTAAAATTTTCAAAGCAATGCTATGGATTATTATTCTCATCAAAAGAAAGCAAAGCGTTTTTCTAACTCATTTTAGGGCAAATCAAGACCAAAAAAAAGGAACCAAAAGAAAAGCTCTGATCAAAAGTGTTTTTTCCTGTATCTCGACTCGCAATTCCCCAGGGCCCCCTTTACTGTACAATTCTCTCTTGATGTTCCAGCGTGAGCCCCTCCCTCCTCTCCCACCTCCTGGTCACTTCCCCAACCAGCTGGTTCCCTCTCCTCTTGAAAGTTGCTGCTCCCTAAGGAGCAGAACCAGGGTGAACCTTGGTACCCCAATTTTATTGGAGACAAAATCTCTTACATCCTTGATATTTTCTTTAAACACTCCTCCATACATGGCCGCATAAACTAAAACCTACTTTTCTCCCTGATGATACATACCACTTGCTGTATAACCCTTCCAATAATGATAATAATAACATAAAAGCTCATTTTTATTGAGTGTTTACTACATAGTGTGTTTATGCTCCTCTCTTTCATTACTTCAGTTAATCCTCACAGCAATCCTATGAGGGAGATACCACCATTATCACCATTTTACAGAGGTGGAAACTGAGGGACAGGGTGGTTGAGTAGCTTACCCATGACCACCTGGCTTGGAAAATAACAGAACCAGGATAGAAACCAGGCAGCCTGACCAAGAACCGCAGCTTGTAACCATCATGCATTATTGTCGCCCCAGAGGCCTCCCAACAAGCTCCATTTCCACACTCCACCACCCCTGACACCCAGAACCAGAAGAAGGGTCTACTTATGCATACGGCACCATCCAAAACAGTGTTCCCTCACCATCCCTAGACATGGGCTAATCTTTGAAGCCCATATTGTCCTCATTATTTGCTTAGCTCCAGGGCACTCACAGTTTCTGCCTTGGCTTGTGCTATTGCACCCTGATCCTATATACCAACATTCATACTGGTGATCTGTAACTCTCTAGCATCTTCAGAGACTGGCTGATCTTGCCATCCCAGTCACACGTCACCATCACTCAGAACTGACTCTTCTACCTCTAGGGTCTTGAACTTGCAACAATTCCTTTCTGATTTCTCCCTCTTTATCCTCTAATTTCCTTTTGCCTTTGCTTAACTAAAGTGGTTCTTTGTTTTAACCCTAAGTTCCAGTAATCGTGCCATTCCTATTCCCATGTAATTCATTATCTCCATTCTTAGCTCATTCGTCTTCCTACTCACCTTAATGCGATGCTGAGTCATTTCACCACCACCTCAAGTGCCTTCTCTCTTTGCCATTTTCTCCTTGCCAATTCTCATCTTTGAGAAACTACCCTTTGCTTTTTCCGTTCACCATCCCAGGCTGTGAAATACAACTGGAGAACTTTATGAAACATGTTTAATCTTTGCTAACCACAAGTCATTTTAATTCAACTCACCTGGCCTTTTCACCTCATCTGAAATCTCATCACCTATTTATTCCATATCAACTCCACATTTCACTTCTCCTGGAAGTTGCCTGAAATCATTACTTCCTCACCTACCAACCCACCTGTGCTCCAGCAGAAGACCCTGAGGATGTTTATGCAGTCTGCCAGGCTCCCAGAATGCCTTTCTTTGCTCACTCTCTCAAAGCTCTTACACGGCAAGCAGCCCCTGCTTCTTCTTAAGACCAAGCTCAGTGCTTAGGGTCTTTCCCTACCTACCACCTTCTTCTTTCTCAAAGATCTTGCTCTATCAAAACTCTCCCCACCTTCTGTCTTATAACTTCAATCATTCTCTGTTCTCTGGATGTTTTTGCTCTGTTTACAAACATGTTTCTCTCTCTTTAATTAACTATTATTATTATCTCCCCACTCATAAAAAAAAATGTCCTTCTGCTCTCTTGCTAACCTGTCTCTTACCATGTTTAAGCTGCTACCCTATCCCCTCCACAGAGTTGTCCGCCTCCCCCCCAGCAAAGAGAACTTCATATTCCTCCAGCCACTGGCTCATGAACTCTGCAAGATGGCTTCCCCTTACCCGTGTCTCACAATGCTTCCTCCGAGGATGCCAGTGATCTCTAAATCACTAAAGCCAACAATTGTTTCTTAGTTCTCATTCCCTGACTTCTCTAGAGCGTCTGAAGCCTTTGACTATCCTCTATATCATGAAATTCTACCCCACATGGATCTCCTGGTTCTCTTTCTTTCCAATCTCTGTTTCCTATTCATCTTTCTCAAAAAGAGACCTCTGAGCTTAGGTCTTTTATCACGCAGTCCCATAAGATCCCTTTCCTTTCCTGAGTTCCTTCCAACTGTGACTTCTGTGTAAACTGATATGTAAATGTATATTTTCTGCCCCTGCCTATTTTCTCCTGAGCTCGGTATTTCCAAATGCTCCCAGATATTTCCATGATTGGCACAAACATTTCAGACCCAACAACTAAACCAAAACCCTCAAAGTGAGCCTCTTACCACAACCAGCCTGCTCCTGTTTGCGGCCAAGTCCACTAGCTGCCTCAGCACTCCCTCTCTTACTGAATTAGGTCACTAATCCCCTGACTGGGCATCAACAGTACACACAACGCGACTCTCATCACAATGTGCCCCCACTAAAGAGCCTTCAGAGGCTCTCTCCTACCACTGAATCAAATTCGAAATTTTTGGACTGGCAGTCAAGTGCTTCCACGCTCTTATCCACCCTAATTTTTCAGTATTACCTTTTCTTGTATCACACGTTTATTCATTTATCTGATAGGCCAATGTATGAAGAGTTTAAGCCCTTTTTAAAACAGTGTCATCAGAACATTTATAAAACAATGGCACCCACCTCAACATGCCTCTAAATCCCCTCGTGAAGAGTGCGGTGATTAAAGGCATGAGCTATGTGGTCATATCAAAGCACCGCAGAATCCTAGCTCTGCCCATTTAGGAGCCGTATGCCCTGGACAAATTACATAATTTCTCTAAGCTTCAATGTTCTCATCTATAAAATGGGCATTGTGAGAATTGAATGAAATCATGCAAGCAAAGCGCTAGCCAGAGTACCTAGCACATCTGTAAAATTTAAATGCTTCTTATTTTTGTCTTTTATAGTGATGGATCTCTGCTCCTTCAGTCTGGGCCCCACCCAAAGAATCTCTATTCCGAGCCCACTTCATAAACAAGCAATGCATTTAGGTAACAAAGGATCGGGATTGACTCTCATCAGGCAGCATTCCACTGTCCTTGGTCAGAAGAATCTGACTGAACGATTTATGTAACCTCCGCTTCCTGGAGGCCACCTAATTTAGTAAATAAAACTGTCCAAACCAACTAAAACTAGAAAATGAGCCCTTGGGTTTTCTGAGCAGCCAAAAAGAAGTCCAAGAACTCATTTACTAACTGGAAGTTCCCGCCTTTGTTTTTTCAGCTCTGACTCTCTGACCTACCAACCAGCTGACCAGGTTCTTTCTGACTTTGAAATAAGGTATCTGGGTCCTAGTTCCGACCCTACCAGGAGGCTTCTATGTGGCCAGGGTAAAGGACATAGCTTTTCTGGGCTTTAGTTTTCTCAACCTCAAAATAAAATAAGACTTTCTCCTACCCTCACCTAACACCCAAGGAATGGCACATATTAGGTGCACAATAAATAATTGGTAAAATGAATAAGTGAATGCATGAACAGATAGCTGCTCTGGAGGTCAAATGAGTTATTAGGAGCAGTCACACTTTGAAAAATGAAATAATAATTTAAATTTACATAATAAGTTATTAAATCACAGAAGATAAGTACACCAACTGCCTAGGTTCAAAGCTTCAAGAGCTTCCCTATGCTCCTCTAATTTCCCACACCCCTCGGCCTCTGCTAGAAGCCTGCTCTAAACACTTTACAACAGCAGCCATCCTACGGAGCGGTTCTCTGTATACTGCCAGCACTCAGGGACCTGCCTAAATATGAATAATCTCTCCAGGATGCCTGTTACCAATTCCTTTTAGCATCAGATGAGGCTAGAGAGCACGGGAGACGTGTGGGTGCAGTGAGAGCTCCTGGCTCGCGTCCTGGTCGGTCTGCTCTCCATGTGACCCCGGCCTGCAGGCGGCCCCCACCGGTGCCTCCCTCGCATGCAAGCCCCAGAGCTGCCTCCGATTGGCTGGCGGGTCTCAGGTCTCTCAGCTGGAAGCAGTGACTGAGGTAAACCTTGGCACCACAAACCCCACAGCCATAAATTTCACTTACATCTAGTAAAACACAGACATCCAATTAAAGCCATAATCCTATAAACTTGCCAGAAATCAAGCTCACAGTTAAAAATGAAGATGGACAAGTGCACTCAATCAATACCGTCGAGGTTACAGCCTGCAGTTTGTAGGCTGTTCCTACATTGAATCTTCTGCTGCTCTTGCTGCTGTTTGCTTTCCGCCTGGGTAGAAATAACAAATGTTCTTGCCTGCTCTCTCCTTACATTGTCCTGTGCACTGAAGCCTGGCTGAACCCTGAGGCTGACCAGATGTGGGACACGCAGGGGCAGAGTCCTTTTCTGGGTGTAGCGTGATCCTCCGCCCCACCCCACTGCCCCAACCAGGACCGTCCTTTTCTGGGCAGACCGCAGATTTAGACTCTAGTGCCTGGAGGGCCCCAGGGACACACTGGTGGTTTCCTCAGCCTGGGGTGGGGACCTCTGCCTCAAGGGCCTCCTCTGACCTTTACATTGACTTCCTCGGCCCTCTTGGCCACCACCACTGGCTGCTGCCCATCAGGAACCATTTACATGAGGTTGGGTTGCTACGGTTACCAGTTTACAGAGGATTTGGTTTAAAGACTAACACATTTGAGGGGAATGAAAAAATAGCTAATCAGTTAACATTTCAGCAGGGAACAACCCTCTGAAACTACAAAGGGGAGAGCTGCGTACAACCTCCAGAGCTTACCTCAAGAGTCATCTGGTGTCTCATTCCGTGTCGTCTTCTGCCCTTTCCTTTATTGTGGTCGTGATTTTCTCTCCTTGTTTCTCTTTTGCCTTCATTCTCTTTCCTCCCTCTGTCAATCCCCTCTTTTTATCCTCCCACCCTCTGCTATTTGCCCAATACCTACTGTGTGCACGGCCCTGTGTGCATGCCCCCTTCCTTCCTCCAGCACTGCACAAAATAAACCAACTGTACCTGATGGTTAAATGAAAGTGAAGAATAAAGACGGTGTCTGTGTATGCCTCTCAATAGAGTTCCTTGACTATAAATTAATAGCTCCTAAAGCACTCCTTGCCTCTTTTGCCAATTGAAATAAAGATTCATGATGGGAAATTTAAATGATTAGTAAGGAAAATACCTCTAAGAAACACATATAGGACCTGTCACTTGTTTAAATCAAAAGAGACTTTGGTGGCTAATGGCTTTTTTGTCCTGCAAATCCCTAATGGGGTTTCTCGTTGGGCCTTCTGGTTATTGGCTTCTCTGATGTGGACGTCTCCTGTTGGCTCAGCTACAGGGGCCTGGCTTTTGCCAAGTCTTGTTCATTATCCCGGGGGCACGAGTCATTGCAACATATAGAAGAAATGTTTCTGGCAGCATGCGTGTCTGATCCCTGCAAGTAACGACATCAGGGAGATGGGAAGGCTTTGGAAGAAAGTCAGGCCAATTTCTCACATAAGTATCTTTGTTTCTCTTGTCCGGAAATCACACAACTCTTGAAGTTGGGGAAGGGTGCATAGGTTATGTAAAGAGGATTGCTAAGAAAATCCAACCGTGTAGAAATTTTGTTAAAAATCATACAACTCACATTCATACACACAAATATATATCTATATATTCTCATACAGACACGGTATTGTGAAACAGCAGGATTAGTTCTATAAACCTCATTGGTCGGATCCTAAGGCTGGAAGAGAACACAGGAAGAAGTCTTCCTTTTATACTCTCTACCTCCCAGCAGGGCTACACATGGACCAGAAAATAAACCCCACCTGCTCCAAGTCAGGGCAGCTGATTTGGCAAGAAAATACCTGCAAAATAGGCTCTCAGACATCAGAGACTTCCAGACTAGTACAAATAACAACCAGAACTGGTGGTCTGGCCGCTTGACCTGGTGCTCCCACTTACATAGTCTTGTTTAGTTCTCAAGACACCCGCATGACTTGAATATTACTGATTTCCCCTTTTTAGGTGACATGTCATAGCCAGAACCAAGATATAAACTTAGGTGTTCTGGGGCCGGCCCCGTGGCCAAGTGGTTAATTTTGGGCGCTCTGCTATGGTGGCCTGGTGTTTCGCTGGTTCGGATCCTGGGTGCGGCGGACATGGCACTGCTCATCAGGCCACGCTGAGGCAGCACCCCATATGCCACAACTAGAATATACTACTATGTACCAGGGGGCTTAGGGAGAAAAAGGAAAAATGAAATCTTTAAAAACCTAGGTGTTCTGACTCACCAGTTTGATTCTGGCCTGCACTACGCGCCCCCGCTGGGCTTCGCCTGACTTGACGCCGAGGAGAACTAGTCTACACGCCATTTGGCACGTGGGCAAAGAAGACATTATCGGGCAGATTCAGCCCCAGAAGAGTGGCTGAGCGGCTCTTTCCCTCTCCTGCCTCTCCAAACCTGGTGACAGGGATATACCCCACAAAAACGGTAGGTTTCAGCCAGTGTGGATAATCTCCTTTAGACACTGGTGGATGGGAAATATATGGATATATATACTCTGCCATTAAAATAATCCCATTTTTCTAAGCTACTAATAGGATTATTCAAAATGTTTAAAGGAAAATCCCAGAGCCTTTTATTGGTTTGCCAGAGAAACTAAATCTTTTTTCTTTTTTATTTGAATCATTCTATGAATATTGATTCTGAGTCAGGCAAACAAATGGACATCAGTTCCTCATCTGGGCCAGTCACTCAGCACACACAGAGTTCCCGAGTAGGTTTCACCAGCACTGGGCCCCTAGGCCTTGGTCCTTTCCTTTAGTCACCCTGCATGCCTCCCACCACCCTTCTTTGCACCATCACAAAAACACAGAATGCATCAAAGCTAGCTCGGTCAGCCTTCCTGAAGAAACCATGCAGGTGTAGACAGTAATTTTGCTTTTCTTCCATGTAGCACCCAGGCACTCAGCTTGGCTAGTAGGAAGCCATGGTTGTCTGTAGGTCCTTTTGTAAGATCTCTTAAGTCACTTCAAGACAGTATGTTTTTGCTTATCAGTTAGATTGTCAGGAATTTAAGGAGGAATGCCGATTTCGGTTCCTCTGGGTTATTGCATCTCTGTCTCTACCCTCAATTCTCCATTGCCATCACACCTCATGAAGATCCCATGCACTGGCATGTGTACAATACACAGTGTCGACTGATGAGGGGACTAGTGCCGGGGTGAGAAGTCAGCCTCAGCGAAGGGAACAGCTTTTGTCTGAGGGAGGGATCCTAGGTCCAGTTAAACAAGATGGAACATCTTTTTGAAAAAGAACACCCAGGCAGATAAAGATTGAGGAGTGAGGTGCCTAGACATATAATATCTGGAGTGATCAAACACTTGTGAACACAGGTTTACAAGATGTTTATAGGAGTTTATGAAATGCATGCAGAACCCCTCTCCAGACAGATCCCTAGCTCCCGCCTGCTTTCTCTGCCTCACCTCCTCCACTCCTCTCTTCTTTCTTCCCTTGCTCCACCTTCCTCCTCACCCATATACCCTCTGCCACGGCCACTTAATATTACTGAAACTGGACATAAATGTCACCTCCTTTATGACAGCCTTCCCTGACGAGCAACTGCCCAGCCCACATCTCTGCCTTCCATGCCGAGCTGCACCCCTGTCCTTCCTAAATCTGAGTCCTCATGACACTTTGAGTTCAGCTCTCCTCGTTCTTGTCCTACTATAATTAGTTCTTATTCATTTTTCAAATTCCCAATGCCAGGAACATAAGGTGAAGTCATCGAGCACATACTCAGTGAATATTTAAGATACGGAGGAATTAACGAATGGCTGGATGACTCAGATCGGTAGGTCTTCTTTCTCTTCAGCAGGGTTCTGTCTCCACTTGTCATTCTTCATATGTTTTTAACCTAAATACACGCTGTTGAAACTGGAGTTCCTCCATCCTTCTACCTAGTACATCTCAGCTTTTACAAATAATGGTAGGAAATTACAGTGTAATAATACAATTTATTTTTAGAATATCATTTTCTCCTATATCCTTGTGTGATAACACATACATATCTAAACACTAGCATGATATACAGTAGTCTCCCGTTACTTGTGAGGGATGTGTTCTAAGATCCCCGGGGGATGCCTGAAATCATAGATAGTACCAAACCTTATCTATACTATGTTATTTCCTATACATGCATACCTATGATAAAGTTTAATTTATAAATTAGGCACAGTCAGAGATTATCTGGATTGCCAACATCACTACTCTTGTACTTTGGGGCCCTTGCTAAACTAAGGGTGACTTGAACACAAGCACTGCAATATGGTGACAGTTGATCTGATTACTGAGATGGCTACTAAGCGACTAATGGGCGGGTAGTATATATAGCATTGGATCCGTTGGACAAAAGGATGAGTCATATCTTGGGCAGGACAGAGCAGGACAGCACAAGATTTCATCACCCTTCTCAGAATGGCGTGCAATTTAAAACTTATGGGTTGTTTATTTCTGGAATCTTCGATTTAATATTTTCAGACTTCAGTTGGTCTCAGGTAACTGAAACCGCGGAAAGTGAAACTGTGGATAAAAGGGGGACTGCTGTATCTGTGTTCTACCTCGGTGGATGGTGAAGCCCTCCATGGATAGTGCTTGAAGAGCTAGGTCATTTGTCTGAGAGATATGGGAGGAAGAGTTGATATTATGGCGAAACAGACAATGGCATAACAGGGTTGTTAAATTAACAATGGAAGAAAGCACTGCTCCACATTGCCCCAAAGCAATCACGGTGCCCTAAAATGGGAAACTGCCAATGAAAATAAAGGAAATTGAGCATTCTCTCCCTCACTTTGTAGTTTCCATGGGTTTGGGTTTCAGTAGCGTCTGCGTCTGAGGAAGCCACTGAGTCTGCCTATGGCACTCGGAGGCCTGTGTGCTTGGAGCTAAGTGACCCAGAAAGCAGGAAAGATGGCAGAAGTGCCAAGAGGAGGAAGGAGACAGTACAAATGCTAACGGGGAAATAAGAGAAATGGTCAATGAAAACTTGCAGACCATAAAATATTTGGGGGCTTAAAGGGAAGCTAATGGGTTTTGAAAATTATTTTTTCTGCAACAAAAATGTGATCGTGGATCTCACTTTCCATTGGGAAAATAGAAATCATCACACTTAAAGTGTTTCATCCTCCAGACATCAAACCTATAAATCTATTTGCCCTTCACTTTTCTTCTCTTTCCTCCTGTTGCAAACGGGCATTCTACTTACTCAAGTGAAAAAAAAGTTATGCTTGATTCCTCCTATTCTTTCATCCCCTCAACTGATGGAGCAGCAAATTCACACTGTCTCTTGAATGTGTCCACATGCTCCATCTCCAGGGTCATAATCCTCATCACGTCAGTACTTCTCTTTACCTGACCTAATGCAGTAGCCTCCTCACTGCTGTCTGGATCCACGCCAGGCCCCTCTAATCTCTTCTCTTCTGGTCTTTTAAGTCCTGCTGGATTTGGCCCTCACCCCTCTCTCCAACTTCTGGCCACCCCTTTCCTTGTTCACTAGCCAACACGCACATTGAGCTCCTGTGGCTCTTAGAAAACTCCACGTCCTTTCGTGATTCTATTTATAGCTGAAATGCTCTCCCTGCTCTCCACTCTGCTAATCCTCACTCATCCTAAAGCCTTCCCTGACCGCTCTGTCTAAAGCAGACCCTTCCGTCACTCTCTCCCTTATCGTCGCCTTATTGATCTTCATGGACTTTTCACAATTGGCAGTGATTTAATTTATGTGTTTATTTACCTGTTCTTGGATCACTCACTAGAATGTAAGCTCCGTGAGGACACGCAACATCTGGGACAGTTTTGTTCACTGGGTTACCCCAGGGCCCCCTATCATGCCTTGAACATAGTAGGATTTTGGTTAATTGTGTGAACTCCAGCAATTCAAATGAATTTAGAAATAAAATGGGAAAGTGGCATAATTATAAAGAAATGCACTTTTATTACTTTCAGGACACATAACGTATTCCTGACGGGGCCTAATTTATTGAACGGATAAGACTCATTTGTAGTTGGCAGCATCTATTTGTACCCATCTGCATCCCGGTAATTAATGCCAAATTCTTAGAAGCAGTCTGTTCCCTTGAGGAGGCAGAGCGGTGTTTGAGTTTGATAGAAGTGGCCCGGGTACCGGAGAGCTTGACTATACCGTCTTGAATTGGTCTCCAGTTTTTCAAAGGCAAGTCTTTTCAAACCAATTGTAAGATGCTTAATAAGGAAGATTTTGCCCTATATTTTCTCTCTCTATTAAAACTCTAAAAACTGCAAACTTTTTTTTTCAGCTAATTCTAGACAAAGAATATATCCTTCATGCATGAGGTAAGGTATGTGTGTGCACGCGGGTGATAGCCCACTGTCTTTGTCCCTATCATGAAATGAATAATGTGTTCAAATCTCATATTACCTTTTAATTCAGATGAAGAATATATTTCTGCTGGGCTTCCCTGTTATTTTTTTTTTTTTAAGATTTTATTTTTTTCCTTTTTCTTCCTAAAGCCCCCCGGTACATAGTTGTATATTCTTCGTTGTGGGTCCTTCTAGTTGTGGCATGTGAGATGCTGCCTCAGCATGGTTTGATGAGCAGTGCCATGTCCGCGCCCAGGATTTGAACCAACGAAACACTGGGCTGCCTGCAGCGGAGCGCGCGAGCTCAACCACTCGGCCACGGGGCTGGCCCTCTCCCTGTTATTTTTTGTTGCTATTCACAATACAGCTGAAAAGAAAATGTGGTTTAATTTCACATAAGTAGTCCACAATATGAATTCCATGAGGGCAGGAGACAAGTCTGTTTTGTTTGTCATAGATTTGCCCGTGAGCACAGGGCACCATGTCTGCTGCATTGTAGTTGCTCAGTAATGGATGAATTGATATAAAAATTTCTGTAGGTTTGGATTATGTTCTTAGCATATTTCTTCTGCATCTTCTTCCTGGTCCATTACTTCATGCGACTCATGGCAGTTACCCACAAAATAAACACCTGTTGATTTTCCTTGACAGCTTAGGTTGTCACCGCCTTCCTATGGCTCCAATTCCTCCAGCTAAGCCCCTTTTGGGAAACGATATCTTCCCAGCAGTTTCAGTGGCCACATAATTTATCTCTAGGCAGTTTTTCAAGACAGTCAAAACAAACAAGGGACTCTGGAACCTAGGAGGATGGTTTGGTACTACCCAGCTCACAGGGGATCCCTCACGTCTGAGCCCTGCAGGGTCCTCCTGGAAGGAAGCTTTCCCATCTCAGCTCCCTCTGGCACTTTCAGAGTTAACGCTTTAAGCATTTATCCCTGTACCTTTTCTGTTCTCAGATAACTCAGAAATGGTTGGATTAAGAATGTCAAACTTGGCCTTTAGGTAATCCTCAGTGCAGAAGGTAGCAGAATTAAATTTGAAGGGAAAAATGGTTAAAAGATAACGAAGTTCTGAAGCAGCATGAGGAGCCACACTCCTTATTTTGAGGAACATGGAGACATTTTCAAAACCCGTTCCATCAGTTAGGTGTCTCGATGTTTTCTGCGTAGTCCCGTGGCCCATCTGGTGTGGGCTGCAGGACAACAGAGGGAAGACTTGAAGACCCTCCCACATTCGGAATCTCGCAGCTGGGGGAATCTCTCCATGTTTGCAGTTCTGGGTCTTTGCTCAACAGTGTGGGCTCAGATCCTGTTCCTGCCATTTGCAGGCTGTAAGAACCTGGACAAACTAACCTCTCAGAACATGTTTTCCATTTGTCAAATGGAAGTGTTAATAATGTCTATCCTACAGAACTGTTGTTATGAATTTACCTATAACAATATTTCCTACAGGGCGTGGTCCATGGTAACTGCTTACTAAATGTCATCTCTATCCTCATCATCATCTTCATCACCATCTTGAACAGCACTCCTCCCTTTTCCTCTCCTTCCCCTCACCCAACAGGTGGCATATCAGGACCCACCATCCTACTCTGGCAATAATGTGAGGGCTCACCCCCATTGCTCTGCCCTCTCCACTCTGACTTAAGCTCTCTTCAGCTATTGCCTAGATTAGGACACTAGCCCTGAGGCTGGCCACTTGGCCTCCAGAACCTCCCCACCCTGAATTCCTCCTGCCCACCACTTCCCTTTTCACTCTGACTCTGGTTACTCTGCTAAATGAGTCCTTACTGCTGTGGCCACTGTGTGTGTCTCACAGCCCCCACGGAGCTTATATCCATCACTGTGTCCTGGCTTAGCCCTTTCTAGCTACCTAGATTGTCCTCCCTCACATTTCTGCTTCGTCTGTATAAATTCAGTTGAATGCCCCTTTCTCCACGAAGACTTCCTTGACTATAGCTCCAATATCAAACCCTGAATTTCTCTAACACTTTATAGCTCATTTCTCTCTTTCAGGCTAATCAGACACCACCTCATTCATGATTAATGTAGAATGCTATATTGGAGAGCAAACAAATCTTGGTTCTATGTGACTTTGCGGAAGTTATTTAAACTCTCCAGGACTCAATAGAACACATATAAAGTGGAAATAATTATACAGACCTTGACTGGTTATATAAATGAGCTGATCTAAGAGAAGCCATGTAGCACAGGGCTAGCTTCGTTTTAGGCATTTAATAAACAGGAGTTGCATCATTCTGGGTTTGTGTCTGTCTTGGACCCCTTCAAGGACAGTGCTTTGTATTTCTTTGCATGCTCCATTCTGCCTTGAAAAATGCCACACTTCCTATATAACCTTAGTTTGTGAAGATTAATACCTATTTGTTAAATGAATGAATAAATGAATAAAATACACTTCTACCCAAGAATCTTTTCCTATCTCAATTAATGTATTTGCCACCCAGCTATTCTGGTGTTTGTGCGTGTGTGTGTGTGTGTGTGCGCGTGCGCATGCAGGTACATGTTTTGCAATTCCCTCTAATAGACCCATTCCCATATGTAAAATAATTAGAACTCTCTAGAGATCTTAAAATTGACTTCAAGACCAAGGTGTTACAAAGACTGAAATTCTACCATTAGAGGGATTTTCATGTGGGCTGAACATGGGGCTCACCAGCAGTCTTTTTTTAGTGCAAAAACCCTTTATTGAGGTCTATATTCATCAGCTCAGGCTGCCATAACAAAACACTACAGACTGGGAGGCTGAAACAACAGAAACATATTTTCTCACAGTTCTAGAGGCTGAGAAGTCCAAGATCAAGGCGGCCGCGGGGTCAGGTTGCGGTGAGAGCACTCTCCTGGGGCCGCAGGTGGCCACCTCCCTGCTGTGTCCTCATATGGCCTTTCCTGGGGCAAGCATGCAGAGAGACTGAGGTCTCTCTCTCTCTTCGTCTCCCTATAAGGCCATCAATCCTAACAGATTAGGAGCCCACCCTTATGACCTCGTTTAACCTTAATTACCTCCTAAACTGCAGTCACAGTGGGCGATAGAGCTTCTGCATATGAATTAGGGGAGGGATGGGACACAATTCAGTCCAAGAAAGGTCATTCACGTCTTAATGTAAACTCCAGTTTCAGGTACTTTTTCCTCAGTGACAAAGATGGCAGGCAAGGTGGGAGGAGGATCCTAGAAGTGGGGCAATGACAAGCTGGCTACCGCAGACAAATTTCATCTGGGGCCTCCTGAGCACAGATTCCTTGTTGCAAATGCTCTGTCCTTGTCCAAGTGAATCGTGCTATCATTATAAACTTGTCAAAGCAGCTGATACCCCCACCTCCGAACCTTCAGAGCTGTGGGAGAGGAGGGTGGGTGCAGGCCATTCACGTTCATTCTTATGACCCCACCACTGCCATTAAATCCTGGCCTTCCAGCAACTGCTGGAGCCAGGTCCCTTCTCTACAGCTAAGGGACAGTGTAATTAGTTTCAAGTAACTGTCCCCTTCCAGGATGGAACATTGTAAAGATCAAAGCCATAAGGCCTAAACTCTGCTCAAAACACAGAGCGGAGATCTCTGTAGGAAAAGGACATTCAAATGGAAGGAAAACAGAAATTGAGTTTCCAAAACTCCCGGTGAGTAAACTGTCAGAAATCCCTGCCAGCCCTGAGGGCGGTTGTTGTCGTCGTTCTTTGCTGTTACTTGTTTGCTCTCTAGCTGCTCTTAAACTAGAATCTTCCCCCTACCTTCATACCTGTTGTTTTTTATGATAATGATTTTTTGAAGAGTATGAAGCAGGTGTCTTGTAAAACGTCCCTTGTATTAGTTTCCTGTTGCCGTGAAACAAATTACCATAAATTTAGCAGCTTTAAATAACACCCTCTTCCTCTCTCTCAGATTCCGTGGGTTGGGAGGCTGGGCCTGGGTTGTCTGGCGCTGAGACCTCACTGAGGTTCAGGGTTCCCCTCCAAGCTTACTGGTTGTCAGAAGAATTCAGTTCTTTGCAGTTATAGGTCTGGGCTCTCACTGCCCTCTCCACAACGCAGCGGTTTCTTCTTCAAGGCTAAAAGGAGAATGTCTGTGGCTGCTTCTCTCCCTGGGGAAAGGGCTGAACCTTGATTGAAGGAGTCCAGTCTACCTAGGATCATCTCTGTTCAACTCATTATCTTAGTCAACTGATTAGAGACTTTAATCACATTGGCAAATCTTTCGCCTTTGCCACGTGTGTGACACAATCGAGGGAGTAACTCCCATGATGCGCAGGCCCTGTCCCCCGGCAGGGGATTATGCAGGGCACGCACAACAGCAGGCAGGAGTCTGGGCAAGCATCTTAGGAGTCATGTCCGTCACTCTGGATTTGCCAGTTTCTTCATAATTAAAGTCGGGTTACAGATTTTTGGCAAGGACACTGATGAGGTGATTCAAACAGATCGTCTTGTCTCCAATATCTCTGGTTCTCCCCTGACCCCCTTCCACCCACACACACACTCTGCTCACCCCAGCAGAGGACCAGGGGGCCCATCCCACCTCTTCTCCTAAAACACGGCAGGATAGAAAGGTGTCATATTTGTCTACATGCTCTAATCCCATCAGGATACAGGCTGATTTGAATGGGCACCTGCCAAGGATGCCCTCATAAGAGGAAGTATCAGGTACTGGTTGAGAGTGTAGATCCTACAATAAGATGCCCTGAATTCAAATTCTGACTTCAGCATTTGCTAACAAGTGACTAAGCTTTCCATTTTTCCATTTATGAAATATAGATATGAATGTCCCTACATTGAGCCCACTCTAACAATTTTAGGGCTCACAGCAAGAGTAAAAATGGCAGCCTGTATACCACATGTCAAAATATTCAAAAGTGAAGATTAAGCTAACAAATCACTAAACAAAGCACGTTCTATCCTCCTACTTCGACAAGTACTTGTTTACAATGACCTAGGAGCACAAGATTTGAGTTTAGATTTCTTGCAAGGAAATCTTGCTCCATGGAGTTCCTCTCTAGGGGAGAACACACCCCAGGCTTTTGCTCATAGTCCACTCTCCTCCCCTTCTCTTCACACTCCTGGCTCCATCTCACATTGCAAGTCATAGACAAGTAAGTTTGCTAATGGCCCAGTCCACACGAAACACTCTCTATGAGTCCATAAGCCAAGAAGAGGGCCAGCCCTTGGTCAGAGAGCCAGG
Organism: Equus quagga; assembly: GCF_021613505.1. Taxonomy (NCBI): domain Eukaryota; kingdom Metazoa; phylum Chordata; class Mammalia; order Perissodactyla; family Equidae; genus Equus; species Equus quagga. The sequence continues at coordinate 75,813,397 of NC_060280.1, read as the reverse complement.
ATCACATTATGGACACAGTTGGCCAGCAAGGACAGACCCAGATAAGAGGTCTGCTCAGAACCTCAGTCTGGGTCTGGGATGTTAGGGATGTCCTCTTGTCCCCACAGAGCAGCTTCATACCCTCTGGGGAGGATGCCCATGGAGGAGAGCCAAAATAGGCTCATTAAAGCAGAGACTCCAGGTAGAGGTCTCTCATCTGAGTCTAAGGGCAAAGGTGACCTTTCTCATAGGGTTGGACAGAAAACAAATAAGAATATCTGTGCTAAGCATTTAGACCAGGGTCTAAAGCAATGTACATTTTTAATACAGGTTAACTCATTATTTTTGAATCCCCTATGGATTGAGAGGCAGACAAATAGCTGGGCATACTCCCAGTTTCACCAGCATCTGACATTGAAGCACTCTCTTGCACTCCTGCATTTTCTAGCATCTTCTCAAACCTGAAGACAAACAGAGAGGGAGAGCTGCAGGCAAGCTATATTCTCAAATCAATTTCTGCAGCCAGGGATGACGTTGTGTTCTAAGCCATGCGAGTTAAATTAAAATCCCGACATATTCCCTGACCTCAAATAGAGCCTGCCTGATCAAACCACTGATCACAGACAGGGACAAAATGCACAGTTCGCTGTGTTTGACATCCCAGATTCCTTCTTTTTTTGGCCGCATTCATTCGCTGTCTCTCTGAATCTCTCATTCTGCTTGTGAGTTATCGTTAATTACAGAATAAATCACGAATACATGCTAATCTGGAGGTTCTTGTCTTTGAAATGCTTCTTTCTGCCTTCCCAGTTTGTAGAGAGCTGAGTTGGGAAGGCAAATACATCCCCGGCTGGCAGACTTTGTCTTCCTTAGAATTTAGGTGTGATCTATATTCAAATGACAGTTTAATGAGCCTTTTCCTATTTCCAGAAACCTTATCACATCATTAAAGCGTAGAAATGAATAATACATCTAGCAGTTGGATTAAGCTGAACTTGAGACCTGATGCATCTTCAAAGAGAAAAAAAAAAATGGAGCAGAGACAAAATCGAGGGATGCCGAGCTGAAGAGAAGGGGTTAAATGAGGGGGTCAGGAGAACTATTTTTATTCTGATGTACCAATACAGGTAAATGTCACCAGCATTTTTCAAAGTCTTAATGTAGCTCTCCTACTTCTCTGGGCATGGACTGGAAGAGAATATTGGAAAATGATCTGCTGCCAGTTGTCGTGGCTGAGGATGAAGAGTTTACCTGCCATGACATCATTATGAGCAAGATGCAAGCTACTTGCATTAGTGTCCACACCATTTCCAACCTCTTTCTCAGGGGTAAGGGAGCTCATGTGATTAGAGGCCTGAGCCCTAGGGACAGAAGTCCGCCCCTATCTCCAGCTGTGTGTCCTTGGGTTGAGCAGCTTGACCTCTTTAAGCCTCAGTTTTTTTCATTTGCAAAATGAAAATAACAAGTATACCTGCTTTGATGAGTTATAGAGAGGATCCAATGAGTAAGCGTAGATCAAACTCTTAGCGCAACGCTTGGTACACAGTCAGAGCACAATGTCTTCCAGCTATTAGGTTTTAATTCTTTTGCACTCACTGTTTCCTCTGTTGGAAACGACTTTCGCCTAAGTCCAGTCTCCAGCCTCAATTCCCTAGCCCTTCTCCTTCTGAGAACTCCTAGTCATCTTTCAAAACCCAGTGGAAATGTTCTCCATCATCATCCTCCCTGACACCCCTAGTCAGATCAAGTACTTCCCTCCCCAGACCTCCCTAATTTCCTTGACACACTTTTGTGGTCAAAATAACACCTTGCTGAGGTTTTGTGTTTCATAGTGGGTTCTTAAATGCTGATTGAATGAGTCTAGACGCACTTTTCTCTTTTTCCTGGTGTTTAGAAATACAGAGGTGATGGCATACTTCCAGGTGGCGTCATGGCTCTCTGTCCAATACTGACAGATGCACATGTTGGTGATCAGAGCTGTTCATTGCCCAGGAGTGAAACACTTCAATAAGTGTGGCCAAGACAGCATACATTCTAACCCAACCACACCCCTTCCACAATGTTGGCATGAAAATGGCAGGTTAAGTCTACTCCCAGTCCCACTGCCCTGGACCAAGTGTCCTAGAGTTTGGAAGCCTAGAAGGCATCACTGACTGCCCCCTTTCTCCTGCACACCTCATTCTGGGAACTGCCAGAGTGTAGGCTCCACTCCCGGTTCTCCCATCTACCCACCCTGCATCCCTCTCACCACATCCCTGGGTTCATATGCTCAGGATCTCTCTCAAGGTCCTATATCTTCTCCTAACTGGCTCCTATCCATCTTCCTGAGGAATAAATCTAATAATGTCATTCTCTTACTTTAAAAAATGGCATTTTCCCTAACAAAAGCAGCCCAACTGCTAAGCTGAGAGTTAGAAGCTTCCATACTCTTACCCCAGCTTTCTTTTGGATTTGTTTCCCACTCCTTTCCTTTGTGAATGTTATCTTGAAGCTAAACCTCTGCGCCATTGTGTCCCTCCAGCCAGCGATCTTTTAAACGTGTAAATCAGATCATGCTACTTCTCTGTTTAAACCAGTTTTTCTATAGCCACGTTGGAAAACTGTCTGGAAGTTCCACTAAATCTGACCATGTGTATACCCCATGACCTAGCAATTTTTCTCCTAGATATATATCCAACATAAATCCATGCACAAGCTCACCTAAAAAAATGTATAAAGATATTCAGAGCAGCGTTATTTGTAATACCATCAAAGTGAAAATTACCTAAATGCCCACAATAGTATAATGGATAAATTATCTTACATTCACACAAGGAAATAACACATATCAATGATAAGAAATCTTCTGAGCTACATACAACAATATGGATGAATCTCACAAATATAATTTTGAGAAAAAGAATCCAAATACAAATAGTACGAACTTTACAAGTCCTTTTATGTGAAGTGAAAAACAGGTGAAAGCGTTAAAAGCCAGGCAGTGTTGCTCTCGGGGAAGGTGGGACTAAAAGGGGACTGCAGTGGGTTAAACTGCGCTTCCCAAAAAGACATGTCCAGCTCCTTCCCCCGATCCTTGTGAATATGAGCTTCTTTGGAAATAGGGGTTGTGGAGATATCATTTAGTTAAAGATCTCAAGATGAGATCACTCTGGATTAGGGTGGCCCTAAATCCAATGGCTGGTGCCCTTTGAAGAGAAAGGAGAGGGAGTTTTGAGACACACAGAAGGGCAGGCCACGTGAAGATGGAGACAGCGGCTGGAGTATTGCGTCAACACAACAAGCGATGCCAAGGATTGCTGACGGACACCAGAAGCCAGGGGACAGCCATGGAGGGTACACTCCCTCAGAGCCTCCAGAGGGAACCAACCATGCCAACACGTTGATTTCAGACTTCTGGCCTCCAGACTGTGAGGGAATACATTTCTGTTGTTCTAAGCCACTCAGGTTTGGGTAATGTGTTACAGCAGCCTTAATAACTGTACACTTTCTTATATGCACACTTTTCAATATGCATATTATACTTCAAAAGAGTCAAAAGCATCTATATTTACTTTTTCTTACACTTTGGAAGAAGCCTTCTTATTGCGGTGGCTTAGTCAGAATAAAATAGGTTGTTGATTATTAACAACTCATCCCAGCTGACCCATGACATCAAAGGCCTGTGTCTCACCCACACAGCTCATCATTCGAGGATCAGCTCCGGCTCTACTTCACATCATCTTCATGAACCAGATCAAATCTGAACTCCTACACGAAGTTTTTCCAGAATTCTCTAGGCAGACGAGTGATACAACAACAGCATATTTCTCCAATTATATTACTTTTATTTTGGCTACTTGCTTGCACATTTATTTCTGGCACTAGGTGTGAATACCCAGATTGCAGGAATATCATCTTTATAGAGTATAGCTTTATGATTGGAAACACATATTTTGTATCAGATGATGTCAGACAGATTTGGGTTTTAATCTCATCTCTGGTGACCTTAGGCAATTTAATTAATCCCAGTTAGCCTCAGTTTCCCTATCTGTAATATAAGGGTAGTACTACTACAAACCTGATAACATTATCATGAGGATCAAAAACAATAGCACGTGTAAAGTTCTTCAAACAACCCGTGGCATATACGAGCTGCTCAGTAAACTTACCTTTACCGTGTATTCAATACTCTTGCATACCTACTGTAGGTCAGGCTCTGACCTAGAGTTCTAGGACTAGTGGTGAACAAGACAACGTTCCGGCCCTTAGTGGGCGAGGCAGCTATTGTTATCATTATTAGCTGTTATTTGTATGCCCTGTATCCAGCACAGTGCTTGACACATAGTGAGCCCATGATAAATATTGTTGAACAAATAGTACCATCCTCCGACTCCAAAATGCCAAGATTACTCCTAACTTCTTGCCCTTACAGATCTTTCCTTAATATTTTTTCTCCCTAGATTCTCATTCTTATAAGTCATTCTTTTAAAAAAGTTAGCTTTTTGAGTGAGTGTTTGAGCCTAATCACATTAGCATCATATACATAATAACCCATGCTAACAGATGCACTATTTATGGGGAAATGCAAAGCCACGATGCAGGGAAATTATTCATCTCATGTTTTTGTTGAAGAAGCAAAACACACAGTAAATTAAGTCTGGTCTTCCTGAAATTTTGCATTTTAAAAAATTGTGATAAGAACTGGGGAGCACACTTCGTACAATGCGGCATTAATTATTTAGTCATTCTGAATAGGTTTCAATTGCATTACAAGGAAAAATGTAAGAGCCCTCCAGTGGCCAAACAATCCCTCTCCACTCCCAAGGGTTCTTCGCCGCAGACGGCATCTCCAGCTGAATCAAATGCCTGCTTCATCTTCTGTAAGGGAAGAGAGAGGGCAAGACCTATTAAAGTCCCATTTTCTCATTTTAAAAAGCACTCTTGTCTGATTCCAAACACTCAGACAAGTTTGAAGCAAGTTGTTTTATCACTTAAAGCAGAGATAATTCCTTCTTTCTGATAGCTAACCACTGCAATCAAATAACAGGTTTTTATTGAGCATCTACTGCAGGTCCAGCACTGTGCTGGACTTTGTGGGAGGAAATAGTCTATGGATAGAGAGAGAAAAGTGAGGTGAAACACACAGCTTCTACTCTCAAGGGGCTTATTTTCTGTTGAGGAGAAAAGACCATCTCCTTTTGGACAATAAAATGATCATTTATGGTGCTAAACTTGATCTTGCTCATCAGAAACTATGTTTGGCTCTCTCATCAGGGTAGGGGAAAGAAAGTGCCTCATAAGAATAAATAAAAATTTCTTTGCAATTTGTTGACAGTAAGCACAGTGCTAGGTATTGGAGGGGCCAGAATCAGTATAGACTTGATCTCTTGCTTTCTCGGCCCTTACAGTCTGCTGGGGAAAAGCAACAATGAATAAGCAATTGTAAAGAGATGTGACAAGTGCTGGGAGATGTAAAGTACAGGAGCGTTGAGCGAGGCATATGGAGGGAGCAGCGAGCTAAAACTGAGGCGGGAATGGTGGCGAGGGAAAGCTTCCCAGAGAACTACATTTAGGCCAGTGTCTGAAATGAAGAGACATTTATTAGCCATGTAATGAGGTTGGGGTTAGAATGTTCTAGAAAGAGAGAAGAGAGGCTATGAAGAGGTGAGGGTGGGGGGTGCTTGAGGGACTGGAAGATATTCCAGATAGCTGGAGCAGAGGGGGAGGGGCATGGAGAGAGAAGAGGCGGGAGCCGTGTCATTTGGATGGTGGCTACAGCTAAATCATGCTACCCATCAGATTCCTGTCTGGGCTCCAACAAAGCACGTTCTTCCATCATCTCCTGCCCAATCACCATTCTCTCCAAGCAGAACTTATTTTTTATCACAATTCCCAAATTAATACACATTTTTATTCTCGACCCTGGCTTATCTTCCAGATTCACCCCATCCTTAGGTCAACTCCTTGGCACCAACCTGTTTCTGGTTCCTGGTCTTTACTTTCACAACCTGTCAAGAAAATTCAATGCTATCATGTGACCATTTTTCAATCACTGTTTCCAATACTATTTCCTCCTGCTCATCCCTTCTTGACCCTCAGTCCACACCCTCATTTAGCCCCTCTGCTGGGCACAGTTAGTCCCCAGAAGGAGTCATCAGCCAGGCCTGGATCAGGTAGGAAGATGCAGAAACATCTGGGAAGCCATCAGTATTCCACCTCGGGCTTTCAAAGGGGACTCATTGCTGCTTTCACCCTCCTGCGCGAGAATCACACAATCCAGGAGGTAGAAGAGACTGGCCCAACACAGAAGGACAGCAGGCCCAAAGAAATCATGGGTGGTTTGGACGCATAATTTGTCAGGGAGATGAACAGCAAATCTGTCCTGAGCCTGAGACTTTGCTGTGAAACGATGCTCCTATCTAACGTCGCTGTGCATAAGCCCCTCGAAACAAATTCATCCATAGGGACAACAAGAGAGGGCAATACCCTCGTTTGGATCTGACCCAGTTGCACATGAAACCTTGCCCAGTCCTCTGGCAGACCTCGGCCCAGTGGCCATTAAACCGTCCCATGCTTCACTGCCATCCCCGAAAACGACCCCTGGCCTTCAATGTGGGAAAAGAATGAATCTCAAAGGGAAGTAAACACACTTTCTTTTTTATCACAGAAAACACTTGGTGGGGTGATAAGGAAGGTTAGACCTTTGAGCTATGTTAGCCTGAAGGGTCAGAATGACATGCTTACTCATTCATACTTGTGCAGAAAGCAATTTGGGCCCAACAGCTTTCTCCTCAGTAGAGGGCAAACCCAGAAATTTCCATCAGCCAGGACTGCATGTTACCTGCCGCCAGATGACTTACTCTGGTTGTCACAGATTCCAGTGAGGTGGACTCCCAAGAGAAGACGTATGTGAATTTTGAAATTAAGGTGGATTCTTAAACTGTAAACAACATCCCCAGAATTTGTGCATCCTCACATTGAGATTGCCTAGAGTTCAATGCAAATCCAGCCGTCATTGAACTTCTTGCATTTGCAACTCTGATCTTTTTCAGGACAAATTTTCAACACTGGGGCTGGTTCAACCATTGGTGACAAGATTGAGAAGGGTAAAGTGTATATAGATTCCAATTCAAACAATTCTAGGTGTTTGCTGCTTTGTCTGAAGATCGTGGAAAACAAATACCGTATTATTCTGTCATCTTCCTAGCGTGCCCATCTCCTTCCTCCTAAATTTCTTCTTCTTTTTTATTTTTTTATTATGGTAAGAATTCTTAACTTGAGATCTCCCTCTTAATACATTTTTAAGTGCACGATTCAATACTGTTAACTAGAGGCACAGTGTTGTACAGCAGTTCTCTAGAACTTATCTTACACAACTGAAACATGATACCCAGTGAACACAATCCCTCATTTCTCCCTCCCCAACTCCTGCCAACCACCATTCTACTCTGTTTCTTCAATTTAAAGGAATTCCTACAACTCAACAGCAATAAATATGTAACCCAGTTTAAAAATGGGCAAAGGAATTGAATAGAGATTTCTCCAAAAATGATGTACAGATGTCCAACAAGAATATGAAAAGATGCTCAACAATGCTGATCATCAGGGAGAGGCAAATCTTCCTCTTAGTTTCAAAGTCATCTTTAGGCCAAAGGAGGAGAAAGAGAAATGTACTAGGGTATCTTCAGGTCCAACGATGCCAAGACAGCCTGTGCATGTGTGTGTGAGTGTGTGTGTGTGAGTGTGTGTGTGTGAGTGTGTGTGTGTAGAAGAGTCGGGGGAGGGAGGGAGAGGAGCACTGGGGTGAGGCTGGACAATGGATTCCAGAGACCATTTTGTGTGTGGGCTGAGAGAGTAAATGCTTTTCGGGCTGCTAGTCAGCAGTGTGAGTCCTGCCTCTGATGCTTACCAGCCATGAGGCCTCAGCCGAATCAGTGTTCTCTCGTAGCCTCAGCTTCCTCACCTGTAACACGGAATAATAACAGGGCCTTCCCCTCCAGTCATTGTGGGGATTGACAAATAGAGCAAAGGAGTTAGAAAACTCAAATGGCAATAGGGCCCAGATAACAATATAGAAGGTAAACTCGGCCAAGTGTAATGTAATAGAGAAGCCAGGAACTGGGGCAAACTGCAAAACGCATGCCGCACATAACGTGGTTTAAATTCAATTTAAAACAAGCTGATCAATGTGTATCTGGTGCCAAAGATGGCCCACAGCCCACCAATTTTTATTCCACAGGAAAATGCCTGGCCCTGAGAATGTGGCTGTGCTTATTTTATGATTGTTATTTCCTCCAGGGAAGCCCAACTCAGACATTCCAGACCCCTCCAGAGGTACCTGGCCTGAACCAGAGCCTGCTCAGGAGCTTCACTTCTTTCTATTTCTGGTAGAGCCAGAAGCCTCCCTCACCGAGACCAAGGCAGAGCTGCTGATTCGCGGCTGAAAACAGTCTCTATCTCCAGATGCCTCCATAGCTTCCTCCTGCTGTGATGCCCCTCTGCCTGCCTCCTCCCTCTCACTCCTGCTGCCAGCCCGATCCAGGGGCTGACAGGACTGCTGGCAAGGATGCCTGGCTGAGGACGCACACGGCAGTAGCCCGTGAGCCCACGTGTCTGCTGGGTCCCCCTTGGTGTCCTCTCACCTGAGTTCCTGCAGGTCAGAGCCTCACCTCATTGTGTGATTAGACTTTCAGGAGAGGAGCTTACCCCATCTTAGGGATTCAGAAGCTCGACTGGAGTTTCATAACAGCAGGCTGCTGACCTGTGGACCAGGTCAGGAGCAAATTAGGTAGAATTTCACCTTTCTCTGTTGGAAAGCCTTTATCCTAGAGGTTAGAAACTGAAAATAGCCTCTGACTCATGCTGACTATCCTTGCAGGCCAAGGACTCTCTCCCAACTCAGTCTTATCTTTCAATGTTAGGCCTGGAGAAAAAACAGAGAATAAAGAAGGATGTTTTAGGTTTCACCTTTTGACGTCAATCACAGCATTAGGCCTCATGGTTTGAGAGAGACCCAAGTGACTGGTCTTCAACTATTATTTCTCCTGGAAGACCTGAGGGCAAGAGATGGGACTGGCTGAAATGGATGATTTTTGCAGAGACTTGGTGGTCCACATCCCTACACACAGACGTCATGCTGGATATTTGCCAGGTTAGATTAGGAAAGAGAGTAGGACTAGTCCTTCTTTCCTGGAGATCTCCAGACTACCAAACTCCTTCTATCCACCTCCCTCCTTCCAGCCAGAACCGTTCCTTTCTATGACCATCCTCGCAGATCATCAAGTTGCTTTAGAGCTGTGACTGTTAACAATGGGCTTCTTCAAATGCCCCTGTAGGGGTTGTGCAAAATGCACGTGCCCCAGACTTCCCCAAAGAAATTCTTATTCAGTAGTTAGGGGTGCATTTTTAAAAAGCAGCCTCTAGGAGCTAGAATTTGAGCTCCTGGCTAAGAATCACTGTTTCAGTGGGTAGTGGAGAAGCAAGGGTGAGGCCTGGTGACCTCTCACTTTCCGAGCTCCAGGAGGCAGGGACCATGTCTTCTAAACGTGCTGTGGTCATCAGAACCTAGTGCAGCAGAGTTCAAGGGATCGTTCTTTGCACAGCAATTGACTAACAGATGTCCAACCCAAATAACCAAATATGCCTGTTGAATCCCTCTTCCCGCAGCAATCACGAGTCCAGAGAGAGGGGAGGCAAGAGCACCAGACTGGGACATCTGAGTTGCAGGCTTGGTTTTGTCACCACCTACTCAGATGTCCTTGAGCTAGGCAGGCACTTGAACCCTTTTCTAATCTTAGTTTCTTCACCAGTAATAAGAAAGGGTTGGAATAAATAATCAATAAGTTCCCTTCGAACATCAAAATTATGTGATTAAACAATTATGTAATGGACCTTTAATGAATTCAATATTTTTTTCCTTCGGAGTATGAATCCTCAGTTTCATAGTCTAATAGCTACGCCCAAAGCAGTAAGAATCATAAGAATCAAGCGATAAGAATTTTAACTCTGTCATCGGATTCCTATAGGACCTTGGCTAAGTCTCGTCTCTTCGAGGTGCTCCTATGTCAAGGGAGGACATTAAGGGAGGAACCGGTGCTGGCAGAGCACCCAAGTCCCCAGAGGTAGGAATGAGCCTGGTGGCTGTCAGTTTGTGCCCTGATGTTATCCACAAGGCCCTAGCCCAAACCTGGTGACTCCAGCTCAGGGATAAAGAAAAACTGGCTGAAACTCCTGGCCAAGCAGGGTTCTCTCCCTTTGCAAAGATTCTGAGACAAAATAAGAGAGGGGGAGGTGAAGAGAAAATGGCTACATTTGAAGTAGAATCATGAATCTAAAGAGAATGTTTTCAAAGATTTCTATGATGCCTCAGCAGCTCCTTAAAGTAATAGCAAACACTTTAGATCCATTATTTAGTTCCCTTGGAAAATAAACAACAGGGTTGAGGAGAATAGTAATAGTGGATTTAGCTCTCGGTCCCCATTCATCTTCTGTGCCCATGCATTTTTAAGACAGGAAAGCATTTTCCCAATTATAGCTGGAACAAGAAGGAGAAGAGGGAGCCTGAGGTCTGAATGGACATGCTGCCGGTGGGACAGTAGCTGAGCACTGTCTCTAGGGTCAAGGGGACACCGCACCCACTCCAGGAGAGACTGTCCCTGCCCAGGCAGGAGGCTCAAGAGGTTTGCGGGCCACTCTGCCTGTGCTGCTACAGCAGACATACTCGGAACTGAATGCCTCCCCCGGGGCTTTGTGCCTCATGCCCCCAGAGAGCCCCCCCTGCTACCTGGGCAGGAGGCGTGAGGGGTCCAGATCTGCCTATTCAGAAGCTCTGCTAAGTGGCCCCACAGCCCAGCACAAAGGCCTCACCCTGCCCTGTCATATCCTCCACAGGAAATTTGTTCAGTTGCCTCCTGCAAAGCAAAGTGGGGAGATTGGACGTAGCTTTGCGGATCTCATTCGCTAGGAGACATTCTGGAGCTCTGAATGTGGGCTCTCACTGTCTGGCCACACTTCCTCACTTAAGAAAAGAAATGACTTCACAAACCCAAAATAGCAGTAGCAGTGAAAAAAACACAGTGAGTTTCAGGCAATAAGAGGCAAATTGAGAAATGAAAACAAAAGTCAAAATGAAAATTACCCATCAGGTATCCAAGGTGGGGTCAGGGTCTTCGCATGGGGCTAACAGGGAGTTGAAGTTCTGGGATGGGGGCCCTTGAAATGGCTCTGTTCAAATGAGGCAACAGCGAAGTTAGACTGAATTTTTCTAATATCCGGCTTTGGTCATTTTGTAAAAGCATTTTGAATAGTTTTAGTACTGGATAGAGGTTTTGAGATTTCTCTACAATCATGGGCACAGGGCATTTAGAATTCCAAAATGCATCCCATCCTCTAGGTGTAAAGTGATCCACCATCCTCTGTCCACAGTCACTAAACCTGAGGGAGGGAACCAAGTACGCCAGCTCCCATCTCACTCATCTCACCTTTCAGACTAAATTCCTCACTGGTAATTACTGCCTGTGATTCTGATCGGTGATACATGGTTATCAGCAAGCACTCATCAGAGAGGTTAGCAGAGCAGGGCTTCCCACCGTAGCCTCAGAGAAGAGGCTTCATTATATTTTTGCTGAGTTACTTCACCCTGTGGCTGTTTATAGAGTTATCTCCTCTGAGCAGGGCTGTTCTGCTATGCCCGGTCCTGATTTATGGACCATTTTCCCCTTCCTCCCACTGGAAGCAGGGAAGAATTCACAAGACCAGACTCTCCCCTTGAAGGGGTAAGACTGAGGCCTGTGGCACTTTTTTTTTTTTTTGAGGAAGATTAGCCCTGAGCTAACATCTGCCACCAATCCTCCTCTTTTTGCTGAGGGAGAACTGGTCCTGAGCTAACATCCATGCCCATCTTCCTCTACTTTATATGTGGGATGCCTACCACGGCATGGCTTGACAAGTGGTGCCACGTCCGCACCCGGGATCCGAACCGGCGAACCCCGGGCTGCCAAAGTAGAATGTACGAACTTAACTGCTGTGGCACGGGGCCGGCCCCCTGTGGCACGTTTTGAGAATAAGTCCTTCCCTCTTTTTTTCCCCCAGTTTTATTGAGATATAATTGATATACATCACTGTGTGAGTTTAAGGTATACAGCATAATGGTTTAACTTACATATATTGTGAAATGATTACCACAATAAGTTTAGTTAGTGTCCACCATCTCATACCGATCCATAAAAAGGAAAAGCAAAAAGAGAAAAAAATGGGGTTTTCCTTGGGATAACTCTTAGGATCTATTCTCTTAACAACTTTCCTATGTATCGTGCGGCAGTGGTCACTGTCGTCACCATGCTGTACATTCCATCCCTGGCTTATTTATCGTATAACTGGAAGTTTGTAGCTTTTGACCACCTTCCTTCAATCCCATCCCCTCAAGTTTTTCATGCTTGGGTTTCTCCTCCCAGACCAACAAACCTGTGCAGCCCGAACCCTTACTTTCTAACTTATGAGCTGACCGACCCTAAGACATAGACGGATCACTTTGCAGCCAAGTTTCCTGTCTACAAAATGGGGATCAATAACATGTACCTCATCTGGCTTTTGTGAAGATTAAATTAAATAGGTCACATGGTAAAATATGATTTAGTGTGGCAACTTGGGTCTTGCTGAAGCTCAGCAAACAGTAGAGGATATTACTATTATTATTATTTCCTGTGATGGTCATGTTATGAAATTTGAAAGTGATTGAGATCATGGCTGAAACAACGCTCAGCAAGCATGTTGGCGGCGCTCTCCCTTCAGCGGGCCATTCTTTGCACACTCCCTCTGAACCTCGGAATCTCGCCTACTACTCCGGTTCAGTCTTCTATGGCATCTCTCATGGTGTCCCCACACTGTAGTTACTTTACAAACGTACGTTTGAGTATTAAGAAAGAACACTCCTCTCTCCCCAGCTTCTGTCTCTGCTCAGCTCTCAGCAAACGGACCTCGAAGGAGAGGAGTCAGTTGGTCAGCACCCACACATTTCCAGGCCCCAATTTACCAGCCCACATCACCAGAAACCAAAGTTTCTATGTTTAACCTTTTTACCAGCCCTTTGAGAGAGCCCCGTTTACAATGACTTTTTTTATTGGCACGTGAGCTAACATCTGTTGCCAATCTTCCTTTTTTTCTTCTTCTTCTTCTTCTCCCCAAAGCCCCCCAGTGCATAGTTGTATATTCTAGTTGTGGGTCCTTCTGGTTGTGCTGTGTGGGATGCCACCTCAACATGGATTGATGAGTGGTGCCAGTTCTGTGCCCAGGACCTGAACCGGCAAACCCCGGGCTGCTGAAGCGGAGCGCACCAACTTAACTACTCAGCCACGGGGCCAGCCCCTACAAGGATTTTTCAGAGCTTCATCTGATTTAGCAGTTTGTCCTCGGGTGCATGACTTGAGTGGTGGGGAAGGAGCCCTGGGCATTGTCTCACACAATGCTGGCACACACAACCTCCGTAATCTGATCTTTTCCCTTCTATTGTCACCTCAGAGGCAACCAGTGTGTGGAGGTGGTCCTGCTGAAAATCTTACCTGCCCTGTCTCCCCAGCCACAGCCCTCACACCCCACGCTGCAGCCATGACGAGCTTCTGGCCAGTCCCCGAGCTGCCCGTTCCATCTGTGCAGGCTCCGTTGGGCAATCCTCTCTTCCCTCCAGCCACTTTCGCCACTGGCCATTTTAAAAAACTTCCTCTGATAAGCAACTTGCCCTATTTTCCCAAGAATAGCTGGGCATCGTCTTCCTTTGCTCCAACAGTCACTCGCTACTCCATATCTCTGAACACAAATTCTCTTTTTATTTGACTTGCTTTCTTACTAGATTCAGAATCTTGAGTGCCAGAGTTTATGGCTTATTCATTTTTGTATTCTTGGCATCCAGCAGGAGGACTGGCACATAGTAGGCATTTAATAAATCTTTGTTAAATGAATTGAGGCTATTGAATAAAGCTCATGGATTCCCATTATTTATTGATCCCCTGCTGACTCCCTTGAACACAGATAATGAAGGCTGAAGTGTTAGAGTGATAGCAATTGCGAGTCTGGAAAGAAGCTTAGAGAGTTACCAGTTCAGTGCATTGTCCCTTGTGAGCAGGAGGGATTTCAATTCTATCCAGCTCCCTGAAAACTCTGGGCACCCACTTTGCAGCTAAAAAGAATGGAGTGCCACCTTGGCCAATAGTACACAGAGCAGAGCATGGCATCCCCATTGGCTGAGTCAGCCTGAAGACAGCAGCACAGAGCCCGTGCATGGAATGGTGAATTCCTCCAGGTCTGACACTGTGAGGGAATATTATTGTAGGCGCTTCCAGGAGGCACTTTGGATGGTAATCCTGGCCCAGCTCGTGTGCAGCTGCAGAGAGCTCGTGAGTTCCATGAGGGTGCAAGGCATAAATGCACTGAACTTCCATTTTCCCTTTTCTTTTCTCTTACATATTCCACGACAGGACGAGGCAGTCACCTGAGCAGATGCTCACAACTGCCCAGCAGCATTTCCGAAAGCCAGATCAGGAAAAGGGCGATTCCTCGAAGCCCAAGCAGAGGAAGATAACAAAGACTCAGCTGTACAAACAACACATTGGGGATGCATGGATGTGACAAAACCGGGGCTGAGTCTACAGAGAAGAGAGTGGTCCAAACCGGTAGCCTGGGAGACTGTGCCCCTGTAGCTATACCAGGGTCTGAGTCTCCCTCTCTGGCTGAACTTGGATGGAGCGTGTATCCTATTTTACAGTCAGGAGGGTAGCATTTTATAGTCACAGTCTAAGAAGGAACTCTAGAGATCTCTTAGTCCCAAATCCCTAATTTTAAGGATGAGGTGACAAAGACTCAGAGAAGCGAAGCAATTTGCATAGGATCACACAGCCAGTTTGTAATAGAGCTGGGACAAGAACCCAAATCTCCCTTTCCGTCTCTCCATAACCACGTTTCCTCTGAACAGCATTTTAGATTCAACTCTTTGTGCCAAATAAACTCTCGGTCTTACTCTGTGTTGAATCTAGTGACCAGAAGGAGTTAAGCACCAGCTCTAGCAGGCCAAGGGCTGCTGAGATCATTTGTCTAAGGTTTGTGCCTATGAATTTGTGTTTGTGGCTCGATGCTGCATTGAACATTAAAGTCAGGCAGTCTAAAGGAAGTAAAACAATCAGGTATTTCTTCCCTTGTTCATGCTCTCTAACCCCAAACTTGATGAGGTCTTGAGGGATGTTTTCCACGGTGATTTCATTCCTGAAACCTCTGCAATTTGACTTCCCACCAGCTCCTGCCCCAAATTTCCTGGTTTCCCACACCCGCACACCCACCCACACTTACCAAACAAAAGTAATTTTATCAAGTGGCCACACTGCAGATGGCTTCTAAACAGCTGGGCTCAGGAAAAGCTCTGGGGATGAGTGGGGATCAGGAGTTATCTTCCCTGACACGCTGTTTCTGGATTTGCGTACACATGGGCTGGATGTTTTAATTAGTGCCGTCAGCGAGTCTGGTCACAACTCCCCACCAACTGCTTTGCTTTTTAGGTGAGTGGTCGAAGACTGTTATTCAGAGGCTGAGCGCTCTGATTTCCAGGAAAGAAAAACAACACCTGGGTGTCTGCATCTTATTTGCTCATTCATGTTCAACAACTATTTATCAAGGATCTATTAAGTGTCAGGCATTCAGCTAGAATGTGGGAATTCTAAAAGAAATAAGACATGGCTGCTGCTCATAATGGACATTAAATGAAAATGTTATAAACAGATAATGGATGGTAAATGTGGACATCTGATGACAGAGATGCACGGGGTCTTATGGAAGACCAGAGGAGGAGCATTTTACACAGCCTTGGGTGTGTGGTGGGAGGGGGCTGGGAAGTGGTTTTCATTGCTGAGAATCAGGGAAGGCTTCCTGGAGAGGGCATGTTACAAATGAGTCCCAAAGGATAGAGAGAAGCTAATAAGATACAAGGTGGGATTGGAAAGTCTTTCTTGGCAGAGAGAACAGCATAAACAAAAAAATGAAAAACAGAAGCACGGGAGAGGGGTGGATAAGCAATACAGGTGGTTTCGTTTCTGAGAAGGGGTCAGCAGCTGAAAATAGTGTTTGGGTGTGTGTGAGGGGTGAAGTGGAAGGAGAAGAGATGCAAGCAGAGAACACATACTTACATGTGTCTAGCATCTCCCAATCTATTACTTTTGCATGTATTGTCTCATCAGCCCCACAGAGCAACCTCAGAAAGTTTACTGGGGAGATGCTAGTCCTTTCTGAGTCCACCAGTGGTCCCCTGTGTCAACCGGATGATTCATTCTCCATCTCTGTCCTACTCTGCAGCACAGGCTGCCTTGCCTACCGCCCATCCTCTTTCAACCTCCAGGATCTTCCTCATTCCTGAGCTTCCTCATAGCTCTCTGGTTTCCCCTCTCAATCTTCTCAACAGCCAATCCACTTCAGTGTTACCCCCAAAAGCTCTTTTCTCTGAGGATTTAGCCTTGGTCCTCCTTTCTCATCATTCCAATCACTACAGTTGCATCCATATCTCTATGATTATCAAATCCAAACCCCCAGCTCCTACCTTTCTCCTGAGGTCTGCTCATGAATCCCCAACTGACCAAGTGGACCCCTCCACCTGAATATGTCCAGACACCTCACTGAATATGTCCAGATGTGAATTTACGATCTTCCATCAGACCTTCTCTCCCAGCTGCAGTATTATCTGCTTTGGAAGACTAGGTCCCATTCTTACTCTGTCCACTCTTTCAAGATGGAAAACTCTAAGTTACTCTTGAGTCCTTACACTCCTAAACCTCATAATCCATAAATTGTCTCTTCTAATTCAGAGCCATTTGCTAGATCAGCTCTTCTCACTCTGCCAACCCACCTGCTGTCCCTGTGCAAGAGCTTCCTGTGTAAATGTCTTACTACCTGTGCTCTCTCCCCTAGACGATCATTTCCAGTTGCAGAAGAAATCTCCCCTCCTCCCTTCAAAACAGCTCTCATTTGGGCCATTCCCCTGATTAAAGTTCTTCATTGCCTCAGGTTAAAATCCACATTTTTAACTAGGCACGAGTGCCCTTTACCACCCCTTGCGTTGTTCTCCAGCCTTCCCATCCACATTTTCACACACAGATGCTGCACTGGGGTATGTGGTGGCCTCTCATGATCTGTCACTTGGACACAGCCTGTTGTCTCTGCTTGAAATCCCCCCCCACCCCAGACTGAGTTGAAGGTCCTCCTGTGTGTGTTCATTGCAGTTTTCAATGTTCCATTGTTGTGGTGACCTCCCTCCCTAATCAGACTAAGCATCTTGAGGATAGGATATTTGTCTCATTCACCCAAGACCCAGGCTATATACCCAAGCCTAGTACAGAAACTGGTACATAATAGAAACATATACATCAGTTGAATTGTGTTCGTCATCCGGTCAATTCAAATGTCTTCAAGATCTGATTCAAATGTCATCTCTTCTGTGAAGCCTTCCTTGACACCACCAGGCATTTATAGAAGTTTTTTCAGGTCTCTGTTATTCTTGTTACACTGAATTATTAATACCTTTTTTTATTCATCTGCCACTGGCTTGAGTTCCTAAAGGGTAGAGAACAAACACTTAACACTGTAGCTAGTTCAAGGTTGAGACTCAAAAAATTATCTGATGGATGAAGGAATCATCAATTTACAGAAAGGAAAACTGAAGTTTGGAGAAGGTGAGCATCTTGTGAAAAGTCAAACACTGGTATATCTGGGACTGAAATTCATAGATTTTTCCTTTAAAGCCAAAACTAGCATCTCTGATTCCACTACACAGCACCACTTCTGTGAAAACTCTCCACAGGGCTTCACTCCTTTTCTTGGGTAGCAGAACCTCCAGTGGATTCACATCCCATTGCACACAGGGCAGGCAGCCGTCTACAGCGAGGGCCATCAGGTACTGACAGCTCTTACAGTTGTGTGGCAAGTTATACTTTCAAATTACTCTTAGGAACAAGTAAGCCTCCTGACAGATACACCGAGCCGCAGCCTGAGCTTCTAATCTTGAGTTGAACCTGCATTTGACTCTGGCTCTGCCATTTATCAACTTTGTGACCTTGGGCAAGTCACATATTGCACTCAGCTTGTGTTTTCTCAACAAGGAGATTAAAAATAACTGCCTATTACAATTGTTGTGCAGAACACAGATAACAACAAGAGCAGTGGTATAGACAGTTTTCAAATACCTTGTTATTGTATGTCTGTGAATATATTGACATAACAGGACCCCAATAAATGCTCACCATGAGTGGCATCAAGCTTTGCTTGGTCTATACAATCTGTTCTCTTTTCAATGATTTCTATGAGCCCTGAATCCTCCTTAGCTCTTTTTCTCGGCCTCCAAGGCCTTGATAGTACACAGGAAGAATTCAAATTCAAATAAAGAAAATATTTACAGCCTCCTCTGATATACTGTAGATCCACCATGGTCCTGTTTAAATAGCTTTTTGGATCATTATTGTGGTCACTTTTAGCAAAATATTTTGATACCCTCAGACTAAAAGACATTGCAAGGGAAACCCAAGAGCAACAAGAGGTAAAAGAGATGTGAGGAAGAGGCGTTTCCTGAGGGTTCAATGCATTTCCCCAAAGGAGCCTGTGTGGATTCCATAGTTTTTATGCTTCTCTTAAGGAAGGGGCCGGTGTGCTCTTGGCATTAGAAATTCATCCAAATGGTCCAAGCATGCGGGAAAGTATTAGGTCTATTTCTGGAAATTTTCACAGGCTTAGTCACTCCAGCTTTTATATACCTTATATTATAAACCAAAAGTTTCCAACCTACCATCCAAGGGGCTTTGAAGGATATGGAGTTAGGGTAAGCAGTTTCAAATTTGAGTGTACATCAAATGTTGTCTGTCACCTAAAAAAATTAGTTCTGTGTAAATATACCTACACTTACTTTATTTTCAAGTGTACAATTAAATTTATATCTATATAAGATCATTACTGAATTTATAATAGCTGCTCATCATTATGCATTTTCCTACAAAGTAAGTATTAAAAGGATTAACAATAATAGAATTTTATAGTGGCAGAATTGGCAAGGGGTGTGTTCTGCAAAATGTTTGACATGAAAAGCAACGCCAATACTAGAATAGTTTAGGAATCACTCTCATAAGTCAGAATCCAGGATGTGAGTGGACCCGGGAGGCGGCTTCCCAGAGCAACTCAAAAACATACGCATGTTGCAGAGTGACCTTGAGAAAGATCTTCCTGCTCCCGAAGATGAAGCTATTCAGGTCTCTTTGCCAACCTAATCCACCACACAGCCCTGGCACGAGATGCAGGGAGAGCTCATCTTTTCTCCTTCCATCTGGGGGGCCCGGGAGGGAGCGCAGCAGCAGCTGCCAGCCGAGGGCCAACAGGAGGATGAGCAGAAAAGGGCAACGGCAGTGCCACCCAGACAGACGCGAGCATCTCTCCTCTGTTCCTCCCAGATCCCTCTCCATCAGCCCCCTTGACAAGGCACCAGCAGAAACTAAGTCTGGCGAACATGCGGCCAGGAGAACACAGCGGTAAAGAGCAAGGTGACTAACCTCATCAAGCCGTCACAAATTAAATACTGCCTGTGCAGCAGAGCTCACCTCCCAGCTTGCTTTGGGAACAGGAAGCTGAGATTTTTTGTGCTCTGACCAGATAAGATGCTGCAAGCCAGCTAGTCAGCCTAGGTTAGAACAAGATGCGAGAATCACACTCACAGCAGGTTTGTGTCAGGTTGGCAGTAATTACCAACGGTACCCTCCTGTCACCCAGACAGGTCACTGCCCGCCACTTCGGGTGACTCCAGCGTGGACCCTAGTAACCTGACTGAAGGTTCCTTTCTTCCCCACTGAGCAGCAATTTCAGAGTAACAAGCCATTGAAGCCACTGAACTCCACTATGCCTTTGTTTCCTCGCTACAGAAAGAGTGTTATTAATACCTGCTTACCTTCGACAGGGGGCTGGGTGCTTTAATTAAGTGTGGTTTGTAAAGTGCTCTGAGGTTGCCAGATGAAAGCTGAGCTCTGAGTGCAAACTATTATTGTTAATTAATTATTGTCAGTGGAATTATTTACTTTGTGTTTTCAGGTCTAGGAGCTCTTATTTACTGATAAAAGAATGCTTTTGTTGTATATTTTCCATCCTCTTCTCCCACCCACAGTGATGGGCTATGATCTGTCTGAGTCTTTCTCCTCTCCCTTTCTTCCTCTTCACCTTTCTCATGTCCTAACTGGAAAGCAAAGCATTTAGCCCCCCATTTGCACCCCAGACATAAACAGGCTTTCATAAAGAGAGGAAGAAAAATCCTTATGAATGTAAATGTAAGCTGGAAAATAAGAGGGGATCTGAGACAAGATATCTACAGTGTTGGCTAGGAAACACAGAGTTCCCTTGGGAAAAATACGCAATTAATCCTAGACAGAATATAGAGCTTAAATACGGAAGTCTTTCTGCTAAGAAGGTTTCTGCTGGTGCATGATTATGACCTCCAAGGGGCAATGATGTGCATGATCAGAAGACAGCGAGGGAAATTCTCAGATCAGGGAGCCTATTGACAGGAACAGGAGTCCTTTTTACAAACCCCTCCCCCAGCACTCCCTCCCAAAAAGAAACAAGGCCAGCACAACCTTAATTTCTATCTTTAATTAGTAAGGATAACAATCCTATAGAATTGCTACAATAAAGTGCGCCTCTGAGATTAAAGAGAGGGAACCAGAGGCATCAAGAGGCATTAGGGGAAGAAAGAAGGCGGATGGAACAATGAGTGTCTTTCCCTCTTGGCTGCCACCTGGCGCTCACCACGCTGGCGTCTGAATCAAGGGCATTGTGGATGCAAGACAAGAGAATCCCCAGTGAACTGTAGCTTTTATGAATAAATTGTACTTGCCAAAATTGGTTGGTTGTTTGTGGACATTGATTTATTTTCTCTGATTCTTTCTGATTGTTATATTTTGGATGGTGCTTACTGACGTGAAAAAGCCATCTAGTATTGCTGATAAATCTAGAGATAAACAGCAGAGGTCAAAAAAGTGGAAAGGAAGAAAAAGAAAGCGTGCTCACCATACAACAGTAAAACTTTTTGTGCAGAGAGCAGTTTTCTACGCCCGTTTACGTACCATTTCATCCTATTTCATATTGTATGTTTCGGCGGGTCATTTGCTTGCTTTTTATTTTCCCTTCCAGAGTTAAGGATAGAAGAGAGAGCATAGTGGAAGGACGTTGTTTTATCTGAGTGTTCTGGCATTCCTGCTGGATTCCTTTGTTACTTCTTTTCTGTCTCTTTCCTTGACTCTGCACATGCACGTGTGCTTAGGGGTGTGTGTGTGTGTGTGTGTGTGATAGAAAAAGAGAGAGAGAGGTGGGGAAGGATAGAGAAAGAAGGAGAGAGGGAGTTTTCAGTGTAGTAACAGTTAACACCACTGGAGAATGGGACGCTTTTCTTGTGCTGTTTCGAGTGTGCACGCCTAAGATTTTCAAGGTCGGGCAGATGGAAGCATTTAGTGTCTTCAAGGTGAACCTGCACCTCTCTGATTCCCTGGGTCTCAGTGCTCTCTATACCAGAGTCCTAGTGCCAAGTTTGCATCTGGCGGGCTTTCTAAAAAAAGAGCATTGAACTCGGTTTAACTTCCAGGTGGGATAGTTAGGCATTAAAGAAGGAGATTTGGGAGGAGAACAAGGAATGGGAGGGTGGCAAGATGCCACTGACTGACTCTGTTTCCACCTTTGGATAGCAACTTTTGAAACATTACACCTAAAATAGGTCACCGGGGATTTGGGATAAAGTGGGATAAGCTTTGGTTAATTATCCCAATGTGCAGAATGCCTGCTTTTAAATCCTGAGTTGGATTTAATCACAGTAGCTGAGAAGATCTTCCAACATCCAAATCCATTTGAAAATTGACCGGAGGGGCACTCTATCCAAAGAGATAGCTTACTGAGTAATAGGGTAACAAACGCAACAATTGCACAGAGATGGGAACTTACAATGGCTCATCTGTGTGCTGGCTCCTGGTGTCATTCTAGGGAACAACACAGCAGGCAGAATTAAGGCGCAAGGGCTGGCTCTGATCATTTTTCCACATCCTCCCTGTCAGGCTGGGTCTTCTCAGCAGAACAAACCAAATTCAATACAACAGAGACACAAGAAGAGACAAGAAACATCTACAATCAATTGATGGGGAGACATTAATAATAGAGATGCTGAAAATGGGGAAGGGAAGATATTTTAAACTTCACTTTTAGACACACTTTGTATTTAGAGTTATTACTATTTTTCAAGGGTATAGTGTAGGCCCATTTTAAAGAAGAAAATCGGCCCTCCTGAGGTAGATTGCTGCTAAAAAGACCAACTTTTGCCATAGGTCTAACAGCAAGTTCATTTATTTCATGAACAAGTTGAAAAGCATCACAGAAAATGGTTTGGATTAACCTCTCCTGACAGTTTTTTTAAAAATCTTTCCATGACCTTAGCGAAACAGAGAGATCCAGAACAGACCTCCCCACAGGTTCTTTCCCCACCCACAAACCTATCCCACCCCTTCCACTCACAAAGGTACCACCTATGACATGACGGGTCTGATGCTGACACTCCTCTCTCAGGCTCCATATTGGTCTTCTAGCTTTCTGTATTAAATATTTTTTCCATTTTTTCTGCCTCCTTGCTACACATACCAAATCAGATATTTGCAGAGAGCAAGAATGATATCCATGTAGGGTTTTTTTGTTCAAAATCTCAAAGAGTACTATCACTTTGAAGAGTGCTAGGCATACGGCTGATGTTCAATAAGTGGTGATCATGAAATGGATGGATCTAACAAACACTTATTGAGTACCCAATATGCACGAGATACTGCAATGTTTGCAAAGTTCAAGAGTCCTTACCTTCAGGAAGCTTGAAAGCTAATGGAAGGGAGGGGCATAAGCAGAAGACATATGCATAACTATAACAGAGGTAGAATAACATGAGTGCCACGTTAATGCTACAAATAACCTGCTGTAAGAATAGAGAGTAAGAAGGAATCTGACTGGGATTATGTGGAGGGCTTCACAGAGAAGTGCCACGTGAGTTGGATTTCATGGAAAAGATGAGGGCTCTGGCAGAATGGGGCAGGAATGGAATTCTAGGCTCAGAAAGCTGGATGAACAATCGTGCAGAGAGGAGAAAGTGAGGGGGAGGCCAGACTACAGCGGGTAGACAAGTATCTGCTTTGATGCAGGGTGCCTAGATGGATGTGGGGACAATCCAGTCCAAGTTTTCCCTGCAGAATGACTGCACTTGCCTGCTTCTAGAATTAACAAACTCCCTTCAATACCCAGGAGTCAAAGAAATAAATGAATTCCACTTGCAAAATCATCTTATCACTCCAAGGCAGAATCCACAAAGTGATCACGGGGTCCCGACTCCCAAATATCACACAGATGAGGACCCTGAATTTCCTAAATCTCGCTCCTATACAGAATCTACGCCCTGTCCCCATTCTTGTTCCCATGGGTCATTTGAGAGGACTTACACAGTCACAGATATGGAGCTTTCTGCCAGACTTTAAAACAAGAATTTCACCTCGGAGGTGAGAACGGATATGAGAAATTTCAGCCCAAAGAGTGATTTTCCCCCAAGGCTGTCATGAGCACCTGAAAACAGGGGTTTATAATGGAAGTGCCGTTGCAACTGTAACTACGTTGCCGCAGAAGTGTGACACTGTCCTCAAGTACAAGCACTATAATAAGAAGAAGCATTTAAATGATGCTTGGAAGGACAACCGGGATGTGGAGTTGTCTTTTTCTAGATCATCACCTTTCTCAGTCTCTTCCACTTCCAGCTAAAAAGACACACAAGTTTCACAGGGAAAAAAGTGCAAGAACAGGAAGTTTTGTAACCGGGAAAAGTCAATTATGAAGGACGCTGGTCTCTGACTTGAGGCAATTGTCACAGGAGGCGATGACAACCTCAGGGCTCTTGCAGAGTTCACCAGGGTTCAGTTCTCCCCTGGCCAGCCCCTGAGCCTCTCCCAGCAATTCCCAGGTATCGTCCCAGAGCCAGTTATCTTAACATTCCACTCGGGTTCAGAATCAAGGTGACAGGATTTGGCTCTCCTATTAGCACAGCATAAAATGCATCTCTTTGCAAAGAAGCTGCAGCCAACACTGACACAAAAGGAGAATCTTTCTCCAATACTCATGAAAACTACCTCATTGATCTGCTCCCATATGCCATATACCAAGATCATATGGAATTTCATCAAATTGGTAAAAAAGTCCAAAGTCACAGAGGGAAAAATTGAAATCACATGATCACATGAGACATCTGGTAGACTAAAGCTAACAGAAAATAAAAATTACCTCATTGTCATCAGAAAACTGTGTGTGTGTGTACATACACACATAATATATATATTTGGTTCAAAGCGATAAGCAAGTTTGCACACTGCATGTGCTTATACAAATATTCTCTCGCTCTAACAGAATACTGCACCAAAAGCTGTGGGTCTCAGTCTTTCCCTCACTCTAAATGGGGGCAATTTAGGTAAGTTTGCATGACTTTTTTTCTATTAGTAGAGTTCCAATCTTCTCTGAATGGTTTGCTAGTTTAAAGAATAACAAAAACCCCTCCTCCACATGCAGCTTAAGACAGCATTTCTCACTGTGTGTTCGATGCTGCAGTAGAACAGGCACAGAGTGTGGGGAAGTCTGCGTGGTGTACCAACTGGTTGAACACTTGTGCCTATTTGCACACTCACAGCTCCCAGACATCAATCCTGCAAAAGGAAAACACGGACTTTCCCAAACTTATTTTACCACAGTATTTAGTATTTCCCACTCTGACCTTAACTGTTTTCCTAACATGACAATTATTCATGGAGCATATCTAGACAATGCTGGCATAAAGTCTGCGTGCACACGACACGGAGTATAACAGGGTTGGGGCCAAGGTCACCACAAGAGGCTGCAGTGTGGAGGAGGCAACATCCGCCTCCCTAGCTTGGGTTTCTGTGCGGAGGGTCTTATACTAGAGAAAGCCATCTGGCCTCCCCGCATCCTCTCCCTGGATCTGCTCTCTTTCATGGCCCTGTTGGAGAAGCTAGGGCAAAGACTGCGGCTGAGGGACATGAAGTCGGCCTGGTACTGGGGTGAAGTTTTAGAAAGTGCCCTTGGCAGTCAGGCTAAAGCTACAGTCTCCACACTGTTGCATCTCCAAACAGACGATGTTTTTGAACTTCATTTCTGACCTCTGTATCTATCCTTCAAATGGTCCCAAACTCGGGAGAATGGAAGGGTAATTTATTGGGCCCCTAAATTTAACTAGAACAGAAGTGTTTTTTCCTCCCTAAAGCCAAAAATGTGGATACTGCAGTATTGCGCTCCCTTCAAGGCTGCACCACACAGCCTGGGTTCTTTTCATAACCACAGAATGCTCTCAGGACCAAAGTGTGGGAAGAGCACATGGAAAGAGCTCCAAGGCAACTTTGCTAATTAAATACATAGCTCACTGGCCTAGTAAAGTTTAAAGTAAGTTCTTTGACTTAAAATCCTTTAAAATTTTTCAAATGCACCTGTGGAGAGTAGATATTCAGCTCTATAGCCATCTCTGCTCTGACATGAATGAGCAGATCAGATTCTGTCCTACAAGCAGCTCTGGAAGAGGAGAAAGAAACCAAGCACTGGAAGGATATTGGGGAGATTGGAATAGATGATGCTACTCAGCAAAAGGAGAGAGACAAGGAAGGGGAGGCCAGAGGACTCAAAAAAGATAGCTTGACTCAGGCAAGCCACAGGCCGATGCCTGTTCCTCATCTTGTGTCTGTGGGTGCTTTGGAGAAAATCTATCACTGTTTCTTAACTAGACGCTTGGGCTGCATATTCTATGGATAGTGGCTGAGCAGGATTATCTTCATATTCAAAAGTAGCATTAAGCTCATGCTCTTCAAATAGCAAATATTTACTGACCATGTATCACCATGTGTACCACGCACTCTGTTCACTGCTTTACGTGCGTTAATTCACTTAATCCTCCCAGTGAGGATTAAATAATACCTAGGACGTAGGTATGATTATTATTATCCTAGTGCACAGATGAGGAGACCAAGGCTCAGGGAGTTTACGTACCTTATCCAAGGTCACACATAATTGGCGGGGGAGACTTTGCTCCCCAGGGAACACTTGGCAATGTCTGGAAACACTTTTGGTTGTCACAACTAGGTGGAGGAGGGTGTTCAGCAGAAGGGTGCTACTGGTATCTAGCAGGTTAAGGACAGGGATGCTGTTCAAAATCCTATAATGCGCAGGACAGCCCTCTTTCTCCAAACAGAAATATTTGGCCCAAACTGTCAACAGTACTAAAATTGTGAAACCCTGTATTAATATAATATTCTAGAAACTGCAGATATTTGTAAAGCACTTTAAAATTTGCAAAAGGCTTTTAACCATGTTCTCTCATTTGATCTTACAACATTTCTCTGAAGTAAGAAGAAGAGATTTCACCACGTTCATTTGTTTCATAAACACGAGACAAGTGGTGGTGACTAGTCTGAGGTGGCACAGACGCCACGCCAACACCAGAAGCCATGGGAACTAACATCCACTCCACTGCCTCGAGCGTAGAGTCATGCTGCTGTACGGCCATGCTGCTGTACGGCCACGCTGTCGTACAGCCAATGCTGTTATAGAGCCACACTGTTACACACGTTAGATGTGATATTGCTGCTTCTTTCCAGGAAAGTTTATGTTGTTACAACCATTCCAACAGCCTATGAAAATAGCAGGGACCAACTGTTTATTTCCTTCTCAATGATAAGATAGAGCCTAATAATTTGAAGTTTGTGAGGCATATCTTATATAAATAAAAGTCCTATAATTTATCCTTTAGGTCAATGAATACAACCTTAACAGCAAGCACACCAATGTACTAGTGCCCTTTCTTCTTTCAGTAGCACTAAGTACTGGCAGATGGGAGAAACAGTATTCATCTATTTATCTGATTTTTTAAAATTCCCACCTGCTAAAGGACCTTCAGGTTTGAAGGAAGCCTGAGTACGTGGCCGTTGTGGTCACAGCCCCCTCCCCAAATTGTGCTTTTCTTTAACCAGCCCCCACACACCCTGCCTGAGGAGTTAAGTGAGAACCTGGAGAAACTCGTGGTGCTTTTTCATGTCCCCGGTGCACCAGGACTTCCCTGCAAGGTTCTCTAGTCCTCCCACTGCACATCACGGCCATTTATAGGGATCCCGAAGGAGAGAGGAGGTGTGCGGAAGAGCTCACAGAAACTCATCATGAAGTGTAAGTACCACAGTGTTTGTGATGTGATTTGAGGATTACATCTGGATAGTCTCCGGCCAGCGATAACTCTCATCCTGCAAAACCGAAGGGCCGCCATTCAAAAGTCACCTGTCTAATCTCAGATTTTCACTTCTTAGAGTCTCCTGAAAAAACCACTAATATTCTCAGAGAAGAGGATTACAAATTTAATCTTTAACAAAACTTAACACTAGTAATAGACTACAGTAGACAATTCGTGGGCTTTGCAATCAAGTGGACCTCACTTCAAATCCTGTGTCTCCCATTTGGAATGAGATTTAAAATGCATACAATTACACGTAATTTGAACCTTGTATGGATTAAGTGGCATAACTCACGTGGCAACAAGTGACACTCCATTCCAAAATATTAGCATGAACTAATACATCAGATCACTGATGTCAGTGCCCCATCCTCTCCCCAACCCTGGGTATAAAAGAAAGAGCAGAATATTGTCACTGGGAGAAGAGATGAGTTGAGAGGAGCTGGGCCAAGCCCACGGCACATGATGTAGCACCCCTATGTGGGGCAAAGAGGAGAGAGCCCTTGGTGAGGGATCTCTGACACCAGACACAGCTTTGCCTGTCTCCTGTATGGCTCTGCCTGAGCTAATTCTGACTAAATAAATCCCCAGACTCCTACTCCTCTGGCAACTAGAGTATTTCTTAGGACACCAAGAAGGTTGTGACAAGTATAGGGACTACCTACAAATCCTGTTCCAAGATTCAGCAACATATGGCCCCGTGCCCAGCAACTTCTTGCCCAGCCCCTGGGCAAGCCAAGCCAGACTCAGGGTCTCTCTGCAGACCTCCGAGCCCCAGTGCCTGTGAGGGCAGCAGCAGACCCATTACTGGCAAGCGTTGCTTGCAGTGTATGTCGTTTTAAGTCTGTA
Organism: Equus quagga; assembly: GCF_021613505.1. NCBI lineage: Eukaryota > Metazoa > Chordata > Mammalia > Perissodactyla > Equidae > Equus > Equus quagga. The sequence continues at coordinate 75,785,253 of NC_060280.1, read as the reverse complement.
CCATCTGTTCCGGGCCCACATTATGAATTCATAATGAACACATGTGACAATTACATCTGTAAAAGGAAAAATGTAAGATTTTTATGATTTAGGTTCAAGTAAATGCTCTTTGTGCAAGCAAGCATATATTTGAGGGCCGTCTTCATTTTTGATGTGTTTTTCTCCTAATACTTGGGAAACTATTTGCCACAGATAAATTTTAATTCTAGGCTCAATCATGAAGCATAGAGTGACCGAAAATGAGAGCCTACAGCTCCCCGGTGTAAGTATAAGAAACAAAATTATGTAAAATCTAGGTTTCTCCCAAGGAATTACAATCTAGTCAAGAGGGAGTAAGCAGCGATACACAAGAGTACGGGCCACGCTGTCTGATCTCCAGGGTGGACCCTTTGCCCAACCTCTTCCAACTGTGTGACCTCAGGCAGGGTGCTCCAAGCCTGTTCCCTCCACACAATAGAAATACTAACAGCAACTCTGTCACAGAGCCGTGATGAGTAAGGAGAGGAGCCGTAGGAGGCAAGCAGCACAGGACCTGAGGGCAGCTTTATCACTGGCGCTCAGTCTGACCAACCTCAAAGTGGGCAGAGGGCTGACATTTCATAGACAAATAGTTGGAAATGGATCTGGCCTTTAATTTCCAGAAGCCTAGAGTCCTATATTGATAAACTAGAAGCTTTGAACCCTGGACAACTGTTTTTAGTGTGTGTGTGTGTGTGTGTGTGTGTGTGTATGTAGAAATAGGTGACAGATATAGCTACACATAGATAGATAGACAGACAGACATAGAGATGAGATGTGTTTTCACGTAGAAAAACTTGGGGGACCATATTTATCATTTTAATAATGATTATCTTTGACAGTGTGGTTGGAGAGACAGGGGAGGGAGAAAGTTTAGAAAAACAAACCAAAAAATAATCTGAATAGGTGCTATGTGAAGACCCTGGAGATTAGTGTTCTAAAGATTCAGTGGTTCAATACATAGATGAATGTAGCTAGTAGAATGTTCTGGATTTATTTGCATATATGTATATCAGGTCAGGTTAAAAGGAAACAGTTTTGAAATGTGGGAAACAGAATTCACCACCTGACTCACTTACCCCTCAGGAGGGTTTGATACTTTGGAAAAGCACAAGTTAATCCCCTCCACTGACGGGCACAGGGCCCCATGAACATAGCTGGGAGACTGAGTGCACCGCCCCCATCAGCAACAGAAGTCAGGATGTACAAGAGACCAGGAAAATACCCGTGCGAAGGCCATGGAGCCAGTTAATCTCATCTGAACTTTGCAGAGGGGGGAGACATTTGCGCCCTGAAAGTAGCTAGAAAAAGACCCATGGCATGCCCATACCACATGGGGTAAATTTAATGAGCTTAACACTTCAGTCAGTTGCTTCTGCCTCTAAAAGCAAAGAAAAAGCTTAGGGCCACCTGGTGAATGGTAATTGCTAGCTCTTCATCCGGGAGCAGATCAGGCACAGCAATAATATGCTTCTTTTTTCCTAGAAGAGGTAGCAGTGGACAGCTAGCAATGCTCAGCCAGTCCAAGCTCTGCTTACCAAGGTGCTCTGCGGCCCCCATTAGCACAGAGCAGCGCCAATTGCCAAGGCACAGGGGCTTAGACTATGCATGGGGGGTTTGGAGGTGTACTCGGTCCCATATGGTAGCAACAGCACTGGACAGATGGGGAGTCGAGGTGGGACTGATCCACGGAGAGGCGCAATGAGGTGCTAGGGCTTTGAAGTCTCCTAATCTATCCTTCACCTTGTCCCCTCCAGAGACTTGGGGACACACACAGATCACCAGCAAACTGCGAACTGAATAGCCACTTATTAATCTGGGAAATTACCTCCGAGCCACCACAACGCAGGGCTTTTGGTAAACTCCATTGTACAATATGGCTGCTTTGTTGTCGCTGAGGTCAAAATGTAGCATCCTACTTCCCACCCTAAAGCTACACCTTATCCAGGTGTGCTTACCTTGAAGGAATAGGAAATGAAAAAGCCCACTGCAGCTGACCGCAATCAGGAAAAAGGTTGCTGCTGGACTGATCCCTACCTTCTAGGTATGTAACTCCACCCACTAGAAAATAAGAGCTGGTAGACCTCCAACACTGAACATTTGGCTTAACTACTTCTCCTCCCATGGGGAGGGAGGAAATGGACAGAGGCATTGGAAGTGATGTCTCCAACATTTCCCTGGTGTGGGGAGAGGCAGCAAACATTCTCTTCTTTCTAGAAATGGAAAGCAGGAAAATGAGTTTCCCTGTCCAAAGTGATCCCCCCAACAAGTGGGCAATTCAGAAGACGTGGGTTCATCTAGAGCTTCCTTTTCTCCTGGGCCACCCCAGGAAGGGAATGCTGAGGAGGCTTTGCTGCTTTGGGAACTATTTCAGGATTCAGTGCCTTCTGACCTCCTCTACCAGCTTGAACCCCTTACCTCCTTTTGAAGTGCTTTAGCTGTGCAGGCAAGAAGAGAGCGTGGGGAGAGGAGCACACACAGCCAGCACCAGGAAGACTCTGAAATTTCACAATCGCTCTGGTTTGTTTGGGAACCAATCCAAAGGTTAATTTAGGGAGAACCTCCTGATTGGCACACCTGCTCACACACAAAACCTGCATCATCTTTTATTTTTCTAACTGAAACTCGAGTGGGAGTGCTACAGCTACATCTTAAAGACCCTCTAGTTCTCGGTCCTCCCCATTTTACAGACAAGAGAAATGAACAAATCCTCAAAGGTGTAGGTTTTCTAAACCCTGTGGAATGTTTTCCCTGCTGCCTTGTTGGTGAACCAATCTCTCTCTCTCTCTCTCTCTCTCTCTCTCTTTCATTATTACCTTTTGGTCTGTAATTTCCTATTTTTGAGAGATTTGTGTCTTACTTATTCTGCAGTGTTGCCCGATCATCAGTCCTGGAGTTCCTGCTCCCCTGATACGCAGTACTCCTCCGCACTCAGCAAGGAGATGGGGGGTGTGGCCAGATAAGTTTGGGCTGGGGTGGTGGGGAGAGAGGATGAAATTCTAGTTTTCTCCCTCAATCACATTTTAAAATGATAACTGAGATGCACTGGAAGGGTCCTGGACTGGATGCTTTCCCACCTAGTTCTCTTGCCTCCAGTTTCCTCTCCCGCCACACCATATGACAATCTGATGCCCTCTGTCCCCAGTTTATCGATCTTTAGTCGCTCCACATTTGAACCCAGCTGCCTGACACCTGGGTGTCTTCCGACATTGTTCAATAATATTAGGGATACTTTTTAATGCATGCTTTTATTTCTGATAATATAAAAATCAACAGAAGCGTTTTCTGAGTCACCAAGATCCTCACCTTCTAACAGAATACTGCAAGCAATTAAAGTGCTTGTGTTTGTGTTTACAATAATGACGGTGACAAGTTGTGCTTCTTTAATACTGAAAACTAATGAGAAAAGAACAGAGGTCGACTAAATACATAAATTATGCTTTCTTTCAAAGTGAAGGTCAAATGACCTCAGTGTTCACTGTATGAATGAAGATTTCCCAGTAGCTTGAACAGAAAGATACAGGGGAAGAATTGAGTCATCACGCAGCCCGTACTGTGTGACAAACACAAAGGAGCCTGTACGTGGCAATCAGTAACCCACACGTGACCACAATTTAGGCAATCAACCTAGCACACTATATTATACTATGTTGTTAGTTTTTATTGCATTGGCTTTTAGTTTCATGTATTTTTTTTATACATTTCCTTTTATTTTTTAGTTTTATTAGAGGTACAAGGACTGCATTGTTTAATATGTTTGTACATATAAAGCTATGCTATCATAAAAATATTTTAATCAACTTTGAGAGTTGATGGGTACATCGATGAGGTCCCCCACAGGAAATAGATGACACTGGAGAAGAGTTTACCTGAGAAGAATTTAATGAAGGCCATTAACAGAGGTGTGGGCAGGGTTAAGGGAACCAGCAAAGGTTGGTGAGGAACCTAAGAACTAGCAGCAGTGGCCTGAAAGGGCAAAGGAAGTCTCCTGGAGAGCAGAAAGGGGCAGAGCAGCTGGAAGAAGGATGGCTGGACAGGAGCTACAGCCTAGAGAAAGTGAACGACTTCCAGAAGACAGCACTGCAGCAGGGAGGGAAAAGGGAATAAATACTCTTCTCTCTTCCCACCACCCTCTGCTCACCCCATTGCCTTACTGGTGGCCCAGTTACCCAAGGCCAGAGGGCAAGGAACCTGGAAGATGCAGTCCATAGCCAACAGCCTCTGGGCCACAAAGCAAGGCAAAGAAGGGTCAGGACTGGATGGGGGTGAGGGAAGGAAGAATAACCAGAATAATGGGGATTTTAATTTTTCCTTTTAAAAGTGAGACATACATTATTCAAGTCTGAGAAACCCAGTCTTGAAAGCCAAAGTCCATCATGTGGTCTCCAAGGTGCTCCCTTGGCTGGACTTTGCCCGCTCTCCATCCCAATCCCTAGCCATGTGAAATCACTAGCAATTTACACAATAAACCATGTTTTAAGCCTCTATCTCTTTTCTAACCTTATATTCCTTGCCCAAAATATCCTTCTTATTCTCACCTGTTTGTTTACCATCAATCTGCAAACAATAACCCATCTCACAAGATTCAACACAAACGTCCATCTTTCTATGAAACCCTTCCTGACCGCTCCTCTGGACTCCTAGTGTAATATCTACTCATAATAGCACTTAAAATAGTGCAATAATGATTCTCTTTAGCACTGGATTCTAAGTTCCTAAAGAGCAAGATACACGTCTTAATTATCTTTTTATTCGCATCAGTTAAGAGAATCTGTTGTATAACAGAACTCAACAAGGACTTGAATGAAGGAAGGAAAGAAAGAAGAAAGGAAGGAAAGAAGAAAAGAAAGAAGGAAGGAAGGAGTAAATGAGACAATATGAGTACCTAAGTTTTGTCATTATATGATCTTGGGCAACTTATAGCTTCTCTGGGTCTCAACATCCTTATTAGTAAAATGAAGAGAATAATATCAAGGTTCACATGAATCTTGAGAATACTAAATGAGGAAAGAAAAGTGCAGGCTCCTAGCACAGTAGTTGACATCCTGAAGGCAAATAAAAGTGTTCATTTATCTATTCATCCATTGTCTCCACATCGCCACTGCCTTTCAGGAACTGAAAACATTTAAAACTCTAATCTAGTCAGTTTTCTAGACCTATTCCTGAGTCTAACAACACCATTACGTGGCCCCCATGGATAGATCTGTCCATGGGTGCTTGTGTTTCTCTCCAGGAAGGAAAAATGCTGCTTTATTCTTGTCTGAGCAGGAAGGGAGAAAGTAAGATGTTAAAGATATGTGGATGGAAACACATTCTTCCTGGTAAAGAACACAAGCCCAGCGATATTTCTTCTTCAGATGACTGAATGAAGGAAGGAATGGGTGGACAGATAAATGAATGAATTATCTTCAGTAAATGAATATGCTATTTGCATAACTGATGCCTTTGCTACCCAGCTAATTTTATCCAGGGAGGGAAATTTTAGACGTGTACAGAACCCAAAGGAACCTCTGGCTGGACAGGAAGAGCAGAAAGAAGTCCACATTTGCTGCCTAAAACCAAATTAAATCAACTCAACCATTAAGCTCTTATCTTCAAATTCATTCACTGAGAGTGTTCCATCAACGACCCAGAATCAGACCAAAATAAATTGCAAACAAAAAGTGCTATGGGAAACCCTAAGGTTTTTCACAAGTTTTGGCTTTCCAGGTAAATTCCCAGCTGTCCAATGGCCCTCTATTCACTGATGCATTTCTGCCCAAAAGTCCTAAATGAATGTCAAGTGTCAGTCAGTTGATACAAAGGGATTTGCTCCCAGGCTGGTTCTGTTGGAGACATTGGGCCAATTTTGTGAGTCTCTGTTGTAAAGAGACAATTCTACAAAAAGCACTGCTCTTTTTTAGTAGACTCAACACACTACATTTCAAACTCTTTGCATTGTCAAAGTAGGAAACTTCCTAGCTTAAATAACTTGAATTTCAGTGTGTGTACTTTAAAAGCGAGCCAACAAGTTTAACAGTGGCTCCTGTTGGATAGCTGTTTTTCTGCAGCTCAGTTTTATATAATGTTATAAATGACAAGAGGAGGGGAATAAACCATCCAAGCAAAGAAAGTAGAGTTGAGGACTCTCCAGGGATGGAGGAAATTCCTCTGACCCAAAGATATGTGAGGTTGCTACTTTTCAAATCTTCTCCAATTTTTCTATGTCTCCTTTAAAATGCAATATGTAAAATCCAATAACGTAGGCAAGCTCTTGTAGAAAGATTACTTTAAACTGCTGCAATATCTTAGTACTTTTATTTCCATCCTGTAGCATCTTATTGCTGATTCATCTGCAGCTTGTGATTCAGTGTGTCCTTAAGAGATTTCCTTAGATACTTCCCAGTCTTACAACACTTATATTTATATTTGGGTTTTCTGGCCTTAAATGTACTACTTTGTACCTCTTTCTAGTTTTACTACAGCTTTAACTTGTCAAGGTCATTTTGTATTTTCTTTTTCTTTACAACCAGGTGCATGGTAGGATTATTTTCACATTTTCTCACTCTGTACTTGGAATCTGCAATGCCCAGACTATCATCTGGGACCTCTCTGTGAAATGCCACTTGAAACACACCTCTTGTCTGCTTTCAAGTTGACATCAACTACCTTTTTGGAATTGTCTTGAAAAGAATCATTCATCCAACTAACAATCAAGATCATAACTTTTAAGCCTATAGCTGGAAATATCATTTCAGCACAATAAAAAAAAAAGCCCTATTGAGATTAAGACAGATTGCTGTCTACTTCATCTAAGAGTCGTAAGAGGAAACCTTGTTGGTCTAGAAGCCTCACTTGTCGAAGTGTGGTCCATAGAGAAGCAGCATCAGCATCATCTGGCAGCTTCTAAGAAATGTGGAATTGCAAGCACCACCTCAGAACTCCTGACTAAAAATCTGCATTTAACAAAATCTTGATGATCCATATGCACATTCAAGTTTGAGAACCAGTGCTCTAGATGATTTATTCTTTGATAAAGTATCCTATGCTTTCCTAGATGATTGTAAATTGATAGGCTAATGATTTGCCCTATGATTGCCCAGATATTGATGGGGCTGCAATTTTCAGAGTAATCATTTTTCAAAGACAGCATCACATGTGCCCTCCAGCACTCCTCAAAGGATTTTCTACACCTACATGATTTCTCTATGGAAATATTTAGAAATTGCATTATCACTTCAGTATATTTCAAACTTGACTCCTTCTTACTCTTCTCACACTCAAAGGAACACTTTGAATAGTTTAACAGGTTATATAAAGGAAAAATAAGATTATCGACTTTCTCTGCGTGAGTAACAAGTACCAAATTCTCAACAGATTGAGAAGTGCAATCTTTAAGGAAAATATAAGCATAAACACACATATTCACATTTACTTACATAGTAATTTGGTTCAAAAGATGTTGAATCTTGTAATAAACTGTTCTATGATTTCACGGGCAATCACTCTGCGTCTCTGCACCATCAGACTTCTCTGTGTAATGTAGAAAGTGTGGATTTGGAGTCAGGGCTGGGTTGCAATACTAATTATGTGATCTTTGGCATGTTGCTTAATCTTCCTCAGTTTCATATTTACCATCTATAAAATAGAAGCAATAATAGTACCTGTCTCTACATACTTAGGAGAATCAAATAAAATAACGCATGTAAAAAGCACCCCTCTGAACCATATGGATTACTCAATAAATTGCTGTTATTGTTATAATGATAATCAAATATTATTAAGGTTTCTGAGGATTGAGACCCCCCCCCCAACTTATTCAATATTTTCTCTTCAGTGCCTGGCACATTGTAGGAGTTCGTTAAATATGGGTTGAATTAATGCTTAAATAAATGGATGGATAGATGAATGGATGGAGGATTCTGGATTTCCTAATCTATGAAATGAGAGAGTTGAACTAAACGATTACCAAGTTCTCATTTAATTTTGAAATCTTGACCTATATTACCCCGGGGTTTGTATTTAGCACTGATTTCCATCTATGTTCCAACCTTAAAAACAAGAATATGGGCATGTTCAGGATAAAAATTATGCTATTGCCAAGGATAGAGTTACTAAGCATACTAGAAGCCAAGGAACACAGCCATGATATCCCAGAGAACACATTCAGCCAGTCTTCCTGCTTGTGAATGTCATCCATTGTTGCTTTCAGCAAACCAGGGATCCAGAAAATAGGTAAGTGCTAATGACCCCAAGGAAAAAGCAGCCTATCTATTTTCATACGCACACCTAGAAGAAATTACACCTTCCTGACAACTTGATTTAGATGAAATGTCATGAGAAAAAGAATGTGCTCAATTTTTCAACAGGGAGAAAAAAAATCCAGTAGGGAACTCTGTCAGGTCTTGGGGGTGAGATTTTCTCAATATTAAGCTGATGATGCCTTGTGTGTATAACAGCCCCTTGACTTTTATTTGTATAAAAATAGTTTTCTTCACAGGTTCAATCATTTGTAATCATTGTCCAGGCTTGGGACCTGATCCTGTACAGAGCAAGAGCTTGGAAAATATTTCTTGAATGGAATTACCTCATTTAACCCACACGACTACCATTCTGGGTGGTAGATACAACAGATTTAGGTATTTTTATTTTACAGAACAGGATATGAAGGCTCTGAAAGGTTAAATATTGCCAAGTGTACTTGGTAAATAGTGGTAAAGTTAAGTTTTGAACCACTGACCCTTGTCCCAAAGTCAATGCACTTACCAAAATGCCACACTGTCTTCTGTGACTACAGACGCTGGATTGAGACCAGGACCCATCCATTCAATTAATATTCACTAGGTACATGCTAGGCAATAAATATATAATGATAAACAAATCAAACATAATTACTGCCCCAGGTAAAGTTGTTAGGGAGCTATAGGCTGGAAAAGGACAAAGACACATTGCTCACTTCTCAACAGCACAGTTAGAGAATCCATTTTAAATATTTTGAAAAAGCCTATAAACCCTCAAAGGACCCAGTGATAGACTTTCAAATGGGAAGGGCTTGGGCTTTGTCACCAGGCAGATTTTCGTGCAAATCTGTCCTCTACCACTGGTTGGCTAAAAGACCTTGCGAATGTCAGGAAGTTTACCCTTTCTGAGCATCAGTTTCATCATCTAAACAAATTGGGATATAATGTACATGTTGAGGATAATGACAATTAAATGAGCTTTGATACAAGAAAGCTTAGAAGGTATGGCCTATCGCATAACAGGAGCTCAGAAAACTACGTTCCTTCCCTTTTTTACTTCCCATCCTAAAAGTCAATGGCAAGCACCCTGATTTTCTCCACAGACATAAAGTCCTATGAAAAGCAAACGAAGGAGGAATAGATGGGAGAAGCACGGTGATTGGATGCCTCATCAGAAAATAACAGCATCTCTGCCAGGGAGACTGGGTGTTGTCTTCCCCCAGGGCAGACACCTGAACAGGTGTCTCAGAGCCACGTGGCTTATCCTCCCCACAGAGCTCCAGGAAGAGGACGGCCATGATTTCACATCTAAGGGCTGAAGGGATGTCTCTCCCCAGAAACCAGACAATGGAGTGGACAACCGCCCAGGGTTTCTGGTTCCAAGCCTTCTGAGCGCCTATATAGAAAGCTGAGCATCTTTGATGAAAATTTGATTATTAAAAATTACTGTGGTGCTTCTGTGATTTGTTCCCTGTCCGCCTCTCTATTCTGTCCCACCGTTCACTTCTCCTTAAACATTCTATACTCAATCCAAATTGAATTATTTGATTTTTCTTCCATTTGTTCTTGAATTTCCATGGCTTACAACCTGCTGTTTTCTCCCTACAGGATGACTTTTTCCTTTTGCTACTTCAAATTCTATCCATCCAACAAGACCCAGATCAAACACTTTCCATCAGACTTTCCCGGCAATGCCCACCTCCCATCCCACTGCCAGCTGACTTAAACTTTCCTGCTCCGGTCTCTCATTGCACCTCACGTTTCTTGCTGCACTCTCGTTTTCTTTCTTGTATTAATGCTATTTCTGTATGTCTCTCATCTTCCCTTTTAGATCTAAACTTCCCTGAGGGTGGGAAACACACTGGTATCCTGATAGAATATAGCCTGATGGAACCACACAAAGTGACTAACATATAATGAAGGCTAAACAAATATTCATGACATGAATGAAAATCATGACAGCAGTGATGATGATGATAATGAGCAATTAACTCTAATTAAACATTACAGTGTGTCAGACCTTATTCCTGGGTTCTTTATATGGCTTATCTCATTGAATTCACTCAGTAAACTTATGCAGTAGTTGCAATTATTCTCTTCACTTAATGGATTACAGAATTGAGGCTCAGAGATGTCAAATTACTACCCAAAGTCACATAGCTGGGAACAGCAAGAATATGGATTTTAACCAAGTTATTTTTCTTCAGAAATAATATTAAGACTACCATAATTACTGTAATAGTGAATTTTATGTGTCAACTTGACTGGGCCACAGGATGTCCAGAGTAAACATTATTTCCGGTGGTGTCTGTGAGGGTGTTTGTGGATGAGTTAGCACTCCGTCTGTGGACTCAGTGAAGAAGATGGCCCTCCCCGATGTGGGTGGGCATTGTCCAGTCCATTCAGGGCCTGGATCGGACAAAAGGATGAGGAAGAAGGAATTCACTCCTTTTTCTTCCTGCTTCATTGCTTGAGCTGAACCATCTCATCTCCTCTTCTCTGCCCTTGCACCCGTCCATTTACACCATCAGCTCTCCTGTTCTCAGGCCTTCAGGCTTGAACTGGAATAACAGTTTTCCTGGGTCTCCAGCTTGCCAACGGCAGATTGTGGAACTTCTCAGCCTCCATAATTGCAGGAGCCAATTCCTCAGATTATATATATATATATATATATATACATTCTGGTTCTGTTTCTCTGGAAAACCCCAACTAATACAATTACCCCCCTTACCTCCTCCCCTGTCCTTACATTCTCATAATTTTAGGAAAGCACTCCTATAATTTTGGAATTATGTAGCCTCTGAAGAAATTTTCAGAATCATTTCTTCTTTATATTCTTTTTCCTCCTTCTCTTTCAAAAATAAAGCTTTTAACAAACACTTAGTGAAAGGACATTTGTGGTTAATTCTGACCGGAGCAGAACTAAAAGGACACCCCCCACAGAGCAGACACAAACCTTTGATGCATACTGAGACCTGGCCGAGTCAAATGCTTTCAACTTCCCTTCAAAAGGAGTTATTCCCAGAGGATTCTATTTAAAGCCCTGCAGACATTCACAACAGCAGATAGCATGGAGCACGGAGCAGCACTTCGTCCATCGAGGATGGCGGGAGAGGATGGGATCCCCAAGTTCCTCCCTCATCCACAGGTCAAGTTAATGCAGTAAGTCTTGTTGCATAGTGCAGGTAACCCAAAGAAGGGGGTCTGTCTTCACGAGTTAATGAGGAGACTCATGGTGACATATGACTAAGGGCTAAAACGGGTAGTTCCAATAGCTTCAGGCAGAATAACTGGGGAAGAGGAGAGAAAATAACAAAAACAATAGCTGGGATCTGGCACAAGTGAGGGATGTGATGGTGAGAGAGCAGAGTGACAGGATTCCAGAATCTCTGAGCTCTCTGCAGCTCAGCTTCCCCATCTGGAATGGTCCTCAGGGGTTCAAAGGCAAAGGGAAGCAGCACAATTTAGAGGTTCATTAAAATGATGTGGGCTGCATTTCTATTAAAATTCTTAACACATGGATGGAAAGTAAGGATCTGGGTCACTTCTCGACTTCCCCTGACCTTTCTGGCACTGTCATAGCCCAACGTCTCACTCTTCATTGGGCTCATTTTCTAGTCCAGGGTACTATTTTCTCTGTATTCTGAAATTCCTCAGCCATTTCTCCTTCCACTCTCTATATGTGAACACAGCACATGGCCTTATACTTTGTGGGTACTCAAGAAACATTTATGGGGCTGATTTTGCAAAGATGGCTAGTCTTTGTGCTTTTGCCACATAGCACATAATCAATAAATGCTGGTTGGAATGGAATGAGGGGTGTGTGGCCAAAGAAGGGTCTTTTGAAGCTCAATGAGCTCAATTGCTTGATTTCAGATAGCTGTTGTGCCTTGGCAAGAATGTATCTATTTCCAAATTTGAAGCATAAATTCCATTTAATTAGTGACATGAACTAGATGGCCACAGCTGCTGTTTCTTGCTGTGGCCAAGGGCCTGGGGGGAAATAGCAGCAATAAGCACAAAATGAATCAAAGGGGCAGTGAGCGAAGAGTGGTGGGCACAGATGGGCTCTGCAGACCTCTCCCTACTCCACTGATTTTGACCCCATGGAAGTGACGTCAGAGATGCAGAGACACATAGCCCCTAGCACACTGGCCTTTAGATTTTCTCCAAGAGGGTCTTGGGAGCCCAGGAAACTTCCTTCTTTTTTGTTCTCACACAAATATTCAAAGAGAAGCTATAAAGCAGCATAGTTTAGTGGACTAAACATAGAATTTGGAATCAAAAGACTGAATTTAACCCTTGACTCCATCTGCAAACACTAGCCTTGAGCCCTTAAGTTACTCCCTTCATGGCTTAGAGCCTTCGTTTTTCTAACCTGTTTAATGCGAATGACAATTCTGGTCTTACTTACCTTGGTATATTGCAGTTATCAAATGAGGTCATGTACAGATAAGTGTTTAGTAAAGAGTAACGTATCATACAGCTAGCCCTGGTGATCAAGTGGTTAAGCCCTGGCCCTCTCACCATTGTGCCCTGGACTTGTTTCCTAGTCAAGGCATCATATTACCCATCTGTCGGTTATCATACTGTGGCAGCCCCATGTTGCTGTAATGCTGAAAGCTATGCCTCCAGTATTTCAAATACCAGCAGGATCTCCCATGGTGGACAGGTTTCAGGGGAACTTCCAGAACAAGACAGACTAGGAAGAAGGACCTGGTTACCCACTTCTGAAAAAATTGGCCATGAAAACCCTATGAATAGCAGCAGAGTATTGTGTGATATAGAGCCAGAAGGTGAGAAGATGATGTAAAAAGACTGGGCAGGGTCCTGATCTGCTGGACGCAGGGTCACTAGGAGTAGAAATCAGTTTGAGGATGTTAAAAACAGCAAAGTATCATATAAATGTAGTTGAATTAACAAATATTTACAAAACAAGGACAGTGGTCTACTACACTATTAGGGACTGTTTTTGCTCAACAGCTGAATGATCTCATCCACTTCCCACAATACCTCTGTGTATTTAGTATTATCCTCAATTTACACAGAAGGAAACTAAAGATAGTTTTTATATTTGCCAGAGGTCACACATCTGGATTCACAATCCCTTTTTATCGTTCAACTCTTTTCGTCTGTTTTCTGTCCCCACCCTGATATAAATGGAGCCATTGGCCCTGACTCTCCTTCTCCCTGTGGTTCACCTCGGGGCTTAAAGCTTTAAACTGCAGTATAACTACTGTGCTCTGAACTCCCAGATTCAGGCATGATTCATTCAGCCCTTCAATGCACATGCTTACACTATGTGTAAGGCATTATTTTAGGCTTTGTGGATTATTTAAAAATGTGTTAGTGGCAGTATCTTCCTTCATGAAGCTTACACTCTAGAAAGAGAGACAAACTAGGGAAAAATATTTATAATATCATGTATCACAGACAGATGACAAGAATCTGTGGTATTAAACATTTACTGTGTTTACTATATACCAAACTCTCTTCTAAGTATTCTACATATCCTAGTTGTGGAAATAAATGAAGATCACCAAATGAGAAAAAGCAATTTATCCAGGGCTTGCTGTGGCAAGAAAGTCAGTCTTCACTGCTTGCATTTGGCAGAGACTCAAAGACAGGCGGAGGGTGGGAAAGTTTTACAGGGGAAGAAACAGAAGACTCCAGGTGTGCTCTGATTGGAGGCTGCTGGCAGGAGCAAGCTGGAGGGGGCTAAATAGAAGTGGGACACCCCCAGGGACTGGTTATTGATTAAGTCTTGGTCATTTGAGGCTGATTGCCACAGAGGTTGTGGTTTGACTTCCTGGACTAGTCACCGAAGATTGTGGGTGTTCTATTTTTATGTCTAGTCTGGTCGTTGTCCCTTTGTCTGCTCAGCCTCTCATAATTGACATAAACATTAAAACAATCATATGATGTAGACACTATTTTAGCCAGAGAAAACTGAGGCATAGAGAGATTAATTAACCTGCCCAGAATCACATAGCCAGAAAGAGGCAGAACCATGATTCTAACCAGAGTTTCCTCCAGAACCCAGACCCTCACCCGCTACACTAATACAGTTGGATAGGAAAAGATCAACAACACAGAAGGAAATGGACAGAGAACCTGAGCAGAGAGTTTACAAAGAAAAGAAGCGCAATAACTCTTAATCTCAAAAGGATGCTCAGACTCAATAAAATTAAGGGAAATAGAAAACAAATTGCAATCAGATAACCTTATTATTTACTTATCTGGTTGGCAAATATCAAAAAGTTTGATAATATACATCGTGGGTGAACTTGTAAATTGAAAAATCTTCTGTGAAGGGGAGTTTGACAATATCTATCAAAATTACAAAGACACCTCTCCTTGATTCGACATTTTTTCCTACATATTTATTATGCAGACATAAACCCATGAGTGAAATGGCATACATATGAGGATATTTATTGGCACAGTTCTGAGAGCAAAGCACTGGGAACGACCTAAATGACCGTCAACAGAGGACTGGGGCGTCCATAACCACAGGGTCACGTTAATACCGCGCGTACCGCTTACTGTTCTAGATGCTTTACGTGTACTAACTCGTTTAATCCTGGTAATACTCTTATGATGATGTGAGTATGTTCACCATATCAACGAACTAGGCACTGAGAGGTTAAGTTGCCCAAGGTCATACAGACAGGATTTTGACTCAGGCAGCCTGGCTCCAGAGTCTGTTCTTAACCAATATGCTACGCTGACAACTCTGCAGCTGTTACGAGAACGATGTGGTTCTATACATACCAGTTTATAATGAGCCCCAAGACATATTATAAAATGAGAAAAAAAAAAACAGGGCAAGTTACAGAATGATATGTGTGTGAATTAATGTTACATATATAATAAACATATATAAATAAATGTTCTATGTATATATATCTTGGATATGTATAAAATATATTCAGAAGGATGTACAACCTGGTAGGGGAATTAAGGACAGGCATGAGGAGGAAATACTTGTACCATAAAAACTTATTTTTTGAATTTTGGACCATAGACATGTTTTCCTATTAAAAACATAATTATAAACACTGAATCAGTTCATATCACTTTCCTGCTGGAAACCTTTAACCGCTTCCTATTGCACTTAGACAAGCCAACTTCAGACTCCATAGCATAGTCAACAAGGTCCCACCAGAACTGTGCCTTCTCCTGGTGCAGTGTGCATCTCCCCCTCTGGTTCACTCTGCCCAGCTTTTACAGATGAAACATGACAAGCTCTTCCCCATTGCAGGCCCTTTGCACTTGCTATTCCTTCTGCCTAGTATCGGTTTACCCACATGTTGCAACTGCCTGGCTGTCTCTTGTCCTACAGGCCTTGCCTTAGCTTCCCAAGCATACAATTTAAAAATGTTTTCCCTATTTCCATTATTTATTACAGCACCCTGTTTTATTTTTTTCAAGTAGCACTACTCATAAGCTGTAATTATTTGTTTTGATTCTACATTCTCAATGTCTTTTTTTAAATGCTATTTCTTTTACCAAAATAGAACTGTGTCTTCTTTGATGTGATAGTGCCAGCACATAGCACAGCCCTTGGCAAATTGCAGGTACTCAATAAACATTTGTTTAATTGTTTAATTAATTAACTAATTAACCCTGCCATTCATGTAGAAAGAACCCCAGCATGAAAAGGAATTTGAAGGACAAGATTTCCATTCCCAAGACAACAGCACAAGTAGGAGACAGGAGGATTTCACAAGAAATCCTTCATTCACTTATTGAAAGGGGCCCCCGAAATCTTGAACCAAACTTGTCATATGATCTGTAGAGAAAAGAAAAATGCATAAGCTTTGAAATTAGACAAGCCAGAATTCAAATTTCTGTCTAGCTGCAAGTTCTGTGACTTTGGGTAGGAATTAACACCTGTGAACTTGAATTGTGTCACGTGCAAAATTGGGATGGTGGAAATATTGTGAGAATCAAATAAAACAAAATGTGTAAATCTTCGCCCATGGTAGTCCTCAATTAATGATAATTATCAGTACCTCCTCCACCCCTTCCCTAAATGCACAAATGCTCTTGGAGGCCAGAGGCAGTGACTACCGACAACAAAGTCTGCTCAAGGGCCTGGCGTCCCTCAAAGTCTGAAGGGAGGGTCCTTCCCCCAAGACCACATTACTGCTATTGATCTGGGCCTGATGATGATGATGGAACACAGCAAACCCTAAAGCGTAATAGTCCTTCACCACACTCAGACCCCATTGTATTCTCCTTGAGGCGCAGAACTGCATTTTCATAACTGGTGCATTGTGTTCCCATAGATCACTATTTCATTAGTATTACCCAACTTCTGTTGTAGTAATAAATTTGAAGCACGATGACTGCATGTCAGGTCCTTTCAAATGCTTTGATTAAGGAGGATTTGGATGTCATTATTTTTCTTATTATTCCATTTCTCTTTGGACTGTGGAACCAAAATTGCCTGGATCCTGTGAAGCAAACGGGTTATGCCTTTCCCACTAGTCCCAGAAGACCAGAGAACTTGAGTGCACCAAGGAATGGCAGACTCTGTGACTTCAGGCAGGCCTGGGCACCAGGGCAAGCTGTGCCTGAGCCGGACGCGAGCAGCTCACACACAAGTCACGCTTCCGTTGACAGTTTGTCCGCCATGACTCACAGGAATTATCAGAACAAGGAGCCCTACGTGGTGGTGCCCTTGGGGACAGTCTCCTTCCAGCCCAGCTGGAAGGGTCTAAGAAAGACCGAGAGGAGAAGAGAGAAGTTGAAATTTCCCAAATGGCTTCACCCAATGCCAGAGGAAGGGTGTGGACTCCTGGAAGGCTGTTTTCCTCACTCAAACTTCCAGGACCCTCAGGCTTCTTTCCACCATTCCAGGAGGAAAAACTAAGTTAGATAGTTAGCCAAAGAAAGAAAGAAAAAACTCTGCCAGCGAAACTCATGGGTCTGTCTTCAGGCTCTGAGAGCGTGAAATGGAAATGGATGGTATCCAGTGAGCCTGCTCTGATTTGATTCTTTCAAAATTTTCTGGACATGGATTAACTCTCTTTGCCTGGTGTTTAACTTTTTTCCTTCTCTTTCTTCTTCTAGGGAATGGGAATAAGATGCTTAGTGATAAATTCATTGAACAGCAGTATGTCTCCACCACAGCTCCTTGGCATGTCTCTCTCATCCCTTCTGGAAAAAAATGTTCCATCTCAGAGCCATGCTCCCATTGAATCAGCTCAGACACTTTCCTTCAATGCTGCCCCAAACAGCCAAGCTACACTCATCAGGGAGCAGAGAGGAGGGTGTGACAGCAGGGTGCCTATTCCTTTCTGTGCAGGGGTGGACGGCATACATCAATCTCCCAGCAGTCTGTTCCCAATCCTTAAAACATTTCCATCCACTTTACAGTGATGCAGATAGTGTTTCTCTGGCAATGTTTAGCTGCCTTGCTTCCAGCACCTCGAGGAACCCTGGCAGGAGGTGGGCCACCTAGAATGAGTGATGACATTGGCCTCCTCCAAGCTATGGTTGAGTGAAGTCACCCTAAATTCTCCAGACACCATGTGTGCAGAACACAGATATCCAGAAAGTAGACAGCTCATCCTGCAAGCAGTCAAAGTGGTGCCAAGGGTTAATTTGAGGGAGGCAGTGCTGGGCATGAAAGCACCTGAGTTCTCCTCTTTTGATAATAAACTCTCCTAAGTCACTGAGCACATTTGCCAGTCTTATTTTCTCTGTCTGTTAAATGGGATGACTCCTAACTGAAAGAATAACATTCATTTTTTTCATATTCAGCATACACTGTTTTGAATTCTTTGGCTTCTTTTAGTACGTGCAGTATATTCCAAGGCAGCACATTGTAGTGAAAATAAGCTAGAAGAGAAAACCGGCTCAGCTCTTTGTTGTATGACCTTGGGCAAGTTGTTTTACTTCTTTGTGTTTCAGCTTTCTCATCTGTAAAGTGAGGATTAGCACTATCTATCTTGGATGAAATAAGATGATGATTTGTAATAGCTTAACACATGTATTGCAAAAGTGATAGCTTCTACTGTCATTACTAACTACCACCGAGGAATGAATTTTGCATGCATGTCGATCCCCTTTAATGTCGAGCACAGTGTTGGCATATAGTAGGCACTCAGTAAATATTTGCTAATCGGTATACTTTCAAGCTTCAAGGCAGAACAGAACTGTACCCACTAATGGTGTCATTCTTGTAGAATGATTTTATAACCCCATTAGTTTGAGAGAGCTAAATGGAGCTAAATGTTCATGTCAAGATTTTTAGTATCCAGGCCACTAAAACATTTGATTTTTTTCCTTTTCTCCATCAAGTTCTAGCATGTGAGTGAATTCGTCTCTACTCTCCGTTTTGATGTCTGTCTTGATGCAAAACCCATTCTGGGAATGAGCTGATGACACTCAAACCGTATCCTATTAACACATCTTCCTTTCAGAAGCTGCTGCTATTTTACAAAATGCCTTTGGGTGCGTTGCAGAGAAAGCGCCTGTGACAAAGGAATCCAGGCTTTGATCAGGATTGTTTTCCTTTGCGCTCCTCTGAGGTACGGCAGGAAGTTTACCCTCACAACAGATTGACACAGTTATCAGTGGTTCTCATAAAAATCACGTTGAAATATTTCTTCTGTTGCCCCTGCATTTCTGGTCCAAAACATTGTTCCTGATGACAATAAGCCATACAAGTGCTTGTGTCCCAACATGTGCACTGTCCGGCTCTGATCACCTTGCAGCTGAGACTGACGGTTTCATAAGCGTTGTTTTTTCTCCCAGGCCGGGATATCCCTGATCTGTGAAACTAGGGCCTCTTTGCCACTACCTGCAGCTTCAGCCCTACCCCAGCCTCAGAGACTGATCCTGTCCTCAGGCAGGGGGAATAATACAAGTTCTCTAATTCAGCATCAAGTCACAGTTTTCTGCAATTTCCATCCTAACAATTATTGATCTAGTCTGTAAACAAGTGGCCTTCATTATCTCATTTATTCTTCTCACCAACCCTGTAAGATTGGTAGTAGTGTTGATGAGGATTATTTGGGGCTGGTTACTTTTAAAAACTGCTGATGGGAAGGAGGTTCTGAGGAATGGAATTTGCTTGCCCTTTGTTGGGAGACACTCACATTTGTGAAGGAAGTCTCCATCTGTGGGGGTGTCTCCCTCTCTGCACCAGGAGGAAGGGGGGATGACCTTATCTCTAGAAATTGTTAACGGGGAAGGCAAGGACGCCCTGACTTAGTCTGATCTGATTCTTATCTAAAGTTATAGGACCACCCAATAACCAGACCCCACCTGTACTGGTACCATTTTAACGACTGTTTTACATATTCTTTCCTTTGTCTTGTAAAGAGATAACTCACATACCTATGCCTTATAAATTTAGCTCTAACCCTCAACATGCTGCAGCAGCTCTTTACTGCCCATGTGTCCTGTCCCCATGCTATTCCATACTATTCTCTAAATAAAAGAGCACTACTGCCAGACCTTGAGAATCCAAGACATCTTTCTTTCAACTCCTCGGCTCGCCGAGCCTGCATGTGTGACTCCTACTTTACTTATGAAGAAACTAAGGCTCCGAGAGGGTAAATCTCTTGTAGGGACCCCATAGCCAGGAAGCATTGGAGCCAATGGTTCAGATACGGGAGCCTTTACTTTTAACCCCTTACGCACTGCTGTCTCCCAGCTCTGACTTTGGTTTTCCTGCAACCTGTTCTACCCAACACTGTAGTCTTATTCAGGGTTGGACTTCTTGATCTTGAAATCTATACAGACCTTCTCAAACTTTAAGATGCATATGAATTACTTGTGGGCGACTTGGGAAGAGAAGGGCTTCATAGAGAAGTGGTGATGGAGGGGAGTAAGAAGGGCATTCCAGGCAGTGAGAACAGTAGGAATAAAGAATTACAGACAAGAGGAACATAACCATTGGAAAACCTTCACATAGCACAGCCTGTCTGGCATTGAGTCAGTCTTCTCATAGTTCCCATCCCAATAACATCCTAGATTGCCAAAACCAGACTATCCAGATGAGGGAAGAGATAAAGACAAGGTCTGACCATGAAGACTGCAGGTCACATAAAAATAAGCCAGAGGTCACATAAAAATGTACCTGAGAAAGGGTACACAGAGCCATAGGGGAAAATGCAAAAGCCCGTCTGGAAGTGGAAAGAACTGGCTTAACATAAGATCTATTATTCAAAGATTCAAAGTGAATCCAAGATACAGCATGTCTGCCCCAGCCAGGATCAACCAAGCAAAGAGTTAGGTAGCACAAAGCTCCTGGCAGAGAGGCAACCCTTGGTAGACAAACTGGTGGCCAGTATCAGAGTCCCTGAATTCACTACATTTTTGCTATTCAAGACTTGGTCTGGGACATAACATCACCTCTCTGGTATTCCCATCAATAATACATAATCTGAATCTAATTATGAGGAAACATGAGACAGTCTCAAATTGAGGTGCATTCTACAAAATAACTGGCCTGTACTATTCAAAATTGTCAAGGTCAAGAAAGACAAAGATAGCTGAGCAATTGCTCCAGATTGCAGGAGACACAGCAACCAAACGCAACACACTAACTGGGATTAGATCTTGGGCCAAGGGGGAAAAGGGCTGTAAAAGACATTATTGAAACAATTGAAAAATTTCAGATGTGGCCCATATTATAGTATTGTATCAATGTCAAATTTCCTAATTTTGATAAATGTAAGAGAATATCCTTTTTCTTAGGAAATATACACTGAAGAATTTAGGGGTAAAGAGGCACTATGTCACCAACTTCCAAATGGTTCAGAAAACAAAATATATCATATATAAATGTGTAGAGAGAGACTAATAAAGCCAATAAGGCCAAATGTAAACAACTGTTAAATTTGAATTTGGATAAAAATACATAGTTTTTATTGCACCATTCTTGCAACTTTTCTGTAAGTTTTAAATTAACATGAAAATATTTGTTCCAAAATAAGAAAAGAAAGCGAAAAAAGACAAGAGATATATAAGAAAAAAGAATGGGCCTTTAACCAGCAATTTATTAGAACGACAGACTCTCAGACCCACAGAATCGGAAGCTACGTTTTAACAAGATCCCCAAGTGACTTACATCCACATACAAGTTTGGGAATTTCTCCCTCATTACATCTGAGGCTGGGCACTTGGTCCTGGCTCTGAGACCTCTCAATCCCAAATCATCTCCAAGCTATGTCCCAAACTCCTATTCATTCCCCAAAACCCAATTCAGAAACCAACTTCTCTGAGAACACGTTTCTCACCCCTGCCTACCACTCCCTTCCAATCACTCCCTTCCAGATCACTGTGCTGTATTCAAGGCTTTCCAAGGCAATTTTTTATTATCTCCCTAATTTCACATTATATTGGAATTCAGTTTCATTTCCCTATTAGACTAAGATACTGTTCTTTGTGTATCCTCAGCACTGAGTCAGGCAAATGCTGGTGCTAGAGAAACTTTTGAGTGAATGAAAGAATAAATATCTGAGTGAATAAATTCACCTCTGAGTTGTCAACCATGATCCTCTATTTATGGCTCCAGGAATATATTGCTGGAGTCTCAGAAGGGACAAGAGGTAATTTAGGGTTGAGCACTTGGGTGTTTCATCAGCAGGATACAAAGGAGTTGGTAGGAAGAGGAGTCGCAGGCTCCTACCCAATATTGCTCCAATGCACTGCAAAGATAACCAGTTTCAAGCTTCCTCACATTTCTTAGCAGTTGTATAAATTGCCCCTGGTTTTACGACCCAGTACCACATTGTTATAGTAACTATTCATTGGTAATGTCCACTTGCCACAAGATGTGTGGGTGTTACAAAAATACAATAAATAACAAAAGATAAGCTTAGCCAACACAACAGTTACTAGGGAAAAAGAAGAAAGGCTGAAGAGACAGATATTAGGACAGGCTTGTTTGAAAGCATATGACATTGTTATCCTAATGGATCTGTGCCTTTAAGAGAGAGCCCTTTCTCTCAGCTCTGGTAGGTGCAGGCAGAGATACAAGACAGAACCTCAGAAAGCTCAAATGACTGAAAGGAAAGAAGCAGCTTTGGTTTGGGAGGCATGATCTCCCCCTCTTGCCTTCAAATGCACGATAAGGAATGGATTTATAATGAGCTGCTTCTGTCCAAGAAGCAAAGCAAATTTCAAAGGACCTACTAGTTACAATTCAGCCTCCCCAGTGTTTTCAGTGAAAGGATAATTTTGGATCTCAAACCAAAGCATCCTGGGCTACGTAAGGCTGTGTGGACTCTGGGTCCCTCAATACAGACAAGATCTGCTACCATAGTACTTGCAGAAGAAATATTTTATTTTAACTCAACGTGGGACTTTTTAAGAATTCCCCCAGGAACAGGATTTTGCTAAAAACTGAAGCTTAATTTAACGAGGGTGAAAAGTTTAAGGAAGAAATATAAAAGGAAAGTCCTGAAAAGACAGAAGAGACTTGGAGCAGGAACCTGTGCCCAACTAGTGGAAACATATCAGCGATGGCGCTGAACAGATTCAGGCCATTAGGAGGTTCTGAGCGCCTCTGGGGATTTTCAATGAGACGCTCATCAGCCCACTGCATGTGTAGGAAGTTTCTCAAATTGCCAAGAAGAACCATGTAGAATTGCTTGAGGGAGATTATTTTATTTATTTTAATACCTACTGTGTGCTAGATAACTTCATCTGAGTCTGTGAAGTAGGCAGCATAACCTTTGTTTTGCAGATACAAAAGCACTGAGAGACCAGAGTGGCCTGCCCAAGGTCACAGTCTTCAGAAAGACCCCCATCCCTCAACTTGAGTAGGCTACAGCCGTCCTTAAAAAGCTGTTTCTTTGTTTATAGAGTGATCAAGTCACCTCTCCTGGTACCTCTTCCTACTTACTCTCTGAGCCTCCTGGTCCTGCTGGCTTGCAGACGCCTGCTACGATCTTCACTTGGGACCTATTTGCATCTGCTGGCCTCCTATAGATTCATCACTGCTTTGATTCAAAGCCCACCCTCACTTGTGATGTGCCTTCAATTTCTTTTGGTTCCCTCTGTAGCAGCCAAGAGTCCACATACCAGCTCCTTTGCCTCCCAGCCCTTGGTCCCAGAGCACCAGCCAGAACAGTACGGGTTCCTGGACTCCAGCTGAAGCAGGACCCAAATCCCGCTGTCCAGCTCCAGATCCCAGGCTCGTCCTCCGGCACTGTGTTGACTCTGCACAGCGGGGACTTTGTTTCCAGACACAGAGCAATGAGAGACTCCAAAATGTTCAGCCAGTCTCACAGGGTTCAGATTCTACTGAAGTATTAAGACCTTAAATTTGGACGCCACCGATTAAAAATGTGTGATTATTCCAAGTTCGGAAGACCTGAAAATTACCTTAGTACCACCTATGAAGAAGAAAATCTGTTAAGCAAATGAATAATGTAAACAGAATCAAAGAGGAAGAGAGAAGAGGGCTTGGGGAGGACTCAGCCTGTTTTACTGGGTGATAGCAAGCTAAAAGTGGCCAGAATTGAACTGGATGAATAAAAGGACCCACAGTGGGCTCTGATAACACCATAGAAAGGACAATGAAACAGAAGAAAATCGGGAGCAGCTTTGTAACCTATTTCAGTGAGCAAACAGTTTTTAAATATTGTACATTAGGTGTCGTAATTATTAAAATATTCTTTTTAAAAAAAATTATAGTCCTAAGCAGGTAAATGATTTGCACAGTTATTCTCCTATTCTGAAATATGTATGTGCCTGTTTGCCTACAGTGCCTGCTAGACTGTGAGCTCTGATCTAGCGTGCTCACAATGTCACACTGTGCCTGGCACATGATAATCACCCAATAAATACATGGATTAACAACTATAACATGATTTGGACTACATATCAGCTAATTAGGTTGTTTGTTTAATCATTTCTCTCTATATATACCACCAGCCTGTAAGCATCATGAGGCGAGGGCCCACGTCTTGTTGCGTTTACCTCCCCAGAGCCAGTTAGAGTTACTACATGAGATAAAAGCTATTTGTCTTTCATGATAAAATCCTAATGACTGAGTCTGGCATTCAAGATACTTAACAATCTGACCCAATTCAGCCTCACTAACGTAATTTCTCATTAACCCGTTATCCAAATACTGCACTTTGCTCCAGCCAAATTAGTCTTCTCATTAGTCCTCAAGTATACCATGGACAGCTCCATTCCATGCATTTACATGCTTTATGTCCCAAGCTAAGAGGCCATTTCTCTTGCATTCTGCCTAGCCAAACCCCACTCTTCAAGTTTTACTTCCATTGGCTTCCCTGGACCACTCTTCTCAACATTTTTGCAGCTAAGATCCCTTTGCCATTTAGTTTACCCTTCGTTGCAAATTCCTTTACCTATTTTAGTGTGGGTCTGGTCTTCTTAATGCTATGGAAAGAAATATGGCAGCACAAACCATGCCTTATATTTCTTTCTACATGACCATTCCTGAAATAGAGCTAAGCAAACAGTAAGAATTCAATAACTTGGTGGGGCTGGAGATGATAATAATAAAACTAGGCTTACATAATCATAAATTCAGAATGTACTGCATCTAATGTTCAAATTAAGATACCTAAGCTGCTGTAAATTACTCCATGGTACTGAAGAAGGGATAGCAGTCGAACTAGAGACATTTACTTGCAGTGATACTCACTGTTTAAATATAAATTTTTTGTTAGTTTAGTTTTTTTAAGTACCTTACTCCCTTTTTCTTTTTTCCTCAATATCAACTGAGGATGTCCTGTGCTCTCCCTTCTCTGTGGCTAGGTAATCAAATATATTGATATGTCTGCTTCTCTGCTCTCAAGAACTTGTCTT
Organism: Equus quagga; assembly: GCF_021613505.1. Taxonomy (NCBI): domain Eukaryota; kingdom Metazoa; phylum Chordata; class Mammalia; order Perissodactyla; family Equidae; genus Equus; species Equus quagga. Next base: position 75,760,204 of record NC_060280.1, on the reverse strand, counting down.
CTAAGCTGAAAAGCCTAATTCTTTTGAAATCCACAAATCAAATCCAAGAATTCTCCTGCTCATATTTCATTGTTCCACAAACAATTTAAGAGCCAAATGACACTCTATCATAGACCCTGTAATATACCATTTAACCTAAGCCTGACACAATTAAAGTCCACAAAAAAGAAGATATAAAATATTCATCCCTATCAAATATTCAGTAAAAAGAGTGCATGTCCTCTGACACTTAAGGTGTGAAGTGGGCTCTTAGAAAATGAGGTATTGGCAGATTGGGAGGAAAACTAATGGGTCTGACCTTGTATGGATCAAATTCTTTTGTTTTCCAAAGAACTTAAGATAGACATGCTTAGGCAGAATGGAGAAGTCATTGGCCTGTCATAAGACCACAGATAGAGCATGTTTGGGGACTGATGTTAGTCAACTCATCCAGAGACTGGATGCCAGCTGGACTCCTGCTCTCACCATGTTTCTTTATGAATATCACTTTCAATATTTCATGCTAGGTTTCTCCATGGGCTGGACTATGGCCACTGTCAGTCCCAGGGCTCATGTCTTCTCATCTTTATTGCCAGGGTGTGAGATAATCTCTTTCTTTGGATTCATTTTGAAGGAAGTGCCCAGAGGAAGATTCTGATTAGCCTGGCCTCGGTCATATGACCAGCCCTGTGGCCAGTAGGACTCAATAGCGTAGTTGCCCATAGATGGAATTTCAAATAAGTTTCCCAGGAGAAAAGAGGTGAGCTGTCCAGAAAAACAGTTGACCTCTACTATATACTTGAAGATGAAAGTAAGGAGTAAACGGTAACTCAGTCTTAGAAGCTAATTGTGGTAGAAGGAAAAGGAAGGATAAGACATTAGGTTCTGCAGGTCCAAAAGATACTGCTGAGAACAGGTAGTTATACTCTCATGCTCAGAAAGGCAATGAAAGAGGAGACAGGGTCAATCCCAGGCTGGCAGTTCCTGCTTTGTGTATTGGGCTGGAAAGGCAAAATGGCATTCCTCCTGGTGCCAGATTCCTCTGCTAGAAAGTAAAACAAGCAACCAATGGCTCTTGCCCTGATTTAGTTTTAGTAGACAAAACTTAGGTACAGGCTTGACTTGACACTAAACTCTGTGTCAGTAGGAATCAGCTTTTTAATGAGAATCAAATTAGCTTATAAAAAGAAAGGAAGTGTTTTGGCTTAGTATCTCAGTTGTCCTTTGTCACGATAAAGCTATATAACAAATTCAGGAACTTAAACTTTTACCATTGCTCACAGATTTAATTATGTGTCAACTTGGCTAGGCGATGGTGTCCAGTTGCTTGGTCAAACAGTAGTCTAGATGTTGCTGTGAAGTTATTCTGTAAGTGTGATTAAAATTTACAATCAGTAGGCTTTAAGTACAGTAGATTACCCTGTTTAATGTGAATGGGCCTCATCCAGCCAGTTGAAGGCTTTAAGAGCAAATACCAAGGTCTCCTGAGGAAGAGGGAATTCTGCCCCAAGACTGCAACATAGAAACCCTGCCTGAGTTTCCCGTCTGCTGGCCTGCCCTAGAAATTTTTGAACTCAAGACCACAGTATGGACTCTTACCTGAATTTCCAGCCTGCAATTCTGCCCTACAGATTTCAGACTTGCCAGCTGCCACAATCACATGAGCCACTTCCTTAAAATCTGTCTCCCTCTCTCAATAGCTAGATAGACGGAGAAACAGACAGGGGGATTCAGATATAGAGAGATGTTCTATTTCTTCATAGAACTCTCGCTAACACATGGTTAGATACGTGTGTGATTCTTCAGGGCTTAGTTCCACTGAGGTCTCTCACATGTGTGAGTGTCAGATGCGTGCAGGCTGCTCTCCTTCTCTAGCAGTCTAGCACAGGCTTGTTCTCAGAGCATTACAGGCATGTTATAACAGTGAAGGTTAAGAAGCAAAAGAAAGAATGGAGGACCTCCTGAGGCCTAGACACAGAACCAGCACAACATCACTCCCACCACATTCTGTTGGCCAAAATGAGTCACAAGCCCAGACTGGATTCAAGGGGTGGGAAACTAGACTCCATTCCTCAATGGGAAGGGTGACAAAGTCAATTGCAAAATGTGTGGATCCTGGGAGGACATTAATTGGGACAATTAATGCAGTCAGTCTAACATTTGCAAAACAGGCCTGTAAAGTCTTAATGACAACGCAGGTATGATCTGTAACCTAATCTAGTAACTACTAACACCCTTGGGTTGACTGGGGGCATGTGCTGTGCTCTGAGTCTTTCTTGAGTAATAGTTGCTCGTGCAGCCAGACTGTTAAAAGGAGTAAGTGCTGTCAGATCAAAGTGTCCTGAATATAATAATACGTATAATCAATGTGATAATATATCAATGTTATAGTTCTCTATATACAGCACTCAATATTTACAAAGCGTTATTACATTCATTATCAGTTTGATAAGTTGAGGGAAATGCTAAGGATATAAATGGAATTAAAGAAACAAATAAACAAAAGGGAGAGGAAGGAGTGAAGGAAGAAGGGAGTTGAGGCTTAGAAGCATTTCCGCCTAAAGACAAATGCTAGGGAGAGCATTTCTGTGTAGAGTTCTGTGAACCTAGGGCACAATTTTGAATTAGGTTTGGAGACGGAAAGTAAGTAGATGAAGATAACGGATGATATTCAGAGGGTTATATGGTATCAACTCCTAGAGCAAGAAAGCAAAACAATATCTTTGGAAGATGAATTTAGGGAAGAGAATATTCCTACGTGTAAGCGAAAGTATCCTAAATGTGAATATGTTTTATTTGTTTGAAATACATTTTTTTCTTCCTCTCTCTCTTTCTTGGAAAAAGGGAGCAATGGGAAGGGAAGGAGAGGGGGCGCAATACCCTCTAATGGGGAGGAAAGGAGAAGGGAAAGGCAGGGAGGCTCCTCTGCAAACTGCTCCAAAGTCATGTCAGGAAGCCTGGAGGTGGGATGGGGGCAGTGGCAGGAGCCCCGAGGGTGGAGACCTACCACGCCAGAGCTCCAGTGAACAGTGAGCTCACTGTGGCATGACCAGGAAAACCAAAGCAGCCCTGAGACATTCTCAGCCAGGCTTCACTCTGAAAGGACTAGAGGTTTAGGCAGATGCACTACGAGTTTGAACATCACTGCCCCTGTTGGCGTGATGACAGAACTCCTCTCACAGCTGTCCCAGGAGTAAGGTCAAGTGTTAAAAACAGCCGGGATTGAAGGGTCTGATCACAGCGCGCAGACCCTTTCAACTGCTCAGGGATATCAGAGCAGCAGTTTGATATTTATTAAACATCAGCAGAGTCTCTAGTAGAGTACCAATCCCTAGGAAAGCTCAGGTCCGAGCTCGGAGAAATTTTAAAGGCATAGAACAAAAGGGAGGCCAGGTCTGGGCAGCCAGTGTCCCCAGAAAGTCAGGCTGAACTCTTATAACCTGGTCACTGTGAGCTGGGAAGTGGGCTGCTTTTAGAATGAAATGTTTTATTTATTTTCCCCCGCTTGGAATCTTTTTTACAGTTAGCCATCAGAAAAAACCCTGGATGATCAGGAAAGGATGAAGAATTTTCTAGTGTGGGGAGTGTGAAAAGAGATTGGAAATAAATGATGGTCAAAGGCGGGAACAGCCCCTATCACCCATTCCAGCATCTTCACCAGACATGCCCAATAGAGAAAGCTGCTAGGCTCCAGGGAGAGGGTCTGACCAGGGGCAGAGAGAAGAAAAAAAGACTAGGCTAAGTGGAACCAGAAAAGGAAGTCCATAAAAGAAAGTCCAAAGTATGAAAAGTAATTTTAAAAATTATATCCAACATCACAGATCAAAATAAATGCAAATACAACATGATTTCAGGGAAAAAGCACAGAATTGGAGATTAGAAGAAATTGGTTTAAGTTCCGGCTTTGCCACTTACTAACTGTTGCTTGATCTCCTTGCATCTCAGTTTCCCCTAGAAAATGGGATAATAATCCTACTCACAGGATTATTGTGAGCATCAAGGAGAGAAGGCCCCTGAATCTGCCTACTAAGCTATAAATGTACCTATTCAAATGTTAATGTTGATAATTGGTATTATCATCATGTTTGATAAAAAGGTGATTCTGGCACATAAATTTGCATATTCATTAAAAGCTATGAAAATGCTGATGTTATAACTGTAGTCACTGCTGAAGAACCCCGTAGCCGTCTAGATCTGTCGGAAAGAAAATTATAGAAACACGACTGAGGCAGAACTGCCCTCCTCCTAATGCAGATAAGAGAAATGAAGAATGGACTGTATCCTTAGCAGGAATGTCCCTTTTGCTGCCTTCAAACTAAATATTAATTCTTGCCAGCTCTCAAAGCTATTCGGAGACAAAGCAGAGATCATGGTTTATCTCTTGGGTTTTAATATCCCCCATTTGTATGGACTGAAAATTTGAGGTGCACAGAAATATTAAGCGGCTGTACCAAACCCGCGTCTGCTGGGAGCAGCCAGGCCTTCCCTACCCGAGAGATTGCCCTGCAGACAGTCCCAGCTTCAGGCTAGGGACAAAACACAGAAAAGACACAATAGTAAACAAAGACCAAGAGGGAAAAGAAAAAGATCATATTCTGACATATATTTTCAAAATAAGAAAGGTAAATTCTGAGAGTGAAACGTGTTGGGAGAACAAGACAAATGCTGAAATAAATATGAAAAGAAGACAAATTTGGGCCCTACAGAGAGTAAAACTCTAAAATGTTAGACAATGGTTGAAGAAAAGGTAAAACTGGGAGAGTAAGATAATCAAAGGCAATAAATCACAGAAATCACACTTCTGAGAAGGATTGTGAATAAAACACATCCCACAAAGTAAGCCTGCACCAATAAGACAAATGCAATGCGGCTCACACATACAGATAGCATGGCAAGGATGGAACACACTGTTGGGACGATAAACACCCGAAGTTACGCTGACCTGGCCTTCCATAGGGAATCCAGCTGACATGCACTTCCCTAAACGCTTCTCTTAGGCTGTTCTCCAGCCTCTTTCTATTCAGTCTGTGAGTGGAAGTCATCTCTGCCTTTCCTGATAGTAGCTCTCATTTACTTTGTAAGTGAGAGGTGGGCTAGGGCCCCTTAGGAGAGACGTTGCTCTCCTTCTATCACTGATAACTGATCCTTGGGAAAAAGCCAGAGCACTGGGCTCTTATTCCCAAATCCAGGCCTTGTCACATGGAGGTAAGTGACTTCGAATACAGCGTTTGTCATCACACAACTATTTCTCCTTTCCCCAGAAGCTCTCTCACTGCCTTACCACAGGGTCATCAGGATCGAGGTTTTGTCTTCAGGCTCATCTCCAGACTTTACTGTGAAAATCCTTGGACAAGAGAGAGGGACAGTAGTGTGTCATGATGAAATCAAGGCAGGCTTTGAAGTCAGCCATGCTAAGACTTGAAATTCTGTCGCAGTGTAGATCAGCTGTAGTTAAATTCTCTGAGGCCTCTGCTGCCTCATCTGGGAAATGGGAATAACACTTAGTATTCTAAGATAATTAGAAAAATGCATGTTTTACACAAAACATCTGGCAGCTCTTAGGTAGCTTGTGGACTAATGCTGATTCATCACAATCACAGCCCTCTTGGGAATGTGGGGTCTGGGTCCTGATGGGTATGCCACCACAGAAAAGACTGGAAATGACAGAGATGAAGATGGCAAAGGATCAGGACCTCACCTCTGAAAGCAGGAATGAGTCAAATTAAGGAAATATGCAGCATCCAGAACACAGCGATAACCATTTTGTCTAACATCTGTGTCACACATTACAAACTTATGAAGAGCTTCCAATCAGGAAGGGCCTTAGACTTTGGATACTGGGCATAAATGACAGAATGATAAGGCTACTTACTCTCTTTATAGAACATATTTTCACTTGGTGAAGTAGTTTCACGCCCATTACCTAACATGATCACTTCCAAGCAGTAAAGTAAATGGTGCAGGGACTATTCTTCTCATTCTCATACATGAGAAGCCTGAGGCCCAGAGAGGTTGTGACCTGCCCAAGGTTATGCAAGGCCATGCAACCAGTAGGTGGCAGTTAGTAAATGGTTCCAGATCCACAACAGAGGATGTGATCACTCCCCACCATTGCCATCCCTTTGGAAAGAGAAAGGTTGCTACTTGTACTGTATCAAGAGGAACCTCTTGGCTAAAAATATCTCAACCAAATGAATTTTCCTTGAGGAAAAGAATACAGAACCAATTAGTGGGGGAGTAAATACAGTTAACATGAAAATGGAGACCAGAAAATTGCCTCTCCTCTCCCCACTCAAAGTATGGTCCTCAAACTAACAGCACCATGTCTCTTGTGTGCTTGTAAGAAATGCAGAATCTTTGGGTCCACTCCAGACCCACTAAATCAGAATCTGCATTTTAACAAGTTTCCCAGGTGATTCTTATGCAGATTAATATTTGAGAAGCAGTGGTCTAGAACAAATCAGATAAGAAATCATTTTGCCATAGATATAGTCTTGAATTCACCTTATCAGAGGAGAGCTCTACTTTACCCTCTAGGACCAAGATGACTTTTAGGATCTACCCACCTGAGTATCTACACTCACCCCCTTGCTGAGTGCATCCATCCAATTGCTTATATCAATCTATTGACTTCAATCCCAGCTGACTCCTTCTTTGACAGAACATATACAAAGATACCATGGTTAGGGGAAATCTTCGCTTCAGAAACAGACTTCACAGAGCCGGAAAAGGAATGAACCAGACCTAACCTAGGTCATCTTAAGGGTCTCTTGCATTCCTAAAATCCCGAGGTCCTGTTATTGCATTCCTGGTTTAAGTTCCTTATTCCATGTAGCTTTCAGAACTTGTGCTTGCCCTAATCTCTGACACTTCCCTATGTGTCAGATATTTACCTGAGGATAAATTTACCTGCTAACCTACTTACCTGGGGATAAATTTACGTGCATAGCTGATTGCTCTCTTGACTACTTCTGACTGCTATTACCTGGAGAGTCATCCAATAGCAATTGTCTCTACATGGTCTCTTTTATTTGAACTGCTTTTTCTGGAATCCGGAGAAATGGTTCTCTCAGAATGTTCTTGGGAAAGGCATGCTCAGTCTATGACCCAGTTTCATTTGTTTTGCAAAAATAAGGCAACTATACCTGGCTCTTTCCCTTGGAGATAGGGGGCCATATTGCATCCTGCATGGGGAGGTCTCCAAGGGCCCCACACAAAAGTGCACCATTATTGAACTGTATTATTATTCTATTGCCCCTCAATTAAAATAAGTGGCACTTTAAAATTCAGTAGCAGCTGCTCCCAGTGGTGTCTCCTTGCAACGCATTTGGCTTCTTAGTATTTGCTTTTCCCTACAGCCTTTTACATCTTTGTTTAAGTTGTGCTTCACACTTACCATTGTGAAAGCCACAGGAATCTCAAATATGAAATGCCCAACTCAATCCAAAACCAAAAAAGAGCTAAAGGCCCAAGAGAATGCTACACAATTCTCATACCTGGACCCTGAAGGCCCTTTGCCATAAGAGCATTTTGCAGCAGTAACTTGATGGGGTCTTCTTGTGATGCAATCAAATCCACAGGCTTTACACTTGGGCTCATAAGAAACAGTGGCATGCGGTGAAGGGTAACACAATATGTCAACTGCATATGCTTACCAGTGGAAAAAAGTCCAAATGCATCTGACTCAAAAGAAAAAGATCTTCGTGCTTAATTTCTATGGTATATTTCATACTGTAAAATAATTAGTGTCAAATATAGAAAATAAAAAAGCATTTGAAAAGATTCATCACTTCTTCCTCTTTGATACACTCTCTTCACTTGGTTCCAGGACTCAAAAGAATATATATTTTTTTACCTCACTGGTGGGTCCTTCTTGGTTTCCTTTTCTGGTTCCTCCTCAGTTCTCTGATCTTTAAACATTTAGTGTCCCTGGACTTGAGCCTTAGTCGTCTCACTCTCTCTTACATTCATTCCCTTGGTGATGTCATTCAGCATGACAGCGTTAAATGTCATGTTCATGGATGACTCCCAAGTTTATATAGCCATCCCTGACACCTACCTTTTACTCCCAGTCTTGTATATCTAATATGCATTTCAAACTTAATATGTCCCAAACTAACATCTTTATCTTTCTCCTCAAAGCTACTCCTCCCACATCTGTTTCCATTTCAGTTGAAGGCAACTCATCCTTTATTCACTCAGGCCAAAACCATGTTTTCATCCATGACTTCTTTCCTTCTCTCACACCCCATAGCCAATTCATCAGAACTTTTACTGTATTTACCATTAAACCACTGAGAATGGAACCACTTCTCATCAACTATAATGTTCCCACCTTGGTCCAAGCCATCATCATTTCTCACTTCCTAAATGACTCTGGGTTTCTGTCCCTATCTTTTACAGTCCATATAGCAGCCAAACCGATCCTTTAAAAATATACTAGATCAGGTGACTATTCTGCTCAAACCTTCTAATGACTTCCAACTTTGCTTAGTGGATGAGTCAGGTTATCATTTTCAGGACTCTGTTTATGCATTTATGAAATGATGACAGCAATGGTACCTACCTCATAAGATAACTATACAAAGTAAATTCAATAATGTTTGTAGCTTACTCAGGAGAGTTCCCAGGATGTTCTAAAAGAACAGAAATGTAAACTATCATCATCTCATCATGCATATATTAATAATATATTTAATCAATAAGATCAATAATATTGTGTGTCTACAAATTATAAGACCTAAAAATAAAACTAGGAAATTTGTTCTCCTCTCTGTTCACTTATTTCTAAAATGACAGACTTTAACATCAGGCACACCACAGGCCCTCTTGGGCACAGGGCATCTGACGGGATAAATAAGGTCACTCAGCTGGCAATGAAAGTCTCTAGCAGTGGAGACCAAAAGGTGCTAACAATGATGACAAAGTCAGTGAGGAAGGAGAAATCAGTGACAACCACCAGAAATTCAGACAGGAAATCCCCCAGCGCATGTCAAAGGGTGTGCCTTCTCCTGCATCCCCTTCTGTGCACTTAATTTATCACAGCTCTACGTTTTGAGTAGAAGGCAGTCAGACAATCTCGACAATCTGCAGTTGGACCCTTCCAATCTCATGCTGCCTCACCTGCCCTTGCTGCCCTGACACCCCCATTTCTGCCCCTTTTCCCAGCTCCCATCGGGCCCCTGTCTTGCTGTGCTGTGGCTGCTTTTTGAGGAGAGCCGTGTCAGCTCTGTACCAGCTGGCAGAGACCTGTATAAAAAGGTGAGTACATCTTTGTGCTGGTGTCTGGTGATTTTTCCCTGTGTTTGTGGTTTCCTTTTTCCCCCCTAAATTGACTATTATAATTTTCCTATGTTTTTTCCTTCCCGTCTGAATAGTATCACTAATGCAGTGAGAGAGAAAGAAAAAAAGAGCCAAAGCCTATTAAAATATAACAACAAAATAACCCAAGGCTCAGAATGCTGAGGTGGCTTAAATAAGTCCTCCTGCCCGTTCTCATTATCTCTCTTCTTCAGCCACCTTCCCCGCCAAATCAATCTCCCCCTTTCTCCCTTTTCCCTGATGTTTTTATTTTCCCCATCTGTCTGCCTAGGTTCCCATATTCTCTTTTCTTTCCTTCTGTCGTCCCATTCTTCTTCTCTCCTTCCCTCCTTCCCGAAAAGATTTTCACAGCCTCAGCCTCTTTTCCTTTCAGCCATTTCATAAGCTGTTGTTACGGAGTCCACATGCTATTAATTCTCAGCAAGAGCAACATCCTGAGGACATGGTGACTATGGTGGGGAATGAAGACCAGAGGAATTAGGAGACTAGCTATTCCTCCTCACAGCAACCCATTAGCCAGAGGCAACAGATGATGAAAGATAAGTAAAAAGCAGGAATGGGGACAGAGAACCCTCCTTGGGAAAGCAAAAAGCACAGGATTGAGGCAGCAAGGTGTGTGGAAAAATATTTGGCTAGGAGAGAAGTTCTGCCATTGAGTTACCGTTGAGCTACTATATACAGGTCGTTAAACACTGTGTCCCTCACCTGTAAAATGGGCATCACGAACTCTACCTATCTCTTAGCCTTTGTGAGGACCAAATGAATGGTATGTGGAAGTTAATATAACTACAAGCTGCTATACAAAATAAGGTAGTTGTTATTATTCTTGAGGAACTTTTTTTTTTTTGAGGAAAATTAGCCCTGAGCTAACATCTGCCACCAATTCTCTTCTTTTTGCTGAGGAAGACTGGCCCTGAGCTAACATCCATGCTCATCTTCCTCTACTTTAAATGTGGGACGCCTGCCACAGCATGGCTTGGCCAAGCGGTGCATGAGTCTGCACCCGGGATCTGAATCGGTGAACCCCCGGCTGCCAGAGCAGAAAGTGCGAACTTTAACCGCTGCACCACTGGGCCAGCCCCACTTAAGGAATCTTTTTTGAGGACAAGATATGTGTTTACTCATCCTTTTGGCCGCAGAATCAACAGATGACCTTGCATGTGGTAGGCAATCAATGAAGCGTTGGGGAATATAATTAATTGAATTGAATTCCCATTCTTCTCACATACTCTAGAACCTTTCTAAATGTTTTGTTTCAACAATAGCCATTTCTTCTACCTCTCAAAATTACCAGGACTAAATAAAACATGTTACTGCCCTCTATGGAAATACCTCCTGTGCAGCCCTTAAAAACTACTTTTTAATGATTTTGAATAGCCTGACAAAGTCCTCTTGTTATATTGTTAAGGTTTAAAAGCAAGATTCAAAATTGCCTATATAGTATGAGTTCAATTATTTGTATTGTACACGTATATACACAGTCATGCATCACTTAACATTGAAGATACACTCTGAGAAATGCTTTGTTAGGCAATGTTATTGTGGGAACATCATAGATGGTATGAATCTAGATGGTATGGCCTACTACACACCTAGGCTACACGGTACTAAACTTATGGGACCACCATCACACATGTGGTCTGTCATTGACTGAAATGTTGCCATGTCACACCTTATTGTATTCCAAATATTAATATTAATATCTAAAATATTAGTACTCCAAAATATTCGTACTCCAAAATATTGGTAGCAGTTATTTCTGAATTGCGAGGTTATGGTTGATTTTGATAATTTTTTGCCTTTAGGAGTTTTCAATAATGATTAAGTAATATTTTCATAATTTAAAAAAAGCATAAAATACTATTTTAAACAAAGATTACAATGGCCAGGAACAACTATATGTACCCTTCCCCACTCCCACCTTACCAATAGTACTGAGGTCTTCTAAGATGATGAGAGAGTGTTGGGACAGAAAACCCATAAGACACTGATAAGCATATGAGTCACTTTATTTTTAGGAGATCACATCTAAAATCCTAATGTCTGCATTCTCCAAAATACCCAAAAGTTCATCTCTCCATGCAGAAAATTTGGACCAAGCTTCATATTAGTGAGTCCAAAGTTGGGTTACCACACAGGAGAAGCCAGAGGAAGAAGTGTTCACAGTCATAATTCACATGACTTCCTAACATCTTCTCTCAAACATCTGACAACAAAGGTCTACAGGCAACTCATTTCTACCTCTTCTTGAAGGAGATGTGCTCCCTGATTACTGCGGGAGGTTTACCCAGTTGTTTTAACCAGTGCGGAATTGACAGAGCTGACAAGTCAAGGCCTTGATGGAACTGTGCCAAAGAAGGATGACCTGAGGAGAGTGTGGCACCTGGTAATGGACAAAGAGGAGGTAAGGTTTATGAAAAACACCTCCTTTCCATGCTAAATCTGTACTTTTACGTGCTCGCTGTTCTAAAAGATACAACCTCTATCCAAACACTGACGCATCCAATACCAAGCTCCCAACCTTCCCAAAAACAATGGCGAAAGCTCCCTTACACTTGTTTTATATTTTTTATATACTAGAAGCTTCAATCCTCTCAATCCTATCATCTCGGTCCCATTATTTGTGCTTCCATCTGCTTGTCTGGACATTTCCTATGTCAGGTGAGGTATACTGAAGGTTTCTGCTTTGAGAAAAGTAAACCGTATCCTCCTACAGAGGAAGGTTAAGTATTTTAAACCTTCCAAACATTGTGGGCTGAATCCAAAGGAACTGCAATATGACATCATGGTCAGAAAGTAGGTCTCCTATGAAGCTATGACTTTAAATTTAATTCAACTACCTAATGGGAAGCTAGTGCTTGCCAAATTTAAGCAAGTGCTCAGAAGATAAAGAGAAACTTCTTGTACTCCAGGAACAGGACTGAACCTGTTCCGCAGAGGGAGGACCTGGGCAGAGAAAATACTATTCTTGGACCTGCTGTCTCTGAAACTCTAAATAAAATCTGGAAGATCTTTTTTAAAGCATCTAAGCAAAAGTGTTAGCCACAGACTCATGTCTTATAACCAGAAGAACACCTCTGAACAGAAAATCTCAGGTAATACTCTATGGTGTATGTGAGCATTTCACAAATTTTAATTTCCCGAAAGAACTTTGGAAAGGAAACATAGGCTTGTAATATGGACCCAAGATGCTTCTTTACATTTGCAAGGCACATTTTTGTGTGGTATGGCTTCAGGTTTGCTGCGTTCCACTGGGCACCCCACCTCACCTGATCGTTTTCCAACACTGAATTAACGTTATGTGAAGCCAAACAAATATCCTATGCCAGGATCCCAGCCCTGATGACAATAGGAGGTATGGTACTCATTTTCCCTTAGGTTATCTAACACCTTACATATATACCACTTCTGATGTGTTATTTTTATTTCAAACTTTTACCTGGGTTCACTCAGCTCTCATTAATACCTGAGCCATTTATCTTAGCTTGTCCTCCAAAAGAATTTTTAAGCTTATAAGCTTCCAAATTTTGGTTGAATATGGCTCCTTGGACACATCTCAACCTTTAAAATAAATCTTTCTTTTTGATATTGGGTCACTAGGTACTTCATACCCTCCTACAATGCCATTCGTCTTAACCACTGCATTTTCTCCTCAGCTGTATAAATACATATCTGTTTTCTTGTTTTAGTCACCTTGCAGTAGGGGGAAAAAATGAACTCTGACAGTATAACTTGGTTATTCCTCTTCTGCCACAGTCACGGGAAGAAAAAGTAACACAGAGAATGTCAAAACCTGGAGAATGCCTGAAGTGCAAAGCCTTTTATAACTAGATTTCACAATATAAACCATTTTGAGAAGCTTCCAGAATGGCCAGCACAATAGTAAATTGACAATGTCATCTGCCAAATGGCCTGGAGATGCAGAGAACCATTGGCCTCATTAATTATTGATGACAATCAGAGTCAATTTGACTTCATTATGGGCCAAGAAGAGGAAATCATTGAGGAGCTTGTTCCTAATGGACCTCAGTGTAACGGGGGTGTTGTGGGGATGGGGGAGTCCATTTCCCCACCTCCTCTCTTCCAGCTCTTTGAAAGCAGCATTGTGACCAGAACTAGATAAAATGTCTAAATGATTTAGGCAAAAGTCAATTGGTAGGAGGCCTTGAATTTCCAAAACCTAATATCTATCTGTATGGCTCACAGTTCATCAGATAATTGCACTATCCTATCTTGCAGGAAGAGAGATTGTTTAACCAAAATTGCGTCTTCAAGAATTTTTACCCCTGTTTTTGTTCCCTTTCTTCAGGGGATGATGCAGGCCACCTCCCTGAAGATAAGAATGAGGAATTCAGGACACACCATTCGAGGTGGGGATGGAGGGAACTGCAGGGACACATGGAGGTTCCCTGTCACGCTTACTCACCTTCCTGGACGTTTCACCCACTCCTCGCGTGCAGCCTCTATTTATCACAGCATAGATTTTAGAAGAGAAATGAAGCTGAGGACCATATCTGATTGGAACTGCGGGGGGCTTTAGGTAGATAGGATGCAATTACTCCACTTGGATTGCAGCCAGAGCCAGCACTCCTGTGATCACTCTGGCTCCTTTGTATTTCTCTAGCACCTTCTCTAGCATTGCTCATCGCGGTTCTCCTGTTTGAGCTTAAGAGGAGCTTCTGTGTTTCTCCAGCAGCTTTTCTTTTACACAGTTCCCTTCAACTGAACAATACAGAACCTGTGATATTCCCCGTGTTGTGCAAGTCATTTTGAGAGTTATAAGCTAAGTATAAGGCATAACCTATGTAATCAAGAAATTTAGTCTATTTGTGGGGATAAAATGTAGACCACAGAAATAATCAGAGAGCAATAGAATGCATAAGCAGGTACAAAAACAAGAGGCCACAAGCTAATGTTATTGTTCCTGGATAGGAAAGGGAAGCAACAGGGACGTCAAAACTGATCCTGAATTTAGTTAATTTGTTGATGATCATATCTATCATTGAGAAATTAATTGGGATAGTATAGGTTTATTTGAACATCTACACTATCCCAATTAATTTTCAGTGTGTAGATCTGGCCTTTCTCTCCATTCCAAACCAGTTTTTTTTTTTAATCATGCGTCTCTAGACTCACTCCTCAGATAGTGGCTTGGTCACCAGGATACTCTACATAGCACGTCTTCACTCAAAAATGGATACATTTTGAGCTTCTAAGCGAAATGCAACCCCCTTGATCCTTAGCACGGGGGCGCTTCACTCTTCCAGGCTGATATATACTCATGCACATTTCTCCTTAGGAACTATAAGCAATTAAATCATAAAAATCTCTTCCGCTCATTTTTGAAGTGCCCTGTGCAGTTCACTTTTATTTATTCTTTGACATTATTACTTCAGACTTTTAAGTGGACGTGGAATTAATTGGACATTATTGTTAAATCTAATAGGAGGCAAATCAAATGCAATATTAAGAAATGTCCATTCTCATTTGTGCGCACTATGCAGCTAGTGTAGTTCTTCCCAAAATCTGCACTAGAGGAAGCACGTTCCTTTGAAGAGTATGTTAGGAAAACTACATTTTTTCAATATAATAAAGTATTTTCATTACTTTTCAAAATACTTACACATGCATTACCATATTTGATTCTCACAGATATAGTCTCAGGTATATGAGGCATATTTGCTTATCCCCACACTCCTGGCAATGAAACTGAAGGTTAGTGCACTTATGTGACTTGTCCAAGGTCACACTGCTAGGGAGTATCACAGCCAGCTATTCTGATTCCTGGTCCAGTGCTCTCTCTGCTACAATCTCTTGTGACATTCCTAGACGCTGAATGTCAAGAATTGTGAAATCAAATGGTACATGTTTTACCCTATTTGCAAGCTGACAAGTTAGATTGCCAGAGTCTCATGGATGCTGGCAGAAGACATGAAACTCCTGGTTCAGAGACAAAGGACTATTAGAGCAACTGCCATAGCCAGAGTAACAGCATTTTATCCCCAGTTCCCACAGCACAGTTGCCGCAGTAAACTGGGCCAGAAGATTCCTGAACAAGTAATAAGCTCCATTATAGAAGAGTAACCCTAACTATAGGGAAGACAAGCTTTTTATAATGTGCGTCTAGCAAGCCTGCCATTTTCTCTGGAAGGAGACATTATCTTTATTATATGGTCAGTAAGAAAACTCTCATTCTCTCCAGAGGGATGATTGCTACACACACATCCTTTAAAAGGAAATTTAGAACAAAGATAGTCAGTACTTCTGTTTACAAGATGTGCAGAAATATAAGAGACTGATGGAGAATTGTCTCACCATACTAAGTTGATCAGGAATTATGGTTTGCTCAAGTTTAAGCAAGCTGTTCCACATGACAAAAAGTATTAAGTGGTTAGGTCAAGATTTAAATCCATGACTTTTCACTCTGCAAACCATATTCTACTATTCCATGCTGCCTGTCCAAGATCAAGGCAATATATGAGGACAATGAGCATCTCTACACCTATTAAATCGTACCTTCCGGTCACCACCCTTCCTTCAGTCCTGCTGTAGTGGAGATGCCATATATCAACTTCCCACACATATATGCTGCATCCCATAAGTAGCAGGGAAATGTTCTGTAACTCTAAAGAGAATGAATGTGGAGGCAGATGGAATTTTCACCTGATAAGCTACTTCTCAGGAGTGTGAGTTCAAAATTTGAAGCCAGAGAGACCTGGATTGCACTGAATAAAATAGTAAGCAGACATCGAAGTGGGAGGGGCGGGGGACCCAGAATGGAAGGAGAATCCCTGAAGAGCCTGGGGGCTGAATGGAGTAAAGGTAGATACTTAAGAAAACAGATTTATCTAAGAAGATGTTTATTCTTATGTTGCACCCTAATGCTTATGTAGGGGTAGAGTCTTTGGGAAGAACTTGTGGAAGTGCTCAGTTTCATTCCTGGGTCTCCATCATTTAGAGACAGTGGCAAGGCAGGAGTTCTCAGGGAAAGGAACTCAAAAGTTCACACCTCTCCAGCAACTCACTAAAGTCTTAGGAAGGCTTAGGTGTTTCCAGAGATGCCTTGTGCTACAAAAAGCTGACTTGGATGGGCTGTATCAATTGACCCCCTTCCCTTCCAGCTTCTAGCTGGGTTCAGCCAATGGGAGGAAAGAACAGAAGATCCAGGGGACAGGAGGAGACTGCAACCAGAGTATTAATTTTTCCAGCTCCCTCCACTGGTTGACTATCTCCCCCTACCTAAGCTCACTATTCTTGTTGGTCATCCTCTTCAGACACCTGCTCTCTCTAGCTTCATACCTTGATCTCAAGGAAAGCCCAATCGCCATCAGGATAGTGTAAAGTGCCATTGCTTGGGGTTCTTAATTAGGCTTCACCACTTTTTAGCTGTGTGACCCTGGGTAACTAATTAACTTCTCTGTGCCTGATTCCTTTACGTGTAAAATTGGACTAAAAATGGTACCTACATCAGAGAGATGTTTGAGGATTAAATAAGAAAGTCCTTAGCATAGTGCCTGGCATATAGTAAATAGTCGATAAGCATTAATTAATTTTTATCATTTTATTATTGTTGTTATTGTTATTTTTCAACATCAACAGTGTGGGAAAAAAGCAGGAAGTTTTGCTTTCAAAGGTCCATTAACTTTTAAAACTGAAAGACCCAGCTAGGGACCCCGTAAATGTCAGTGAACATATGGCCCTCCTAAACTAGAAAAATGTCTAGAAACTATCATATTCAGAGCATAGGTTGCAAATTTTTCAATTGGAATGTCAAATATTAACAGCCCATGTTTGAATATGTTCATTCAGTTCTAGAAAAGATGTCATCTCCATATCAAGGGATTAAAATTATTGTGTGATTGTTTCCTCTAAGCTGAGATTTCTTCCACATTATAGGATTCTCTATTATTAATCGTTTTCTTTAATATCTTAATAATGTGTTAGGAAAATCAAATTAGGCTGGTAGAAATTTCCCATCAAACCATATTAACTTTGTCTAGTAAAGACTTCAGTTTTCTTCCTAATGAGAATGCTAATAGCCAGCTTAGCCTGCACATGGCATGAATCAGACAACCTCTCAAAGCTGCTTTTTTGGAGAATGTATCAGCGTCCTCTTGGACTCCTTCCTTTTTGTTGCCATTTACAACCAATCAGTTTCCAGTGCTTGTCAATTCTGCCTTTATAGCAACTTCTTATTCTCTGTTCTCTATACCACTCCATAGACTAACTCTTGTCTGGACGACTATCGTAGCCTCCAACAAAGGCTCTGTGTGGTCTGTTAATACTTAAATTGATCCTCCACATTATTATCATATTAATCTATTAAAGGCATATCTCTGGTATGTCATTTCCTTGTTCAAAAGTCTTCTATGATACGTCATTACCTACTGAAGGCAGGGGTGGGGGGACACGTTCTTGCATTTAAAAAACCCCATGTGCTGGTCCTAAATTACTTTTCCAAACTTATCTTCCACTGCTCTCTTCACTAACTTTCTCTGGTAGCCAAACCAGATTTTCAGGCTGTGTTGAACACTTTAACTTTGCGTATTTGTGCAATACATCCAAATGCACCCTTTACCTTCTCCACCCTGCTCTGTGCACTAGGAAGCTGACCCATGGGGGATTTCTTGCTCTCTGGTTTCTAGCTGGGACTGGCCATTGGGAAGACAAACAAGAGATCAGAGAGCTGAACGAAGTTAGTACAGGGTCCCCCTACTAAAAGCCTCAGGTGCTGTCAGGAAGCCTTCTCCACACAGCTCTCCCTATTGACGTTCTAGAAACTAACTATTCCTCTGCTTGCTCTTCAGGTAAGACCCAGAATACGAGACCATCCCTTGCTGGTTTTGCTAAAGCCTGGCAACACTTGTGTAGAATATCCCTTTATTAAATTCTCTTCAATTACACCGTTTGAGTAATTTGCATTCATTTGTTTCCTGCTGGGACTCTGGCTGATACAGTAACAGCTACCAGGAGTGACTTCAAAAAACCAACCCCCAAGTGTGATTCAGGGGATGGATTTGAAGAAAACATGGATAACCTTGAAAGAGGAAAATTGGACACTGGTTATCTGGCTTCCAATGGCATTAAATTATTCAAATTAATAACCATGGTAGCATAGGACAGGTAGCAGTCAGGGAGCTGTGAGAATATATTGACAACAGCAATTCTAAAGCCGTGAGGTCAGATGCTGCTGCTTCTGCCAGCCATAGAGAGAGTCCCCAGGGAAAAAGGCATATTGAAGTCCTTCAATGTCCAGCTTAGTGCTTGAGTGGAAAATCAGAATGGCTCCATGACAGCTTTGAAGGAGGCCCTCATCCCTATGGTTGCAGAGCAGATATGGCTGAGGAGAGTCGCAGCAACAATTAAACCTCAAAATTTGCCAGGTATCTGATGTTAAGGTGAGGACACTGGTGGGAAAGGAGTGGAATCCCATGACATGAGATGGGCACGTTTAGGCAGATGAGTCAGAAGAGTCTGAGAACTCTGAATCTTCAAATCCCTCTGAACCTCCCTCAGCAGCAGAAACAGCTCCCCTCACTCCCACCCTTATCTGATAGAACCTGCTGTCCCCAAGTGAAAAATTTTAGTGACTTACATGAGGCCATTACTTTACCAAGAAGTACTGATTCTCCTGAAGAACCACGCCCTCCCACCACCACCCCCTGCATTGCGTCCTGGACCATAACAAGAATTAGATCCTAGACGGAGAAGCATGAGGCCTGATCCTGGAAGACTTAGTTTATGCACAGAAAGAGTGGAGGACTTTACTTGTTTGTATTGCAGACTGTGTAAAAAATGTATGAAAGCAGATTCTAAGGATGCTAGATCAAGGCTGCCACTGGTAACGCCATCCATCTAGAGAAAGTTACTGTTCCTGTCAGGCAGCCCTTCCCTGCGGTTCCCCTCTCTCGGTTCCAATAACTGCTCCCTCCTCTTGCTCCTTCAGGCTCAGAGGTGATCATGGCTCCCTATTGTTGCTGACCCCAAGGTATGCGTCACAGCCCTTGCTGACTTCATATAACCCTGCCCATAACATTGAACTTTCCTCAATTGTCCTGTCTGAGTGGGCTAATTCCTGCCAGGACCCTGACTGATGCACTTTCCGGTTTCATGCTTTCTCGCCGCAGCGCTTTTTATTCACGCCATCCCCTCTGCTCAGATTGCCTGCCTGCTCATCCTTCAAAGCCCAACTTAGAAATCAGTTTTGAAATGATGCTTCCCTGTTCCTGCAACTGCAGTGATTTATCCCTCCCTGAGCCATACTTTCCTGCCTCTATACCTCTTTTATGTTTCTTAGCAATTTTTTCCTTGTATTGTTGCTATTTCTAAACATGATGTATTTCCTTTCTCAACCAATAAGCTTCTTGTGGGCAATATTCATGTCTAATTCTTATTTTTATCCTTAATTTGCCTTGTCAAACTGCTGATAAATAATAATACTACCTGCCTTTAATTATTTCTGTTCTGCAGTTACTGTTCTATGCCCCTTGTGTCTATGAACTTGTTCCATCCTCCAACAAACTTTAGATGTTACACCTGCTATAATGTCCATTTCAAACAGAAGGAATTGAGGCCCGAGTAATTTACTCAAGGTCACACAGCTAGTAAATGGCAAGACAGGCTTCAAGCCCACCATTCTGGCTCCAAAGCACATGCTTTTAACCACCGTAACATGCATTCTTCATTAAAATGAGTGGAAACAAAAAGGAAGGAAATTCTGACACATGTTACAGCATGGATGAACCTTGAGGACATCATGCTAGTGAAGTAAGCTGGTCACAAAATGGCAAATATTATATGATTCCATTCAGATGATATCAAATTCACAGAAAGTAGAATGGTGGTGTCCAGGGGCTGGGAGGAGGAGGGAATGGGGAGTTCCTGTTTAATGGGTATGGAGTTTCAGCTTGGGAAGGTGAAAAAGTCCCAGAGATGGATGGTGGTGGTGATAGCTGCACAACAATGGGAATATACTTAATGCCACAGAACTGTACACTTAAAAAGGATTAAAATGGTTAATTTTATGCTATGTATATTTTGCCACAATAAATAAATAAATAAATTTTTAAGTGAGCGGAAAGAATAAGTGAACAAATCAATAGACACATTAATTAATTAATAATGGAGTAGATTTTAAAGTCAATAGCAAAAACATGCCTGATGAAGAAAGACCATCTCTTCACCTGTGGTTTCATGGTACATTCAGGCTGACATTGCCTCTGTGGCTATGGTTTAGGTTTCAACACATAGACCCTGGGCTTTCCCATTTGGAGACCTTAGAAATTACCTATAACTGGCATCATACAGCCTGAGGGAGAACCCCAACCACCTCCCCCCAGTCAGTGAACTAAATGGCTAATTGTCCCAAATTCTAAAAGAATTAATCCAATTATATCAGATTTCTCTAAGCAAATGGTCTTATTACCAGGACGATGGTGAATGAGAATGGAGCTGTCTGACTTTTTATGAGTAGGCTCCCTTGGGAAAAGAGAAGACCACTAAGTCTAAATGATGGGAGGGCCTGCTCCATCTTCCTTCCCCTTCTCTTCTGTTATCTACCTTCTCTCCCCAGCTAAAATAATCCTGTTCTGAGTGATTCTCACTCTACCTGCCAGTGATTCTCAAATCTATAACTTCAACCTTGACCCCTCCCTAGTTCAGATTCCTACTCCAACTGCCTTCTTGGTATCTCCACACAGATGTCTAATAGCCATTTAAACACAAAGTAAACAAACAGAACTCACTTCTGCTCCTGTCATTCTTCCCCTTGTAGAAATCTTCTCCCTCCCCCAACCTTTCCCATTGAAATAAATGGCACCACTCTTCAAACAATTGCTCAAGCCTTAAAACTACAGGTTATCCTTAATTCTTCTATTCACTGAATCCACTCACTCCCATATTGTGATGTGTAAGTTCTCTCTCCTCTACTTCCAAAACCTATCTGAAACTCCACCACCATCACTTTCATCCAGCCCACCCTCATTTCCACTACACAATGACGGCAATAACTCTTAACTGGTCTTCTTGCTGCCACTCTTGCCCCCGACAGTCCATTCTCCACACATAGAAGCCAGAGATGTAATTTAAACCTAAAGAATGTCATGAGATTTTCCTGCCTAAAATCAATGGTCTTCACTTAAATTTAGACTATAATCTAAATTCATAACGCTGCCTTGCAAAACCCTATGTAATTTGGCCTCCACCTACCTCTCACACTTCACATCTTATTTGCCCACTACACTGCAGCCTGGCTGACCTTCTTTCTATTCTTCAAGCAAGACAAGCTCATACTTGCTTTAGGGCCTTTACACTAACTATGCCTCTGTTCTACTACTCTTCTTCCAATTATTCCAGGCTAACTCCTCTATATTATTTGGACTTTAGCTCAGATATTACTTCCTCAAAGAGGCCTTCCTTGACCACCATTCTAAAGTAGCCACTGACTTACTCACTACTCTTAATTTTATTGTCTCCATCGCACTTTTCCTTCCTTCCCTCTTTCCTTCCTTCCTTCCTTTCTCTCTCTCTTTCTTTCTTTACTTTTTCTTCTCTTTTCTTATTGTCTGTCTCCCCAAATAAAATGGAAGCTCTGTATGAATACAGACCATTTTTATCTTAAGCGTATTCCCCACAATACCAAACAGTGTTCAGTACACATTAAGCACTCAGTGTATGTTTGTTGAATGTTGCTGTGGAAGGCATTTTCATTTCTGGTAAACCACTTGTCCAAATAGGGTACATATTCCCTTACACTTAAATGTATGTTTGAGCTTTATTGGCCCTCTAGCCTGGGAACCAAACAACAAGTTAAACTCCAGTGTAAGACATTACTCATAATAACCAAATGTGGAAACAACCTAAATATCTACAACTGGTAAGTGGATAAACAAAATGTGGCATATTTTTAGAGTGGAATATTATTCAGCAATAAAAAGGAATGAAATGCTCATACATGCTTCAACATGGATGAACCTCAAAAACATGGTGCTGAATTTGAAACATGAAGTGAGATATAAAGGACCACATACTGTATAAATGCCACTTATATTAAATGTCCAGAATAGGTGAATTTATAGAGACAGAAAGTAGATTAGTGGTTGCCTGGGGCTGGGGTAAAAACAGAAATTAACTAGAAACAGGCATGAGGGATCTTATCGGGATAATAAAACTGTTCTAAAACTGGATTATGTTGATGGTTGTACAAGTTGGTAAACTTAGAAAAAAATAGTTAAGTGTACACTTAAAATAGGTGAATTATATGATACATAAATTACTCCTTGATAAAATTTAAAAAATAAAAAGATCTACTTGCCACCCTTCTCTCTCCCCACAAATCAACCCCAGTGAAAGCACTTGAAAACCACTCTCAAGTAATGCCTACTTTGGGATATGGACTCCTTTCTATTTTTAACTAACTAACTGAGTTGACTTATTTTTTCTTCAGTCAGAAATCCACAGGTTTTCCAATTCCAGGGGCATCGTGCTTAGCTCATCACTTTTTTTGGCTCTTCCCTTTCACTGACACTTGGCACGTCTATTGCTGTAACATAAACCCAGAGTAAATGAGTTGTAGTTGCGATTTATAAGGCCCGCAGGAAGAGCAAGTGTTTCCCAGAAACAGGGATTTTTAAGCAGTAACATATAAAAAAATCCTGTTTGTATAGTTGGCATTTTTCTAATTTTATATTTACCAAATTGGTAAAGAGCTATATTGTATCACCTTTTGGCCTTAAATAACATAGATAAATTTTTGAGTGAGTGCCTCCACCGTTAACACATGACACCACAACCCCTCTCTGCGATCAAACTCTAAATAACTAGATATAGTTTCTTTAAGCGGAGCTCCCCTGACTTGAGCAGGGGAAGGGAGGATGCAGGAAGCACGTGCGATCAGGCTGTGCTGGCGACAGAGAGACCTTCTTGTGCTCTGGGGATAAGTCGATGGAACAGCAGAGGCGTCTCAGGTACAAAGAACAAAAGAGCCTCGAGGCTAGAAATTACTTCAAAATGTCAAGAAATAAGAGTGACTCATGAGAGAGAATTCAAGGTACTCACTGGGTATTATGCTCCTTGTATATTGCATTCTTATAAGTCATAGAATAAACATTTCCTTGCCAAAGGATTTCAGCTGTGTCCATTGTTCATTCATATAACAAATATATACTGCGAGTCTACTGTGTGTCAGACAATATATTGTGCAAAGCGTGATGGGGATCCATAGGGAAAACAGGGTGGCACGATTGTTGAGAACAAGGTTCAAAGTTGAACTTCTTGAGGGCAAGTCTGGGCTGTTCCATTTAATAATTATGTAAACTGAGGTAATCTCCCTAGCCTCTCTAAGCCTATTTCCTCACCTGTAAAATGGCGATGATATATGACCTACCTCACAGGAATATTTGGAGAATAAGATAAGAGAATATATATGCAAGTCTTAGCACGGCATCTGGTAAAGAAGTACTATATAAAAGTTACTTTTTATTTTCTGAAAGAGTTTGTGAAGAAGGGTATTATTTTTTCTTTAAATATTGAGAGAAATTACCAGTGAAACAACCTGGGTCTGGAGTTTTCTTTCCGGGATAATAAATTTAATTGCTTTAATAAGTATAAGGTTATTAAGATTTTCTATTTCATCTTTTATCAACTTTGGTAATTATATTTTTCAAAATATTTCTTGCTTTCAACTAAGTCATTGAATTTAAGTTGTTCATAATATTGCCTTATTCTTTATATATATACATATTTTATCTGATATATATTCCATGTGTGTGTGCATATATATGTGCATGTGTAAATGTGATCTATGATGATATGCATTCATATTCCTAATGTTGTTAACTTGTTTTATCTCTTTTTCTTGATGAGTCTAGCTATAAGTTTATCAATTTTGTTGATTTTCTTCATAGAATCAACTTTCGGCTTTATTTCCTCTATCTGTGAGTTTTCTATTTCACTGATTTCTGCTCTTATCTATTATTTTCCTCCTTCTATTTATTTTTGGTTTACTTTGCTCTTTTTCTTTTAGCTTCTTAAGAGACAATCTTAGGCCATTGTTATTGTGCCTTTCTTTTTCCTAGTACAGTCATGTGTAGCTTAACAATGGGGATATCTTCTGAGAAATGTGTCACTGGGTGATTTCGTCATTGTGTGAACATCATGGAGTGCACTTACACAAATCTACATGCTATAGCCTACTACACTATATGTGAATATATATATATATACATATAATAGGCTATATGGTATAAGCTATTGCTCCTAGGCTACAGATCTCTACAGCGCGTTACTGTGCTGAATACTGGAGGCAAGTATTTGTGTACCTAAACGTAGAAATGACACAATAAAAACACGGTCTAAAAGATAAAAAGTGGTGCACCT
This sequence comes from Equus quagga, assembly GCF_021613505.1. NCBI lineage: Eukaryota > Metazoa > Chordata > Mammalia > Perissodactyla > Equidae > Equus > Equus quagga. The sequence continues at coordinate 75,735,529 of NC_060280.1, read as the reverse complement.
GTACAGGTCACTTACTACAAGTGGAGCCTGCAGGACTGAAGTTGCTCTGGGTGAATCAGTGAGTGAGTGGTGAGCGAATGTGACGGCTTAGGACATTATTACTACTCTAGACTTTGTACACACGGTATGTTTAGGCTACATCACACTTATTAAAAACATGCTTTTCTTGGGGCTGGCCCCGTGGCCGAGTGGTTAAGTTCGCGCGCTCCGCTGCAGGCGGCCCAGTGTTTCGTTGGTTCGAATCCTGGGTGCGGACATGGCACTGCTCATCAGACCACGCTGAGGCAGCGTCCCACATGCCACAACTAGAAGAACCCACAACGAAGAATACACAACTATGTACCGGGGGGCTTTGGGGAGAAAAAGGAAAAAATAAAATCTTTAAAAAAAAAATTTTAAAAAATAAAAAACATGCTTTTCTTTCTTATGCTAAGTTAACCTTAGCTTATTGTAACTTTTTCACTTTATAAATTTTTTAATTTCTTTAACTTTTTGACTCTTTTATTATAACACAGCTTAAAAACACAAATACATTGTATAGCTACCAAAAAAAACTTTTTTCTTTACATCCTTATTCTTAAAGTTTTTTTCTATTTTTAAATTTTTGTAATTTTCAAGTTTTCGTTAAAAACTAGGACACAGACGCACACATTAGCCTAGGCTGACATAAGGTCAGTATCATCATGTTACTGTCTTCCACCTTCACATCCTGTCTCACAGGAAGGCCTTCAGGAGTGATAACGCACATGGAGCTGTCATCTCCTAGGGTAACAATGCCTTCTTCTGGACACCTCCTGAAGGACCTGGCTGAGGCTCTTCTTGAGGAGGTGTCACTCTTTTCAGAAATATGTCCTTGGTGCTTTGCTTGGTTTGTTTCTTTTTCTCTCCATAGATTTGCTAAAAGCAGGTAATACTCCGTGAATATTCCTCTCTATTAATGAAAACTTTTCACTGTTGGGATCCATGTTTTCAAACTTTTTAAGGAGCTTGGTGAGGTCTGCAAAAACTGCTGCTAAACCCTTCACTGTGAATTTTCTTCAAGGTTCTCCTTTTTCTTCTCTTGCAGTTTCCTTTTCTCTTGCTCACCCTTCAGTTATGTGTGCCTGTTCCACTTCCAACAACTCCTCATCAGCCAATTCTTCAGGAACCGCCTCTAGGAGCTCCTCAATGTCATCCTCATCCACACCCAGGTTAAAGCTGTTTGCCATCTCAACCACAGCCTTGTTGATTTTTGCAGACTCCTTGTCCTTGGCAAATCCTTTGAAGTCATGGATGATCCTCTTGAGCGTCTTCCTCCAGATGCCATTCATACACTCCTTGGTGACATCATCTCAAGCCCAAGCAAGGTTTTTGATGCAGTCATAGATGTTTTAATCTTTTCAGGATTGCATCAGTGTCTTCTCAGTGTTTTCCTCAGTTGCAGCAATAGCCTGGGCAAAGGTCTTCCTCAGATAGTAGACCTTAAAAGCTGCTATAACTCTTCAATCCATTGATGGATCAAAGAAGTGGTGTTTGGTGGGAGAAACATTGCTTTGATATTGGGAAAAAGATCACCAATAAAAGGAGAATGTCAAGAGCATTATCAACAATATGCAAAATCTTGAAATGTATGTTATTCTCCAAATAGTACTTCTCCATTTTACTGGCATGGCAATTCAGGAGGGCATCTTGGAAGATGAGCTGGGTCATCCATGACTTCTTATTGTTCTGTAGTACACTGGCAGGGTGTGCTTACTGATATGCTTGAAGGCCCTAGTGTTTTCACTGTGCGGGATCACAAAGGGATTCAATTTGTAGCTTTTACCATTGTCCCCAAGCAAGACTGTTATCTTGCCCTTTAAAAGCCTTGAAATCTGGCATTGACTTGGCCTCCTTATGGGTGAAAGTCCTTTCAGGCATCCATTTCCAGAATAGGGAGCTTTCATCCATATTACATATTTGATCTGGCAAGTAATTTTCCTTCACAAACACCTTATCTAGATTTTCCAAAAGTTCTTCAGCTGCCTTTACATCAGCACTCTCAGATGCAACACTTACTTTCACATTACGTAATGACGAACAATTTTTGAATCATTTAAATCACCCAGAGTGATCAGAAAGTTCAATATAGCAGTTGGGCGTAGCCTTTTCTTTCAACATTGAAAACAAAATTTTCCTTGGCCGAGATCATCATGGTGCTGACAGGAATACTCTTCTGTGCCTGGTCTTCAATTTAGGTCATTAGAAGTTTCTCCAAGTCCGATATAGGCCCTTCACGAATTTTTGTTAGTCTTGTTGCCTTCAATGAAGCAGATCCTTTAATAGCTTCTGTCACTTTGTTCTTGTTCTTCAAGATCATAGGTACGGTGGAATGGGATATGCCTGACTGGCGAGCAATAACCATCACTGATTTTCCACCTTTGTAATCCTTAATCACTTTTAATTTTTTTTCAATCACTCAATGTGGCTGCTTACTGGCAACGTTAGCAGTGGATTTTGTATGCTTAAGGGCCATAATAAAAAAACAACATGAGATTAAATCACACACAAGAGAAAATGATGCAATCAAGAGATGCAGCAAACACAAAATTTATGAGGCTGCTGCTGGTGTAACACAGTGTATTATTTTACAGTAATTTTTTTTTAGTAAGTAGAAAGAGTACTCTCTAAAATAATGATAAAAAGTATGGTACAGCAAATACATAAACAAGTGACATGATCATTTATTATCATCATCAAGTAATATGTACTGTAGATAATTGTATGTGCTATACTTTTATACGACCAACAATGTAGTAGGTTTGTTTACACCAGCAACACCACAAACACGTGAGTAATGTGTTGCATTATGGCATTACAATGGCTACTATGTCATTGGGTGATAGGAATTTTTCAGCTCCATTATAATCTTAGGGGACCGTCACATAGGTGGTCCATCACTGACCAAAACGTAGCTATGTGATGCACAACTGTAGGGGTATTTTAATATCATAAATTTTTTCTAGGTACTGCTTTAGAAACAAATTCTAATATATTGTCTTTTCATTATCATTTAGTTATATTTTCTAATTTTCTCTGTGAATTCTTCTTTGACCCATGGATCATTTAGAAATTAGCTGTTTAACAAATATTCAAGTTTCCTAGATATACTATTATTGATTTAAAATTTAATTCATTGTAGTCAGAGAACATGCTCCATATGATTTCAATCTTTTTAAATTATTGAGAGTTTATCTATGACCCAGGGTATGATCCGTCTTGGGGTATAGATCATCTGCATTTGAAAAGAATGTTATCTGCACTTGTTGAGTATAGTAGTCTATGGATATTAATTAGATTAAGGTGGTTGATTATGCTGTTCATATATTCTATATCTTTAATATGTTTTTTTGGTCAAATTGTTCTATCAATAACCTAGAGAAGAATATTAAAATCATCATCCAATATTGTGGATTTTTCTATATCTCCTTTAAATTCTGTCAGTATTGTATTCATACCTTTTAAAGCCCTATTTTTAGGTGCATAACCTTTTATAACTATCTGTTGCAGTATGCATAAATTGACCCTTTTATAATTATGAAATGTGCTATCTTAACTCTAATAATACTCTTTGTTTTGAAATCTACTTTATCTGATATTAATATCCCCACTCCAGCCTTCTCATGACTACTCTTTATATGTTATATCTTTATCCATACGTTTTCTCTCAGCCCATCTGTATCTTTACATTAAAAGTGCATCTCTGATAAATAGCAATAATTATACTTTGCTTTTTTTAATCCATTCTGATAATCTCTGCCTTTTACTCAGAGTATTTATAGTCCATTTACATCTAATGTATATATTAATAAGTTGGATTTGTCTACTATATTATTATATTTCTTCCCATTGATTCCTTGTTTCTTGTTTCTCACTTTCTCATTTCTACACTTTTTATTATTATTTTTGTTTTAGATTCAAATTTTTTTGTCTATTAATTCTTTAAGCTATGCCTCTTCATTTTTTAGTAATTGGTAGGAATTACAATATACATAAAGTCATGTGCTACATTATGATGTTCAGTTAATGATGCACTACATATAAAAAGGTGCTCTCGTAAATTTATTACCATACAGCCTAGGTGTTGTAGTAGGCTATACCATCTAGGTTTGTGTAAATGCACTCTATGATGTTTGTACCATGACAAAATCACCTAATGACACATTTCTCAGACACTTTTCCTGTTGTTAAACAACACACGACTGTATCTTTAATTTTTCACCATGTACTTAGAGTTAATATTGGACCACGTCATATAAAATATAAGAATATTGTAACTATATGGATGTGTTTACAAACTGCTAGTCTTTTATGCTTTGATTGTCATATGTCATATGTATCACATGTTACATATGTTATAAACCTCAATTTTTGCTTACATTTCTGCTTACATAGTGATGTGTATTTTTAAAATTTAGTTCAAAAATTAATCTTTTATACTGATTCATGTATTTAGCATTTCCTATGCCCTTCAATTCATGCTGAAATCCATGTTTCTACCTGATGTAATTTTCATTCAGCCTGAAGAACTGCACTTAGTATTTTTTATCATGCAGATCTGTTGGGGATAAATTCCCTTAGTTTTTGTTTATCTGAAAATAATCTTTATTTTGTCTCATTTTAGAAGGATGTTTTTAGTGAGTATAGAATTCTGAGTTGGCAGATTTTGCCTTCAACACTTTCAGGCTGTCATTCTTTGTCTTATGGCATGTTTCTGATGATAATTTTGTAGGCACTTTATAATTGTTCAAAGTATTGTGTCATTTTTCTCTGGTTGTTTTCAAGATTTTCTCTTAACCTTTGGTTTTTGATAGTGTGTCTTTGATGTGTATAGTTGGTCTTTATTCTCAGAGTTTTCAGATCTTCTTGAATCTGTAATTTATGTTTTTACTGTATTTGAAATTTTTCTTAATGCAAGTGCTTATCACTATAAACTTTCTCAGAACATTTTTTTGGTTTCCTAGATGTTTTGATATGCTGTCTTTCCATTTTCATCTATTTCCAGATTTTTTTTGATTTCTCCTTTGTCTCATCGATTTTTCAAGAGTGTGCTGTTTAATTTCCATATATTTGTGGATTTTCCAGCTTTCCTCCTGTTATTCATTTCTATTTCATGCCATTGTGTCAGAAAAGATACTTGGTGTGATTTCAAACTTCTAAGATTTGTTTCGTGTCCTATCTTATGTTGTATCCTGGAGATGGATCCATGTGCACTTGAGAATATGTGTATTCTACTGCTGTTGGATGAAATGTTCTGTATATATTTTTTAGGTCCATTTGGTTTGAAATATGGTTTAAATCTAACATTCCTTGTTAATTTTCTGTCTTGATGATCTACCCATTGCTGAAAGCGGAGTATTGAAGTCCTCTACTATTATTGTATTGTTGTCTATTTATCCCTTCAGATCTGTTAGTATTTGCTGAATATTTTTAGGGTTTCTCACATTGGGTGCATTTATGTTTACAATTGCTATATTTTCTTGATGAATCGATTCGTTTATTGTTATATGATGACCTTGTTTGTCTCTTATTATCGTTTTTGGCTTAAAGTCTATTTTGTTTGATATAAGTATAGCTACTCCTGCTTTCTTTTAGTTTCCACTTGCATGGAGTATTTTTTCCATCCCTTCACTTTGAGCCTATGCCTGTTTTTAAAGCTGAAGTGAGACTCTTATAGGCAGCATTTAGTTGGGTCTTGTGTTTTTATCAATCCAGCCACTGTAAGTCTTTTGATTGGAGAATTCAATCCATTTACATTCAGAGTAATTATTGATAGATAAGAACTTACTAATGCCATCTTATTGTTTTCTGGCTGTTTTGCAGTTTCTTTGCTCCTTTCTTACTCTCTTTCTGCCTTTCTTTGTGAATTGATGATTTTCTGTACTGCTATGCTTTGATTTCCTTCTCTTCATCTTTTGGGTATCTACTGTAGGTTTTTGCTTTGTAGTTTCCATAAAGCTTATATGTAACATCTTATAGATATAACAGCTTATATTACACTGATGACAACTTAACTTTAATTGCATACCAAAACTCTACTCTTTCATTCCCCTTCCTTTTATGTTATTGATGTCACAATTTACATCTTTTTATATTGTGCATCAATTAACAAGTTATTATAGCTATAACTATTTTAATGCTTTTGTCTTTTAACCTTTATACTACAGTTAAGTGATTAACACACCACCATATTACAGTATTTGAGTATTTTGAATCTGACTATATGCATATCTTTACCAGTGTGTTGTATATTTTTATATGTTTTCATTTTACTAATTAGGATCCTTTCATTTTAGCTTGAAGAACTCCTTTCAGTATTTATTGTAAGGAAGTTCTAGTGGTCACTAACTCCCTCAGCTTGTGTTCATTAGGGAAAGTCTTTATCTCATCTTCATTTATGAAGGAGAGCTTTGCTGGGTAAATTATTCTTGTCTGGCAGTTTCTTTCTTTCAGCACTTTGAATATATCCTCCCGCTTCTCCCGGCCTGCAAGGTCTCTGCTGAGAAATTCTCTAATAGCCTTATCGGGTTCCCTTGTCTGAGATAATTTTTTTCTCTTGTTGCTTTTAAAATTCTCACTTTGTCTTTGATTTTAGGCAGCTTTGCTATGATATGTCTTAGAGATTGTTTTGGATTGAAATTTGGGGATGACATATTAACTTCATGAAATTGGATGTCAAAGTCTCTCCCCAGGTTTGGGAAGATCTCAACCATTATTTCTTTAAATAAGCTTTCTACCCATTTCCCTCTCCCATCTCTTTCTGGGACTCCAATGATGTGTACATTGTTTATTTTAATGATGTCCCATAAGTCCGTTTCTTTTCATTCTTTTTTCTTTTTGCTCCTTTAAAAAATTTCAATTGATCTGCCTTCTAGCTCACTGATTCTGTCTTCTGCTTGGTTGAAGCTCTCCATTGAATTCTTCAGTGCAGTCATTATATTCCTCAGCTCCAAAACTTCTGTTTGGTTCTTTTTTCTTTGTTGCACTTCTCATTTTATTCTTATATTGTTTTCCTGATATTGTTAAATTGTTTATCTGTGGTCTCTTGTAGCTCTCTGAGCATCTTTAGAACAATTATTTTGAATTCTTTGAGAGGCAATTCCTGGATCTCCATTTCTTTGAGGCCAGTTACTTGAGGTCACCGTATTCTTTTGATGGAGTCATGTTTCCCAAATTCTGTGTCATCCCTATAGCCTTGTGTAAGTATACACACATTGGAAGAAGCAGTCACTTCTTCCAAACCTAATGGACTGAGTTCAGTAAGGGAAGACTTTCACCTGCAGATCATGGCATGCTGGAGCATGCTGTGATCCAGGGTCTAGTGCTATGGGGCACTAAGTGCTGGCATGTGTGGCAGTACTGGATTCAGGGGATGAGGGGACATGTGGCCATGATGTCTCTTTGGCTCAAGGCCACTGTGATCCGCAGCATCAACAACTATGTGGTCCTTTGTAAGCATTGTAGGGGGCCCTCAGTGGTGACTCCAGGCCCAGTGGCTTGGGACCAGAGAAGGCAGTGGTGGCAGCTAGAGCTATTGGTGTCCACACACTTAGCTGTGGTGGCTAGCTGCAAGTGGCTATGTAGTGACTAAATCCAGTTGTAGACATGTATGTAGTGGTGAGAACCAGGAGAGGCAGCAAGGGCTGTGACCAACTACAGGCTCACTGATAGCTTCACGGGTCTTGGCTGTCAGTGTGCACTACTATGGCTGCTAGATCTCACCATGGGTGCATAGCAGTGGAGGTCAGTGACAAGGGTTGGGCCAGGAGTGTGCTGGTGCATAGCTCGTGGAGCTAACTGCAGGTGAGCGCAGTAGTGCAGGCCAGTAACGGAAGACAGAGCCCGATCTGAGTCCAAAAGCCTCTGCGGGATCCCTAGCTATTAGTATGTTCTCCCATGGCTGCGTAGGCTCCCCTACCCCTTTGTGTGCACTGCAGTGGAGGCTGGAGATAGGCATCAGGCCAGCAGTGTGCAAGCAAACACTGGAGAGGCTAGCTCCAAACACAGGTATGGCAGTGGGGGTCAATTGTGGGGATCTAGGCTGACATTTTATACTTGCACAGCTGCAGAGACCTGAGCAGGCTGCTAGTACAATTCCTTGGGTTGGGGAATAGGGAGCAGGGAGGGACTCAGACTGACATCAGCAAATGCAAATATCTGTGGGGTAAAAACTGGTGAAATGTGTGGGAGTCCATGACAGCTGTGCTGGTCACTGGCTTCTTTGGTGGTGAAGTCTGCTGCAGAGTGTCTGCAGAGCAGGTCACTGTGAACTGCAATTGCTTACGCTGCATGGTTCCAAGTGGTGGCCCATGCTTTTCTTCCTTGTTCCTAGCTGTCTCTATACATCTCAGGTTTGCTGGTCTGGGTAGGATGAAACCAAAGCGGGACCTTCATGCAGTGACCCAAAAGGCTGAGGAATCTGGTTGCTCATCCCACCCTTCCTTTCCTGGAGAAGGGAACACTTTCTAGCTAGGAAGTTTCCTCTTGGCACTGAGTGATGATGGCTTGGAGAGTGAGATGATGCAGGCAAAATGAAGCTGTCTTTCTTCTCTTCTTATGCAGTTATTCTCAGGTTCTTAGTTCTACAGTATTGCTGAAGTTTCTTAAGTGGACCCCAGGTTCTCCCAGAGCTGTTTTTGTTCATGGATAGCTGTCCAATTGTTGATCTTTGTAGGGGAATGGAGGCTAGGGTCTCCTATTCTACTGTTTTTGTCTATGCCTAGTAAATCTGAATTGTCTTCTAAACACTACCTGTGAAATATTGTAGAAACTCTGGATTCAGTTATATCCCTCCAAAGAGTCTTAAATTTTTTGTTTTAGAGCCAATTAACATAAGTAGACACAGACTCAAAGTTCAGTCTACTTTTTGGTGGGAAGTGGCTAATATCTCTGTCCAATCTTCATGCCTCAGCTGGGATGCTTGGAATCTGTGCATGCATGTTTCAGAGGTTAGTCACAGATTTGGGCAAAGTCTGCCTATATACAGAATGTGGGACTCCCCCTCTCTGGTGCTCTCCTTTCAAGCATTCCCCTCCTTTTCACTTTCCAGCTGCTGTGAATGCCCTAAACTCTGTCCTCTGGTTCTTTAGGACCATATGATCATAGTCTTCTATCTAAGTTTTTCCCACTTTACCTAGTATGTACTGGGGTCTGTGCTCAGGAAAAACAAACAAACAAATATAAAACCAGTCCTTCGAGAATGGATTGAATAACATTGCAGGAATTAAATTGACAAAACTATCAACTAATTAGCAATAAGGGAGTAAAGGACAAATCAAATATACACACACAGTGTTTCTTATCAGGAAAGCCTTCCTGTCCTCAGCACACATCAAAAGCCAATTCATCCTTCCAGGCACAGCTCAAGGTTCCTTGGCCAGTCCACCATTTCTCACTTCCACAAAATATCAAGCAGGCAATGCCTTGGGTTATATAGGGTTTTGTGGAGCATATGCCTTACACTGTCCGATTGATTTCAAGCTCTCTGAAATTGAAAACATGCTTTATGTGTCATCATATAATCATAGGGCCTATCAAGGAGTAGGTAAATACTTTTTGATTAATTGATTCTCCCACTAATCTCACCTCACAGTGTCTCTGATAATAGAGAAATAGCTCCTAAACATCTCTAATCCTCACCACGCTTTCTTAATACTTGCTGAATCTCGTCTCAGAAAGAATTGCTACTCTTGCTATCAAGTTTGCTGATCAGTTCATAATATCAGGTTTTGCCAAAGTTGCTCATTTTAAAGGGACTAAAGCAATATTATACTAAGAAGAGAGAAGTGTTCTTTTCGAGTAGCTAAAGACCTAAGGAAATATACTGGACTGGTAAATATGTCCCTAGAGAATGGCACTAGCAATACTATGCCTGTCTGTCTTCGATCAGGAAGAAGAGGAACGAAAGAAAATCACTGTCTGTAGCCATAGGGCACTCCCATTGGCCCTTACCTGTTGGTACTGGTGCATAGAAAATCCTGTGCAGCTCTTAAAAATGTTGATGCACTAAATTGCAGGCATAATAAATGTTAATATGCATCTGCTCACACCCAAAGGCTTCTTAGTATAAGTGACAAAATGCAAAATTATAATAAATGAAGGCTCTGTACTTTTGGAAAGTTCCCAGGAGGCAGCGAATTGAAACAGCAGAAAACCCCAAAGCAATAGTAACAGAAAGGAAAGCCAAGGTGCCGTGGATCACAGAGCCCTGAAGAACTCCCAGTGAGGCCAATGGAGAAAACAGCTGGAGTCCCCTATGAGAAAAGCCCATGACTAGCTGACAGTTTGACAGAGCTTGTTCTAAAGCTACAGACACACACAACACTTCACCCTCTCCTGCAATGAATTGAAAGAGGTCTTAAGACACAGAGAAGTCTCCAAGCCTCACTTTATCTCTTCATGCCAGGGTTGGCTTGATTGAAGGCAAATGATTTTTAAGAAACCTCTATAAATTAAGGACGGGATTTAGGGGCCGAAGGAGAGGCAAAGGTGGGACAAAAGCAAGAGCAGAACAGGAGCAGGTTAATTGCTGCACACTCCCCCCACACCACAACCCCACAACTCTGCCCCCTACACCTTGTCTGGATGTACAGGTGACAAGGCAGCTGAGTGTTCCCTTCAGCCTCTCCTGGAACTTGACTGGTGAGCCTTTATTCTTTATTAAATAGCCCCAGGAGGGAGAAGAGATGCATTCTGAATCCCTTTTACCCTAACTTCCCTGAAGCCTCCACAACCCCGGGGTGGGGTCACTTCAACAGAGGGACATGGCTTACTTCCGGTCTCACTCCATGACCAGATTATGAGCTCCATGAAGATAGAGATTCTGCTAACTCACCCTTGCTTCCTTTGTGTCTGGCAATACAGAGCGTGGCACTTAGCGCACAATACGAGTCTCTTACTAGATTTGTGCCTTGGTTTCTTCATCTTTAAACAGGGATAATTAAAATACTTAACTCACAGGATCTCACTGTTATGGTATATTAAATGCGTTTAAACATTTAAATCAGTGCCATGCCATTGTAAATATCCAAGTGCTATTCGTTATTATACTAGTTATTTTTAATATTATTAAATTGGATCATCACAATTGATCTTTTATTTAAAAATGTGATTTTTAAGAACATCTATGAAGGTCCCCTGTTTTAATGTATTTCCCTCACTGAAATAAGAATTCTACATAAAGATTAAATATCTTTTGCAAAAAAATTTTCCTTTACTTGCTGATCATTTTGAAAATAAAACCTCTAGGTGGAGAAACATCTTAAGTCTCTAAAACCTTGCTAAGTTTGGGTTTTTAATATGGTTTTTCTGTAGGCAGAATGGAAACCCTGAGAACCTTGGCGAGAGGAGACAGCACAAGATAGAAACCGTTAGAGAAAGGTGATGACTAGAGGGATAAAGCCAAACTTATGGGGTTCAGTTCTTTCATTTATAAAAGGAAGTGGCTGGCCTACATGATTTCTAATGTGTTTTCATTTCTAATAAGCCATAAGCTCATTTAATAAGCTAACTTGTTTGAATTTAAAATTGTACCTAAGTTCAGACTTGCCAGCTGTTGGGATAAAAATCCAGTCTCCTGGTTTTACTTTGGAAGCTAGCCTTCTGACTCTCTGGCCTTCCATTTCCTCATCTGTCAAATGAGTTGAGCAGAAAGACTGAGAGCCTGTTGAGCAGTGTGGCCCTCAACGAAGAAGGACAGAACTGTTCCCACTTTCTCAGTGAGAGCCCAGAGCCCCATGCCAGGAATTCAAGCTGCAACTACTACTACTATTGTCAGCAGCTGTGTAGCCTACAAACGTCTGCCAGCTGTTCTTCCTCAGAGCCCTATGCCTTGGTGTTATATGTAGGCAAGTTCTTCAATACAAAATGACTTTGTTCCTGCATGTGTGAACACAGGCAGGCAGGGCATATGCAGAACAATGTTACCCAAGAATATTGTTCCAAACATCAGATTTATGGAGACATAATGTACCATGCCCATTTTATAGGTACAGAAAATTATCTAGAGTCCTACCCAAAAATTTGCCCATGGGCCAATCCTGAAGCCCCTGTCTCCTGGTTACATACCCGTGAATGGGTCCTTACACTCTTATGAGCAGGCTTCCCACAAAAAGCACTGGGTACCATCTTGAGAACAAAGTAACATATTTTCAAAGAGCAGAGATTGTAGGACCAACATAAAACTAATCAAGGCTTACATTCCCATCAATTCCACCTCCAGAGAAAACCCATCCTGAACTATAAAAAATTGCAAACTCCCCCTAGAACAATTCAACAATAAGGGCCAGAAATTCTCCAAATAGGAAAGATTACCAAAAAAAAATCCCTAGTGTTACATCTAAAGATGCAAATGAGACCTCATATATAACAACTTGCCTGGCTTCACTGATGGTACCCAGATTCCTGCTCCCCCCTTTCTCGCTGGTGAGGACCAACAGCACTGCTCCAGGCTGAGCCCTCCTTCTTTGTTCTAACTGCTGGGAAGATGAAGACGCCCAGTGGGTATTTTCAATCATTCAGGCTCCTCACCTCCAGACTTGAGAAAAAGAAGTGGGGGTAGGGAGAAGGTTAAAGTGCCAACCTTTTCCTCCCATCTCTTTTAGCTTTTCAAATGGAAAGAAAGGAGAAAGGTGAGATGTTTTGGCTGATATCCAAGCTAGGAAAACAAAGATGTGAGGCCCTGCTAGGGAGAGTAAAGAAAAGGGTCTCCTATCCAGAGGAGAATAATGAGGCATTTCTGCTTGCCCATTGAATCTAAGGAAAATATTTATTTACTGAGAAGCTGCCCAGGCCTCTGGGGTTCCTAGGTGGAAAAAACTAGCTCATCGATCTCCCATTGACTGTTCTGGGAAATCTAGAGGATTCAAACACGGAAGTGCTGCACCAACCCCTCCTTGCCTGTGCCTTCCAGCCTCTGTGTGAGAAATGGCAGTAAGAAAGATGGCCCCTCAGTGCTGGGGTCACGGAGCCCAGGGCCGCTATGGTGGAGAACATGAGAAATCCCAGGGACACTTAAAGAGCTGTGAGTCTTGTTGCAAGACTTAGATGAGTGACAGAACTGTGGCCATGAAACCAAAGGCGAGTCCACACTGAAGTGGATTCCTTGTACCTAGACCAGGATATATGGGCCGTGTGGCTGCTGAGCTCCCAGAGATATACACAGGGCTGAGCTAGAAAGAGCACGTTAATCTGGAAGGCGGATACCAGTGGTGGAAACTAAACCACTGGAGATCAGGGAGGGAGAGGGGAAGGAGGGAAGACTCCATTCATGAAGCGATAGCTGGTAGTGCAGCTGTTGTGATAAAGAGGGGAGTCACAGCTGAGGCTTCTGGGTGAGAACACAAACCAGGCTCCTGGATGAATTTTGGCAACCAAATGCCCACTTAGACTAAGTGTTCAGTGACTGACTGCATACCTGGAATCGTCCTCTGGATTATTCGGCAAGAGAAGGAAAGTGTTGGGGTTGTAGAATGATTTTCCTGGGGAAGGATACTACAGGGAAGTTGTTTGCAGCCCATAAAATCTAACTCTGATCAGTAGATTACTTCCAGCAATGTGCTGACAAACCCACCATCTTAAATTTAGAGAAACTTGATAGATTTCTAATGATGAAAAGTTAGAGAAATAGGGAAACATAAATATTTGTTAAAAAAAAATAAACTTAGTCCAAGAGTTGTAAATTAATGGCCCAGGGAAAAAGTGAAACTGGCTTAGAATCCTATCTATATGGCATGCATCTCCCCATCTTCCACTTCAGCAGAGTCCCCACCATTCCATATTGTACATCATTCACCTGCTGGGCATTGTAGGTATGTGAGCCTGTTATCATTGTGATTCAACTCCAATTCCTTTTTCTTTAATTGATGGGGACACCAAGTCCCAGAGAGTAGAGGCAGCGATGCTTTTTCTTTAGGGTGCCTTCGATCATGATGTGTTCCTTCTTCTAAATAAATATCTGTATTATTTCTTCTAGTCCTCCAAGGTTTTTAGTTCTGTGCTAAGAACTGAGTCATTTTCTGCCTAGAAATTCTGACAGCACCATTGCCTCCCTTGCACTGGCTTTGGGATGTCATTGTTCCTTTATATATCGAGCCCCTGGTAAATGTTCTGAACCCAAATGAACTTTTCCATCGGGGTCCTTCTGACCTTTCCCGCATTCATCAAGTTCCACCAGGTTGGAAGAAAGGTAATAGCGCCTTTTCTCTCTTCTGTTCTCACAATTCACCACCTGATCCACAATTCAAGTCTATTACCTTTGAAAGGATCACAAAGAATTGTTTTCCTTTTGTCAAATCTCAGCTGAAGCAAATAATCTTATTCAAACTTTGACCTGAGACTTAACTGGCTTCATCTCTGGTATCACCTGTTAAATACCCATCTTGGCACCTAAGTTGCTGGCAATTTGTCAAGAGTTCAGTTTTTTTGTTGTTAATTATACAATCTTCAGCTTGGTACCCTTCACTAGCCAAACTGCAGGATGCCAATAGAGCCGGGGCTTCCTTAAAGGCCTTGAGACGTGTGTCCCTCCAACCCAAGGGCTGCACTCTTACTGCACCTTTCAGGGAAGGCAGGAAACTTGAGTTTCTGATCTCACAACTTCCCTTCTATGGGTGCCTCCATTATTTGATCAAAAAACAAATGATGTCTTTGTTTCTCAAATGAATGAATAATCGAGTCAGTGAGCAAATAAGCACATAAATGAATGCATGAATGAATACACAAAAGAAAACAGCAAACAAAGTAGAATAGACTATAATTAATCAGTTGAATTGTTGAAAATGTCAATTCTATACTTTTACAGTTTAGAGGACAAAGGTGCTAAGCATTGTTTAAGGTAGTCCAACAGTTTTAATGCAGTAAGAAAACTCAATTCAATTCATCATCTTCCTTATACCATGATGTCACTTGTCATCTTCATGTGCTCTAAATCAAAGTCACCCAGACAAGGGAAGAGACAGGGAAAGAACCCAGGTCGCTGACACCAGGGCCAGCGGGCTCTCCATCAACCCAGTGCCTCTCCCGGCTAGAAAGGTGTCAGGGAATTTGTGAATCTAGCAGTGCAGGTGTTCCATTAGCTACCCTGTAGCTCTGTGTTTGGAGTATTTATATCTTTTTGTTTCCTAATGCAGATGCCAATGTATGACGGATAATGCACCCTTTAAACAAAACTTTTGCATGACACTATATTCTTAAAGAACAGTCAATAAATATACATTTTTCTAAAGAACATACAAATGGCAGAAAAATGATTATCTATCAAGTCTATTTGGCACCAAGAAGAAAGGTTTGCATTATGCCTGATAGAGAATTGCCTGGAGTCATTCAAAACTCTGAAATTTTGACCTAAAAACTATGTTCTTCTTCAAGGAAAAAAGATTGTTTAAACCAAAGGACGGATGACAAAGAGCAAAGAAAACTGATGTGACTTGGGCCACAAGTGTTTCTGAGACTGAAGGACAGAGTTAAGCAGGGGAAGATGATCAGCCGATTGACAGATGAGGAAGGAAAGTTAAAATTATTGAGGTCATCTGGTTCACTGACTGCTGTGGGCGAATCCTCTCCAGCACCCAGCAACTCCAAAGAGGCCTGCGTGTGCTCAGAGGCCTTCAACCTGGCCTGGGCGGACTCCAAGGTACCTTCACAAGGACTGACAGCTTGACAGACAGATGGCTCATCTATTGACAGCACAGACACCAAGCCCTGACGCCTCAGTGGTCATCCGTCAGCACTTTTAGAGAAGACACGGAAAGTCTCTTACGGGAAGCAAAGGAAAGAAAAGAGGGAGGAACACTTTTCTTAAAAACACAGCCACAGAATTTGCTCTGGTTTGAACCCTGCCCTTCCTTGACTTTGAGGTGAGTCAGATTTGGGCTCTCCTGCTAGGATGACCTTGACCTAGGGCTGTTTTACAGTCTGCGGACCAGTATGGGCTGCTTATCATCCAACCAGTCACACTGTGGGTGGCTCAGGCCTTGACCTCTTCCCGCCTTCTCCTAGCTGACCCAGGCACGCCCCAGAAGCATGAACTTCACCGTGAACTTGTGGCCTGCATTATTGAGCTGTGTTCTTCCAGCCTGAGGCTCCTAACTCACCTCCCTGAGCAAGGAAACCTCCAGGTCCCAAGAAGCAGACTGCATCTGGCTTGTTCAATTATACTCAGTGATTAGAAGACTTGTAAACACAGACTAGGCACTGAAATGTTTCATGAATGAATGAATGAATGAAAATTCCTGTGACATTCAACTGTAAACCACTCCAGAAATCTTGAATTCACCATCTCACAGTCTAACCAGAGCTGGATGGAATATCATCCCTCTGAACTCCCACTTTGTCTATAGTTTATATGGTAGTTGTCATTATGATTTATTATATTTTAGCTAGTTATTTTTAACTTAGTAATGAGCTCTTTGGAGCAGAATCTGTGCTTGTTTCATCTTTATATCACTCTTTCGACACGTGTTTATTGAATGCTAAATGATCTAAGAGTTTTAGAAAGTAAAGTGATAAATTAGGTTCATGCTGTTTTCTCCAGCAGGCTGTTGGTTGGAGGTGGTGCTGGGAGAGCATGTGCACCCAAGTCAAAAGGTGAGGGCAGTGGGTAGAAATGGATGAGAAGTAGATAATCATTATTATTATAATAATATGTTTTTTGAGTGCTTACCGTGTAACAGGTGCCTTACTGAATGCTTTACAAGGATTATCTGAAATCTCACAAGACCTCTATGAAATAGACATCATTATTATGCCCACATTACAGATGAAGAAACCAACCCAGACTCAAAGTAATTAAGTTACTAGCAAAGCAAAAGAATCAGGAAAATCTTTCTCATTCTAGAACACTATTTTTCTGTCTCTCTCTTCCCCTCTCTTTCTCTCCCTATTTCTCTCTCTCTCTCTCTCTCTCTCTCACACACACACACACACACACATTTTAGGCTGAATTTATATTTTAGTGACAATAACTTCTATGTTGCTTTAAAAACAGTCTCACATGTGTAACTATTTATTGAATGAACTGGACTTGGTAAAGTACAACCAAAAGAGTAAATTTATTCTTTCTTCCATAGTCCCTACAAAATCACTCTGGATTAGCCTTCTCTATGCCTAGGATAAGATTTCAGAAAGTCCTAAAGCTGTCCAAGCTCCTTTTAATCACAAAAGCAGACTCAATTCAGTAGTTGGGTCCAAAACCATCCAGTACGCTGTAATCATCAAAATGCCAAACTTCATTCAACTTTTGGATTCTCCTTAAGCCCAAATCTGAGCTCCTTTAGGCTCGCAGCCTGAAGTGGGGCGGTGGGTGTGCACAGCTTCTTCTCTGTTCCCCCACCCTGCTCTCCTCTTCCTAAGCCCCAACCCTTGCCCAGGATGAGAGGGAATGAAAAGGAAAAGACACTATTTTTCATAGGATGTACAGTTATAATCTGGAGATGAGCACCCTCTGGGTAGCAGATGAATGATTGCTAACCTTTTTGCTGTATTTTGTTTGTTGTCTTTTGTTTTTAAAAACTTCCTGCTGGGACCACTCACTGCATCTTCCCTGGTATGAGCAAGGTCTCTCTTCCCAGGACCACCTAGAATTTCCCTTCCAGAAACCCAGCCCAACCAGCTCTCACTGTGGGGGTTTTGCTCCCTTAAGCAAAATCCCACTTAAACATCCTCAAGCCAGCTCCCTCTGTGGAGTCCACATTTGGGCCCTGGGACGCATCTCCGTTTGTATTAGAAGAAGAGAATTTATTCCAAGAGCCTCCTTGTGCTGGTACCAGGCAACCAGCTCCAGCCTCAGCTTTAGTCTTTCTCGGGCAGAAATTAAATACCAGACCTTGGGTTTCCCAAGCTCTAGAGGGCTCCTGACAGGCTCTCTGCATAGGCCCCTTGAAGCTTTTCTCATCTGCCTTGAGATCAGAAGAAAGAGAAATGCTCAGTACTCCAAAAACTCTCTCCCAGCCTCTCTAACCTTCGCTGCTCCTATGGGCTAGACAAGGGTGACCCCCACCTATGAAGAAGGAGTTTCGGAACCTGCTAGCAGGAAACTCCCTTCTGGAAGCAGAGCCACTTGGCCCCTATCTTATTGTTCTCAGCTTATCAGGTGTTGGGGAAAATTGAGCCACAAGGAGTCACATTCTACCATCCTGTCACACATTTGTATGTAAGACTCTCCCTGCTCCCAAGCACACATATTTAACCATTAGTGGCAACACTACCTCACTCTTGAAAGTAAATGCCCCAGGTAGCTATGGGCCAGTCCCTTTCACTACCGTACTCCGAATGTACTCCGAATTCTTAACATCTGCTCTCAACCAAGGTTTCCCCTGGTGGGGAAGTTGATTCCAGCACTGTGATTCTGGTCCCTCTACCCCAATAATACCAGGCTAAGAGCCACCTCTGAGCGGCTCTTCAGGGGAGGCTGACTGTCTGCTCTTGGACATCAGTGTTGTCCATGCTTCTAACCACCAACCAGGTGGGTGAGGTAAGGGCTACCCATTTTATGGTTCTAGAATCTAGAAGGTGGAGAGAAGCAAGAAAGCAGGAAAATAACATGAGCAAAGCTCTTGGGTAGGGAGAAGTATGACCTACAGAGGAGGTTTGACAGGGGAGCAGTAACTCAATACCACCTTCACAGCTGACTTTTATCAAATATTTATCTGCCAGACATTGCTCTGGGCACTCTACATGCAGTAATTTATTGAACTCCCTCAACTCTCCAAGGAGATCTCTGCTCTAACTCCATTTTGCAGATGAGAACACCGAGGCACAGAGTATCTACCTAACTTGCCAAAAGTCACATAGGTAGCAAGTGGAGAGCAGGCAGTCTGGCTCCAGAACCTATGCTTGGAAGAGCCTCACTCATCTCCCCGTCATAGGTAAAGTAGTAGAAATTCACAGACAGACTGTGGAAGGTCCCTTTTGCTATAAGAAATTTAGGATTTCCTCTTTAGGAGTTGGAAAACTATGGCCTACTTTTGTACAAGGCATGACCTAAGAATGGACCTTTATATTTTAAGGGGTTATAAAATAATAATAATAATAATAATAATAATATATGATAGAGTGACAAACGGTATTGGTGTGTGACCTGCAAAGCCTAAAATATTTACTCTCTGTTCCTTTATGAAAAGTTTGCCAACCCCTGGCTAGACAATGGTTCTCACACGTACCATCCTGAGTTATTGGCTTCTTCAAGCATCTCAGGGACCACTAAAGAGGCAGTAGAGAATGTAGGCTACCAAGCCATAAATATTCCAGACTTCCCCTCAAAACCCCTAAGCACAATAGCTCTGCACTTTTAAAAACTTGTGTTCTGTGCTAATATGTTGTTTTACAAGGATTGTACTATAAAAAGAAAACTGAAAATCATTGGCATGGGTTACAGAAAACCATCATAGGCCCACCATGGTGGAACTGGCCTACAATGGAACTGAGCAGAAAGAAACAGAGGCTGGTGGTGGTGTTCAGGACCAACCAGAGGAGGAGAAACTCAAAATTAGAAGAAAAAAGAGGGAATCATTTTAATAATCCAAGCATGAGACTCTGAGGGGGAGGACAAGAGTGATGATGGTGGAAATGGAAGGGGAGAACCCGGGGGGAACTCACACAGGACCAATGGATAGGCCCAAACGCACTACCACACAGGAAGAAGATGGAAATCTCAAGCCTAATGCCAAGATTTCAAATGTGAGTGTTGGAGTAAAAGGATTCTACTGATTGTAGCAGAGAATATTAAAAAGAAGACCTGTTTAGATGAAAAGATGTTGGAGCGAATTCCATATCTGCAGCTCCTTACAGACCCTCTAAGGGTCTGTTTCTAAACTCAAGTTTCTAAACTTGATAGTTGTCCCTTCCATTGTTCCACTGAGGCTCACAGGACAAGGAAGAAGAGAGCTACAGAAGCCAAACTAACTTTGCATTCAAAAATCCAATCAACACGGGCAGTTAGCAGATGTCACAGCCCCAAGGTGGCTGCCTGTGATCACTTCCTCTAGTTCTCCTTTTGAGGAGGAAGGCTGCAGTTTGGGCTTTACAGCTTTCTCTGATCTCTTGTTTTTCTGTTTCAAGATAAATTTTATCACCAGATGCTAACAGCAATGACAAGAAGATCAGCTGTTTCGTCTGCATATCTGAAATTATGTTCAACGTAATTTTATCTCTACCCACCTCACCCAAAAAATGAACCTTAGTGCTTTCTCTTGTCTTCAGAAGCAGTCGCAAGCTGCAATGGGTTCCTGGTACTGACTTCAGCTTCTGGTAAAGAATATCAACCTTCCACCAGAGGACTTTCATTCTCCCCTAGTCCTTTAGATCAGTGCCTGTGTCAGCAGGGTACTATTACAAGAGACTTTATTACATCTTATCCAACTGTTGGCAAGTTCTGAATCTTAAAGAGAGCTGTTTTGTAGTACAAAGATTAGAGTGCTCCATAGAATACTAAAAAAAGGAAAGTGAAAAAACCAAGTCATCAAAAAAAGTTTTTAAAAACCCTCTCTGCATATGCTTATTTGAAGAGCTTGTATTATGCACTTGGAATTTACTTTAATTATTAACATTGAAAGAAAACATTCCTTCTAAGCACAGAAACTTCAAAGAGTAAATAGTCATCAGGGTTCAGGTACCTTTTCCTTAAAGTGCTGTCATAAAAGCAGTTGCAACAATGCGGCCATTTGGAGATTTGGTTGTTGTTGTTTGTTTTGTTTTGTTTTGTTTTACTCAGTAATTGCAAAGTGCTTTATAAGGGAAAAAAATCATTAAAGCTTCTACCCAGTTAGGGCAAACTGAGACACAAACTATAACTTGGCTCAAGGGCATTCTGCCAATCCTCAGAGAATATCCTGCTCTCTCCATTCATCACCGATGGAGGAGCTGGCTTCCAAGGGGAGAGTGGGAGAGGGGATGTATGTGTGGCAGCTTGCTAAATGACAAATATTTGAGACATGCCAAGGGTACCAATGCCAGGAGGAGAGGGATTGATTAGTGAGACTCAAAGGGGAGAGGATGCAAAGAGCTGGCAGAAACTGCACAGAATCTAGCTGGATGTATACATATGACCTTGGATGTGCTGTAAATGGCATGTAGTTCCCCAAAGCAGTCTCCATCACTGGTGTGATTTAAACCTAAACTCAGGGACACACCAACCCTCCTTCCCCAGGGACAAGAGAACAACCTGTTAGTTATTTGCTGTTTTCACTTCTTCCCATCTGCAGTTCTGGGTAGCTGAAGTTAGACTTTCTGGTGTGAAACAACGGCTCGGAAGTCAGAGAAGAAGCAGTCTCAGATAACACTGACCTCTTGAAAAAGGTCATCATAATTTTTTAAGTTATAGGGTCATTATTTTCCCTTCTAGCTCATATTTGGCCAGCTTTCCTTATACTCCTTAAACATCCATTTTCACCTAGACTGCCCTTCACCTTGTTACCCTTAGCTGAAGAGTTTCTTTTCAATGTCATCTCATAACCTTGTCTCTGCCAATTAGATTCTATCTGTGTCTCCAAGAGTAAGCTACGTAGGAGAATGCGTTTATACTCATATATCCATGAGATTGCCAAGAGACCTGTCACTAGAAATCCTAGAAGTCACCTGCTTAGTTCAGTTGGGAGACATAATACACACTTACATGCACATACATGCACACACACACGCACAGTTCACACTCAACATCGGTGCTTTTCCATGATTGGATTATTTATGGATTATTGTGAAAGTGACAGAAGAATGGAGAAGAAACATGACACATGGACAACACTGAACATTTTCTCATTAATTAATTCACTCACCAAAAATTTATTGGGTTTGCAAACTCAAAATACTTGTACAGCCTTGTTCCTCATGAACTTGATTCGAGAGTTCAGCCTATCTAATGAAATCGAACCTTATAGATTGAAAATCTCAGCTAAGCAGACTCTATACCCTCTCTTTCCTTGAATATTTTGCCTTCATTTTAATAAATGCAGAATCCTAGGCCCAGGTCTCATTCCACTATCAGATGCTCAGCTTAATTTCAGGCTTCTCATTCTTAATAATTTCCATTTAATTGGTGTCATCATTGCTACTGTCACTGTCATCAATAAATATTTATGGAGCAACCACTGGGCATCCTGTATTAACCCAAAACCCTTAAAGAGTTTATAACCCAGAGGATGTGCAGTACCTGCTGTCTAGAAGCTTGCAGAGGTAGATATTGAACAGATCAGCTAATTAAAGGCAGAAAATTGTTAAGAAGCTATGGAGTTGACCAAACCTGGAAAAAAAATTCTCATGCATAATCAGTTATTTTGGATTTACAGAAAATATACTCTTTTCCCCTCTAATAACAAGCAGGGAAATAGCTATTTTCTGTTTCGCCCACAGGGATCTCTGCATACAAATAATTCAAACAAAACTAAACTTTCAAACTTTACGCTTTCCCAAGGGAATCATCTTTTATTAGAAATAGTCACTTCAAAGGTTTGAATAAATGAGGGGTTTTTTTAAACACTGGAAGCAATTTACATTTTTGTGTGTACTTTCACTAAATGATTCTGATCAGATCCAGGGAATTTATCCTGCCAGGAGTCCTATGAAAGTGTGAAACTTCATAGCACAGTGATATCAACCAATTAGTGATAGAAATTGGCTGGGTTTTCAGGCCCCCAAATAAACTTTGGATCACATGAATTTCTGACCCAAACTCAAGAAAGAGGTCTTGTGTTTATATGGAACCTCTCCTCCAGCAATATCAAGGTCTTTTAAAGACATACTAGTTTCTGACAAATGTCATTTACAGCAATAATAACCTGGCATTTTCTTTAGCACCTTACCAAAGTTTATACAATGCTTTCTCACCCAATATTTTACTTAGGTCCTCTCTAAACAATTCTATGAGTTTGGACTTGTTATTCTTCTCATTTTATCATCAGAACACTGAAGATCAATCTCAACAAGTATGCATAGCTAAAACATGGAAAACAAGAACTTGAAGCTAGATTTTATTTTAATATATCGGAACCTATCCTAAGATGTTTTGGCCTGAAATTTTCAGACGGTTTTATATCAAACAGTATAAGGAGAGTAATAGTGATGGTAAAAGGAGCCTAAATTATCCAAAATGACAGTATGTGCATTGCAAATATTCTAGATTAATAGTGACCTTTTTACATCCCTTGATGCTAAGCTGAACTACATCAATAAAAGATTTAAATCAAATTTCTAACTAGTCCTGTCTTCCTAACTGTTAAAAACATGCAACATTAAAAAACTAGCAAAGACCCGAGACCCGGTTAATATCCAGGGATGATAATCATGAGTATGTGTTGGTATGCCTAGGGTAATTGTTAATGACTAAAATCCTTTCTGATGAATGAGCACCTTCAATTAGATATTACATACTTTCTCTAAACCTGCCTCTAACCTAGACTGTGTCTGATATTGTAGCTCATGGAACCCTTACAGCAGCACTCTATGATAAGCATCAGTCTAATTTTTTTCTTCTTTTATTTTTTGATACACCTTAAAGAAATTGCAAAATTTGTGACAATGATGTTTTGTAATCTACACAGGCTGTAGCTATTGGGACACACACTAGGAAAAGCAGAAGCCAGCTATATTTAGATGGAAGGGAGTGGTAGCAGGTCTTTCATACTAGGGGCAATTACAGTCTATTGTATAATGATTGGAAGAGAGATTTTTCTTTTTAATCTGCTTATCTTCCATTTAGGCTTTATTTGCTTTTGACAAGACCTCTCTCTTAGCATAGTCTTGCGTAATACACAGCAGAATGCCAATGAAGCATGGATAGCTCTCAGTCCTAGAAATCCTTAGGAAATCATCAATTCCCCACAGGGACTGGAGTCATTGATTCCCTCCTGGGAACTGCCTTTAGAAAGAATGATCTCAGAGGAATTAAGAAGAAGCATTAGCTCTGTCAGTAAGCCCAGAGGGAAAAAGTAGAGACAAATTCTACTCTCAATTCAATTCAATTCAGCAAGTATTTTTTGAGCCTAATACAGTCCTCAAGATATAAAAGTAGAAGAAGACAGTCTTTGTCCTCAAGGAGTCTGCCATCTTAGGGTGAGGGGAAGGCAAGCTAACACTCAACTTGGACAAGGTACTCAGCCTCTCTGAGCCTCTTTCCTACAGGGTGGGCCCATATTGCCCCCAAAACAGGCTTTCTGTTCCCACATGGTCCATTGGACCTGTTCCTTACACTCACCCACCCTGTTCTTTGAGCCTTTGCCCACGTTGGCACATATCTGAATGTTTGGGATGTATCTCAACATGGTCCACTGATGTTTCCCAGCTGTTCTCTGCTGACGTCTTTCCTCTGCTCTGTTCAGAATAGTTTGACATCTCCCCTTTGTTTGCTCTGCACACTAGCTTAGCATCACAAACACAGAGAGTCATAGCACAGTGGTCCCCGAACACTGGACTGCGTTCCTATTACCTCACTGCCTTCTCTCTCTCTCTCATTTCTGTTTTTCTTGGAAAGGACAGAGGATCTAGATTTGCTCTTTTCTTTGTGGTCACTTTAACTCTGGTTTGTGTTGTGCTTACACATGAATTAAATCTCCTAACAAATAAAGCTGAGAAAGAATGAGGTTCAAGACTAGTGGTTACCAGAGAGGAAAGGGGTTGAGGAGTTTGCAAAAGGGGTAAAAGGGCATATATATACGGTGACAGATAAAAATTGGACTATTGGTGGGGAGTACAATGCAGTCTATGCAGAAAATGATAAATAATAATGTATACTTGAAATTTCACAAAGTTATAAACCATTATGACCTCAACAAAATTTTAAAAATGAATTAGTTCAGTAGAACAAAGAATGCCTGTCAGGCTAGACAGTGACTAGGACAAGAGGCTTAAGGACCAATTAAGAAGGCTGATTTTGAAAAGGGAAAAAATGACAGCTTATTTCCTACCAATGAGTGTGAGATGTGTGTGCAGGTCAGAAAATACTCACTGGATTTATTTTATTTTCCTGAATTGGAAAATACTAGTTAGATATATGTCAACTTCACACACACACACTCCCATGCACTCACATAAACAAGATACAAGTTACATCAGCCCGAAGTAGGCTTGCCTCTAAGTATCTTGGGTCCCTATTCAAGAGGAGACCCACATGTGTGCCTAAATATTTAAAAGCTTTAAACCAAATAATAAACTATTAAGAAAAATCTGTTCTATTCTCCTACCTTAACAAACATAATTGATAATGACCTAAAGATCAGATTTGAATTTAGAATTGTGGGGTTCCTCTGAGTTCTATGATGCAAAGTGGCAGTAAAGAGAAAACCAGTGGGTGGCCTGGACCCCTTCTCTTCCTACCTCTGGCTCTGACCCACAACATAAAGAGCCTCAAACACAAATCTGTGGGCCCACAGTCTGCACACCCAAGCATCATCCTTTCCTACTGCCAACAACAGCCCTCAGTCCCCTACAGGCCTAGCAGCGTGCACATTGGTGGCATAGTACATCTTCAGAAGGATGGACCAGGAAAGAGGCCGTTTCAGATGCAGTAAGTGAGTTAAGAGCCATTTGGGAGGAGAATTTTGGGGTCCTGGGTACCCAGAGAATGATCTAGAAGAGGGGTGAAGTCTCCAAGTATACACAGTCCCTTGGCCCCACAGACTTCTTGCCCCACGGGGAGAGGTGGGACTATCTGCTTCCTCAAAAAGGGGTCCATGGATTAGCATCATCCACATTGCCTGGGAAATTCAAGTAGTATTTTCATGGGATCTCCAGATGAATTGAATGCACTGTGATGGAGTCCAAAAGAGGCCTCTGTTGCCCAGGTCTAAGGTCAGTACTGGCCATAAGCAGTGTGTATCCCTCTATCCTTCTCCTATCATCCCAAAGATGTACATGGAGTACAAAATCAATGACCTAGGATCCTTCCCTTGTTGCCTGACCACCCCCGGTTACTGGCTGGCGGCTAATGATAAACCTGATTTCAGGTGTGAGTCATTCAGCCGCAAATGAGGCTACCCAGTTATTTCAAGTCCATTTTCCTGGCCCTTGAATGGATGTGGGAGCACCTCAGAGATTATCACAAGAAACACAACTTCAATATCAAAGAACGTGCCTTCCTTTGTGACTCCAATGCAAAGTAGGTCAAGAAACTCAAAGATAATCAAAGTGTTTTAAATTGGGAATCCAGCTCCCAGATACCCCATAATGGTTTGCAAATGCAGGCTTGTCTCCTGTTTAATTCCTTTCAGTAAGTGCAGGTAGAGAGAGGCCTACTTTATTCCAAAATATCCTTGAGTCATAGGCCCTGGACTCCAGTTACTGAAAACATTACAACATTGATCAGGGCTATGATTCTGAGCTAAAGGGTGTCTATTATTGGAGGACCCTGCTGCTAGGCAACATTAAGAGTGCTACAGGGACTTTAGAAGGATATTAAGAGGCCCTAAGATATGAAACAGTTCCCCTGACTGTCATGACTCCAAAACACAGATCCCTAAATGAGGAAAGGTAGAGAGAAGTACAAACACCCTGTAAGAAAATGAAGGCACTGACTTTGAAGACTCCAAATTTTAGACAGGCTTCTTCCATCCTATTGAGTACTTGATGCTGAGGTTTTCAGAAGGATCAAAAGGAATTGACCTCAGGCCTTAGAAAATTATCTTCTTCTGCCACAGATACCTCTTCTGATCTAGGTAAGGCAGAAAGGCTATTTTTGACATTTCCTCATTTTTATCTTTTGTAAGAACTTTATTTATATTTGTTCTCAAAAGTACAGGATTTTTCATCTGCGTTCTCCAATTCAAAACCAAGTAAAGACATTTGGGAGATTGAGTTTTTGTTTTGATATTCAGAGTAGGAAGACATGTTCCAGAAAGTCCGTCTTTAGCAAAATGACTAATTATTTGATTAGAGTCATTAGTAATAGAACAGGTTGACATAAATCAAGGTGGAAAGAAGGGAATTATTAAGATAATTTATAATTCAACCCAAATGTGCACCAGAATTATTGCCTTAAAATCTCAGTCCACTACATCAGTGGTTCTCGAAGTACAGACCCCTGTCCAGCAGCATCAACATCACTCAGAAACTTGTCACAAATGCAAATTCTCAGACTGCGCATCATACTAGGTCAAAATCTCTGGGGGCAGGGCCCAGCAATCTGTGTTTCAACAAGATGATTCTGAAGAACAATGAATTTGAGCACCACTGCACTAGATCATTGGTTTTCAATCCTGGATTCAAGACCCACCTTAATCCTGGATGCAAGACCCACCTTAGACTAATTAAGACAACAACCCATTGAGGTGGAGCCCAAGCTTCTCAGTAGATTTTAAAGCACCCAGCTGGTTCTAAAATGCAGCCGGGGGCTGAGAACCTCGATGCTGGATAATCTTAGTTTTATAGACCTAGCTTCACATACTTCTATGCAAACTTTCATCCAAGAATCGGCAAGTCATTTGCAAACAGAGTCATGTCATCAAAGACCTATGCCACTGAGGTATGGTCACAAAGTCAACCTGGGTTTTAGACATACCTAGCTTAAAAACTCTTGTATTCCAGGCTACTGAGCATCATTGGCACAGCTACAATTATTTCAACCAAGGTTAAAAATGAGAAGGGAATTAAATTAGCTTGCAATCTTTTTACATGTTCCTAGAGAACATGTCACCTGTCACTCGGAATGAGACGTGCATCTCCCTCTCTCAGGATGTGGTATAATGAGGTCTCTCTCTGAGCTCCGAATGCAGAAATGTATTTATGGCACAAAGGGAGATTTATGTATTTTCTAAAAATCCTGGCAGCCAATAATAGCCTTGACTGACTCTCTAGGGCTCCAAATGTGACTAGATTGTATTTGGATATAAATCTGGGCGCATTGTAATCTTAGTCCTGTTTCCCTCCACTAAAGGCCAGATGGGACAAAAGGGTTTGGAAGGGAAAAGTAATAAAATTATTGATAAAGTGCATAAAAATAAAATACTAAGCCAGAGAAGGCCACTTCGGTATAATATGTTTGAAATTCTCAGAGCTATCGTGTGTAAGCACCATTTTGGTGACTATGCTAATGGATTCTGGGATGACAAGGATTCTATACAATCACAGCTTGGTGGGTAACGTTTTGTTTTCCTTAATGTCTTAGAAAGTTGTAAGGAAAATATATTCAGTAAAGGATTTGTCCCAGGGAAGGAAGACATTCCAAAACTGTTTAACATTTGCCATCTGATATTTCCTCTCTCCTCGATCATTTCATCATTCAAGAAAGTATTAATAAGGGGCCAGCCCCATAGCTGAATGGTTAAGTTCACGCCGTCTGCTTCGGCGGCCAGGGGTTTTGCTGGTTCAGATCCTGGGCACGGACATCAAGCCATGCTAAGGTGGTGTCCCACATAGCACAACCAGAGGCACTCACAACTAGAATATACAAATGTGTACCGGGGGGGGGGGGGGGGGGGGGGGTTTGGGGAGAAGAAGGAGGAAGAAAAAGAAGAAGATTGGTAACAGATGTTAGCTCAGGTACCAACATTCAAAAAAAACCACAAAGTATTAATAAGAGAATGAAAAGTTGGGAATGGAGCTAACTTACTTTATGCTCCAGTCTGTAATAGATGGGATGACCCTAGGTCTTAAGAAGGCTAGGGGTGAGGCAGGTGGTAAATAGTTTTAGAAGCACTCTGGCTCTGATGTGTGGCATGAATTCCAATAGTTAAATATTATAAGAGTTCAACAAGAACTTAAAAAGAGTTGACCACAGGCAATCTATGAAAATGTGCTAAATAAGCAGGACAATCACTTTAGGAATTCAAAGGTGGAAGGCTTGAGCCGTATCCTAAATGGTACCAGAAACTCCCAGTTCCATGAAGCCTGATCCCTACTCCAGGCCTGAGCATTCTCGGAAATAATCTGTTTTAAAAACTAAGCATCTTTCTGCACTGTGGAATTCTGAAAAATTGTATTCATCACGCGTCAGTTGGAACCAGCTACAGATTCATGACCACACACAGGAGGACATCAGCAGAGGCCCAAATCTGTAGAAGCTGGGTGACAGACACCCAAAGGCCATTGTAAGTGCCCTGGAAGAGGGTGACAGGTCAGCACTGCCATAAATTCCTATCCTCCTGGATGGTGACCTATGCCAGTTTTGGCCACTGCCATTTGGGAACTTGATAAAAAAAATTTTTAAAAAAGTATCTGTTCTATAGAGCAGAACCAAGAGTAGCAGAAATGCCCTAAAGACATTTTTTCCAACTAAATTACGTGCATTTATTTTTCACCAGGGGGGTCAGAATCGAAAAGCTAACAGGATCCAGAGGGACAGTGCATGCTAATTCCACTCATGGTAAAGGTCCTTTAAAATGCCACTCATGCCTGAAGCGCTGATGAGTTTGCGAGTTGCCAGTTTCGAGGTATGCTGTGCATGCTCCCATTGGAACCCATTAGACAGCCTATAGATAGATGGGCTCTGCACAACCACACATGCATACACACCATTCAAAAGTTTAAAAAAATTACTAAGCAATTACACAGATTTTTCAGCTTTCACAACAAGGCTAATGGCAGCCCATGTGCACTCTCATACGGTAGATTAGCATGGCACAAAGAGAGCTAAACAGTTTAGCACTGGGCTCAAAGCTCCCATAGAAATTACGCTCAATTGCAATTCATAGAAATTGATGGCGAGGGGTTGTCTTTTGTGTTGCACACACTAGGTACCACACACTCCCATGTGGATGCAGGCCATATTCAACCAACCTGCATACACCTAAAACTACAGAGGTGCTCTCCTAACTGGCTTAGGGAATACACAGACACCTAAACAGCATCCTCATGTACTCATAAGGAAATGTATATGTTTATACCTAAAAGCAAGCTGAGTCTTCCCACCTCTTATTTTACAGATAAGGAAACTGAGACTTCCAAATTTATGCATAAACACATACACACATATGTACATGCACATGTAAAAATGTGTGTGCACACATACACACACGAGGATGACCAACTGTCTCAGTTTGCCCAGGACTATCTTGGTTTTAGCACTCAAAGTCTTATGTCCTGGGAAACCTCTCAGACTTGGTCACACCAGGACACTTGGTCACTCCAACACACACACTCCTTGTAATAAAATCTATCTAATCTAAAAAAGCTTAAAAAGCTGAGCACTGTCAGAACCTCTTCCAAGGACGTGTCATACCAACAAAATTTCCTTCATGGGAAAACTAACCCAGTTACCCAGGTTGGATCCCTCTTGGAGCCAAAAGCACAACGTGTAGACACTATCTGTATTTCTATCTATTCTTGCACAAACCAAAGCATCACAATACTTATCATAGTTGTAATTAATGATCTCTTGCTTGTTTAATATCTGTCACTTGCTGTTGTAAGCTTCAGGAGGGCCAGGTGTGATCACAGGTTTGTTCACACCTTGCTTTCATACACAATGCCTGGAACAGTGCCTGACGCATTCTATAAATATTTGTTGAATTGAATGAACAAATTAAGAAGAAAAATCTACGGATGTCATGGCATGGTGCTGGGAGTGCTTAAACTGAGCTATCTCAGTAAAGCATTCCTTCTCTCTACAACAGGAAACCCAGGAAACTTGTAGTTCCTCCTCCACAGGCAAAAACTGCCCCCAACCCACCCTGCAACCCCAATCTCAATTTCGATTACCATGAATAACACTGTTACATCTAATAGTAGTAATAATAGTTATAGTGAGAAAGTTGAGTGCCTTCTACATGCCAACAAAGTATAAGGTAGAAGTTTCATCCTATCTCAGGGCAGAGCCACCATCCTCATAGCAAAGGATATTTGGGGAAGGCCTGTCACTCTCCATTGTGTCATCAGTCAAGGCAAGGACTGGCTGGACCCATTTCAAGGATCTTAAGTCTATGCCTACCCTGCTATAAAGTGCATGGAGTGCAAGTCCAGGTCTGTGCCTGACTGGGGAGGCTGAGCTCTTCTCAGAGAGGGCATCCGTCATGACAGGCATCCCCAAAGCCTAGAAGAGCGCCCATCGCTGAGCGGGAGTTCAAGATATGGAGTTGATGGAGAGTGGGAGGAGATCAGAAAAGATAATGATTGAAGGAAGAATATAAATGAGTGGTGACAGAGACAATGTCTTGCTTACTTTGTCTCCAGTCCTGTGGCAGGAGGCAGAACATGGAAAGAATGCAGTGTTACAAAGGGAGAATATTGAAGGAGATTTCCACTCTAGACTCAACCACACCTGCCTGAAATCTGAGGGGAAGAATGCAAAATGATGAATGCTGTATCTCTTCATATAAATGAAGGAAAATTACCTGGCTCCATCAGTTCAGCAAATTGACTGAAGTCTCCCAGTGAGATACAAGTTTCACACTTGACTCAACTTGTTCCCTCCATCCCTTCTACGAGAAACCTCAGTGTCCGGTGGCAGCCTGTCCACTCTGTTTCTCTTCTCATCTGTTTCATTTCCTCCTGCAAGACCAGCTGCAGCTCAATTGTGGACCACATAATTCAATAGATTCGCAGATACGTCTTGAGTCGATTTTAATTCTATTTAAAGGACAGTCAATAGAGTCATCTCTGGGGCTTTCTGAGATGAATTTCATATTCCATACACTGAACAAAATGGAAGGGAAAAACATACTTCTCTTTAAAGATATAACGACTTAGGTATCTAAAGTGTTCCATGTCCATCCCACTTCTCCATTTCAATGAGACTTGGGAGAGTATTTAGGAAATCTGAATGGCAAAGGAGGCATAGAAAGCTTTAGACCGACCACTGTCTTTTGAGTTTGCCAGATGGAGCTGGTCGTCACAATCTTTCTTGGGAATTTCTCACCCTTGTGCCTTCTCTAAATTCATGCTATTCCCGCTGCTCAGGATGCTGTTCCTTGCCTTTCCATATGTTCTCACCCCTCCATGCTTCACAATCCAGCTCAAATGCCACACCCACCATGAAGTGTTCTCTTATCCTCTTCCCTCCCCCTCATCCCCACTCCCACACTGAGGAAACCTCCCATGAGCACTGCCTCTCTTGGGTGCTTATCATCTTTCATCTCATATTTTGCTATTAAATGTATTTGTTTTATTTTCCCAGCTCATTTGTAAACTCATTGAGGGCAAGGTTTACATGTCTGATTTATTTTGGTCTCCTCCTGTATTAGTCAGTTTCTTTGGCTATTAGTTTGCTGTTCTAATGATGTATAACAAATATGCCCAACGTTTCACTGGCTTATAACAAACATTGCTTTTCCTCCCCTGTGAGTCCAACGATCAGCTGGGGCAACTCTTCCAGGGGCTGAGTTCAGGTCTGCTCCACAGTTCTTTCAATCTGGGGCCCAGGCTGAAGAAGCAGCAGCTACCTGGGGCCAGCTTTTCCTTTGGTGAACAGCAGGGGAGCAAGAGATCAGTCAAAGCCATGCAAGTGCATTTAAAGCTCCTGCTCATGTCATGTTCACTCCCAAGCCATTGGTCAAAGCATGTCACATGGCCAAACCCAAAGTCAGTAGGTAGGGGATGTATATTCTGCACTGCAAAGTCACATGGATGTATAATTCTATCCCATTTACTCCATCCCCACAGCGTGCCATCTTCTCATGGAGCTTGACCAAGTATCTAGGAAGTCCAGTGAATGTCACACCCATACCCAAGAAGTTTAAGCATGCTGCCCACCGCCTGTACTTGGCCCAGCACAATTCTGGAAGTTTGAGAGTTCAACACACAAGCAAGCAAGTAGGGTCAAGAAAGTGACATTTTGTATGTAACACAGTCTAGCTCTTGCTGACCTCCAGGCCAAGTGTATGGGTGAAAGAAGTGGGAGGACAAAGCAGACAGCTATTGCTGAGCGAAGGTTGAAAAGTTTGGGGGGAAAGTAATCCATATCAAGACATCGGTACCAGTGAAAGTATTGCCAGTGGCCTTTGTTACTGGAGTTCTGAAGATGAAAACAAGATCTTTGCTGCTTAAGATTTTCATCTGCTCCTGCTGCTTTCCCTGCCTGAAGTGCTAATCCTCTGCTGCCCGCGTCATGCCCGCCTCTGTGGCGAGACTCACTGCAGTGTCCAAATACCCAATTGTGGGTTCAGGTGGCGAATGGCCAGCAGGTGTGTCTGAAACAGACAAACAACTCTAATCCTGATCTTTCTGCGAGCATGAAAAATAAAACAGGGAAAGGAAAACAGATTCTCCGGGGAGGAGCTTCTTGCATATACTGGACTTTGCCAAGCTCAACGTGTTCTCCCTGCATTAATTCACAAATACTGAAGAGTAATTAGAAGGAGGGAAGGTCTGCACACACCTGCCCTTCCCAGAGGATTAAAAAGAGGGGCACAGAGGAGGCCAGTCATTTTTGGCAAGTCACAAGGACTCAGTGATTGGGAAAGGTCTACCATGCCGAGACACTGGTTGCCAAAGGCGCTATGCTTGTCCTCAGACCTCTCTCTGGAAAGTATTATGAAAGCACTTCTTCTCCTATCGGATTTCATTCCAGTCAGTGTGCAGCGGGTTTTTAACTGTACAATAAAGTCCATTTGTTTGATCCATGAAGCCAGTCTTCTAAATTGTGTTTGCTCCCGTCCACTCGGATCCACGCTGCTCGCTGCTTGGTAATTAGTCAGGTCGATCCCAGCCCTTAGTGCAGATTAGCGAGGCTCTTCCAGAAGGGGCTTCTGAGGTTTTGATGAGACATGAGAATGGTTCTCTCTCCCCTTCTCCACTCTCCTGATACAGGATCAATTTCTTTAACTCAAATTGCATTTTCAATAGCCCTCTCTTCCCAGAATCAGCATGTCTGCTGTAACTTATACTTGAGAAAGGAATTCAATGACAGGATGGTGTGGCCAGAGACAAGCCGGGTAGAAAGAGAAGTGTTTTCTTGTATGCTACCTTGCATAAGCACGGTGACATTTTGAGCAAAGACAACAATGTCAGTAGTAGCCACAGTCCTCCTCAGCCAGGAACAATTATCTGGGGAGCCTGGTGTTGCTCAGACTTTCTGTAAGTTCTCCTGATGTGATGTTACTGAAATAATTAATGTATATCAAAGTGGAGCCTAGCCCAAGTGGATGTTTAAACAGTATACCATGTTCCCTTGTCAGATGGTTTCT
Source organism: Equus quagga (assembly GCF_021613505.1). NCBI lineage: Eukaryota > Metazoa > Chordata > Mammalia > Perissodactyla > Equidae > Equus > Equus quagga. The sequence goes on along the minus strand of NC_060280.1, from coordinate 75,701,474 downwards.
TTTTAACTGCATAGAAAACCCAAGTGAACATTTATTTCCCTATTATGCCTTAGACAGCACTAATAATAGCATCACTTTAAAACATAAAGTCGAGAGAGCATATTCTCCAGTGTCACCAGCATGGCATATTTGTCTTCTGCTTAATTTGCCCTCACTGTGTATTATTAGGAGTTAACACTGTAGTTTTGTTTAATAACTGGCTTCACCGCCCATGGCTGACTCCAAACTGATCACTCAGGCCTGCTGATGAAAGTCCTAATTCATCCTTGTTAGGGCAATTAGAGGGAAATTGGATAACCGTGCCACTTCTTGCAGAGGTCTACGTGCAGCTATAGCCTATCCCCCAAGAGGTTAAACAAACGCTCACTTTGACTGCAAGTGAGATAGATACTTTCCTTGTAAGTGAGATAGGACCAAATTAATTTAGACTTCAAGAAGTTTTTAAGTGGGAGCTGGAGCTTGGCTTCTATTCTCCTCCTAGCTCTGTTCCTCTCTCTGCACACGGCCAGGTTAAATGTTCTCTGCCATTAGAAATCAATTATGATTCTCTGCTATATTGCATATGCTGTTGTGGCATGAGATACACCTCAGCATACTGACTTTAGTTGCCTTTTCTTCTTGCCCTTGACATTTGAGTATAATTTGAAAGTGGAAAACTTCTCAGAGCATTATGACACATCCTGTCTCAGACCGAATGCCTTTGCCCGATGGGAATGGAGCCACATATGACTTCGCTTCTGACTGGGAAGATGGTGTTCCTTCTGTAGATGGATTTTTAACCAGAATGGAAAGGTCCAGGGGTCGGGGAGAGGGTTATGATGGGCTGGGAGATGAGGCATGGGAGGAGAAACGCAAACATGACGTGAGATGTGAGGACAGATGTCTGTTGTGTTATGTCAGGGTCAGTGTGGACCCAGAGAACCGAGGAGAACAAGAAGCAAGTGCCATCAAAGAATCACAAAATTTCGAATCTCTGGGCCGACATTTCTGCTAATTTGGCTGTGAGCCTCAGGTACGTCGTTTAACCTCCTAGGTCTCTTCTCCGTTTTCTCATCTGTTAGATGAGGTCCTTGTGATCTCAAAAGTTCCTGCTTACTCTGTAACAGTTAGGAATGCTTTTGCTGCAAGTTACAGGACAGGGTTTGTGTCACATCACGAGAAATATTGAGATAAGTGGCTTTTGACATTGGTTCAGCAGTTTCTAGTCACCAAGATCAGCATCTCTGCAATTCTTTTGGGCTTTTTCTCATCTTGCCACCTGATGGTCACCCAGATGGCTGCTGGCTTTTAGGTCTGATATGTTCCACACAAGAACAGAGATAAGCAAGGGACCTCCTCTTCCTCAGGCTTTGTCTTTTTTAGGAAAGAGATGCTCTCTCAGCAGCTTTCCCCTCTACATCTGGTTTCCCCAGAAGCTGAACTTGGCCATTCACGGGTGGAAGAGAAGCTGGGAAGTCAATTGTTTCATTTTCCAGCCTCTGTAGAAGAGGGGGCAGAGCAGAAGGGTGTCGAGGTGGGTGCTGAGTCAACCTGCAACGTCTGCCACAGGCCGTGAAGCTGCAAGTATGGCCCCCTCCCTCCTCTGGCCTGTAGCTTTACCTGTCTCAGGTACACAGAGTAAGCGAATGGGTAGGCATTATTACTGCTCATAAATATTCCCAGTTGTTCTCCCCTTCTGGCCACACTGAGGGACAGTACTTCTTTACCATGGGAAGACAGGTGCAGCCACGTAACTCGCTCTGGCCAATAATATGCCTGCAGACGCGTGTCCATTCCAGATGAAAGCATTGATGAGCCAGTGAGTGATTCTTAGTATCTTCTCATCTCTCTACCCCTACATCGAGAGACGTTCCAGATGGCAGAAGTGCCATCAGCCCAGGGCTGGAGGTGAGGATGACATGGAGCAGAGCCCCCAGATGACACACAAGCGACATGTGGTAGGAGCGTGATCCAGGGAGTTGCTAGTTATCATCGTACAACTTAGGGTGTCCGGACTGGAACAGATGGGCAGAAAGGATGTATCTCTTGAAAATTCCACAACTATTATTAGGCCCCATCTAGAGTTTAGCATCTCCAGCTTTTCCTGAGTTTGGTCATTTCCTTCACGCCTTCCTTCATTTCTGCCCTGGGGTCTAATGAGCTTCCCAAATGACCAAGTGCTACACCGGCCACAGAGACATGGTGACTGAACGTCTGCTGCGATGAGTGCCTGTTAGAGCTCTGCAGCTTTGTGTTGTAATGGGGGACCACATGGAGGGTTCCCTTCAACATCTTTTTGTTAGGTTTCTCTCTGGCTCCTCAAAGTGGGGAGAGAATGGGGATCTTTCTAAGGCTGCCGCGCTTGAAATCATTTTTGTTCTGAGGGATATGCAATAATAATAATGGTGATGGTTTTGTAACAAAGTTCTGTGGGACCCATTATCATCATTATCATCACCCACCACCATTGCCATCATTATTATTATTGTTGCCTCTAATAACATGTAACATTTAGGGAGTACTGCTATTGGTCTGGGGACCGAAAACATATAATCTCTTCCCATTTGAACACACTTATTTAAAAAGCCACCAGGATAAGAAAGTCATAGAAACCCCAGGAAGGATGGATAAGCCGCTCCTGTAAACACAGAGAGAGGTGGAATAGGGCCGCAGAGAAGGGGTGGATTAAGCATCCAGGAAATTTGTTCCTCATTCAGCGATGTACTTTCCTCTGACCTAAACAAGGCTCTTGTCTTTTTAGGGTTCCACTTTCTCCAATTTACTGCTAATTATACTCAAATCCTTTCAGTATTTTAATAAACCCAGAGAGACAAACATTGATCTTAGGAAAATCTACATAATGGTCAACTTGTCAAAGCCCAGTCTGTGGGTGCGGTGAGTGACCTCACAGGCACCAGTGTCTCTGGATCGGGGGGGTCTGAGGCCGTGAGTACGCTTTTTCTGCCCTCTAGGAGCTATTTGCTTATTTGGAAGGAGAGAAATGGACATGGCAAACAGGAAGGGCTAAATAACATTAGGCTATTTATTTGCCGATATGAACAGTCCTGTGGTGTTTGCATACGCAGGATGATATTGGGTAGGAAAGAAGCAGCAGGGCCGGCCACAGCAGTCTATCAGCCTGGAACTCCTCACTCCTGGCTACAAACTCTCACACACCACTCAGACACATTAACACTCATGTCCTTCCCTACATAGTCCCAGGGGACTTGTCTCACACCTGTGCGAGGCTGACTCAGAGGCCCTCTGAGTATTTCGAGGAGCAGTGGACCTCTTCCTCATTCTCTGTTCCAGGGGCTGGCATAGTCCATGGGTAAACAGAACATAAGTATGGTCAAGTCCTTAATGACTTGCAAATATCATTTGGAGGTCAGTTTCCCTTTGAAAGGAAATTGGGGAACCATGACTTCTTCCTGGGATGGTGTTCTTTTCTAATCTTTTTTTTTTTTTCACCAGTTTTTCCATTCATATCCTTTTATGTTCAAAGGTACCACACTGCATTTAGTTGTCATGCCTCCATAGTCTCCTCCAATCTGTGACAATTTCTGTCTTTCCTTGTTTATCATGACCTTGACAGTTTTAGAGTACTAGTCAGGTATTTTATGGAATGTTCCTCAATTTGGATTCATCTGATGTTCTCTCATGATTAGACTGGAGGTATGGGTTTTAGGAATGAATGTCGCAAGAGGTGAATCACCCCTCTCACCACGCATCAGGGGATGTGTGGTACCAACATGACCTATCACTGGCGATGGGGACCTTGGTCATGTGGTTTAGGTGGTGTCTTCCAGTCTCTTCACTGCAAAGTTTCCATCCTTCGATTTCCATACTCTATTCTTTGGAGATCTAGTCCACACTCAGGAAGCAGGGAATTAAGCTCCACCTTCTGGAGAGGGTATTTACGTATGTTACTTGGAATTCTTTGGTAATGTAGAGCTGTCCCTTCACCACCATTTCTTTATTTATATTAGTATCGACTTATGTATATTTGTTTTAGGCTTTGGGTTATAATTCAATACCATGGTATTTATTTTCTTGCTCACAGTGTTCCAGCCTTGGCCATTGGGAGCTCTTTCAGATTGATTCGTATGTTCTTTTGATATATCTCCATTTTTCTTCCTTATTTCAATCTCTCTCTCAGTCTCTCTCCTTCTTTTTAAAATTTTTAGCATTTCCTTACTTTCTGTCACTACAATATGCTCCAAGCTCCTCTTGCATTTTCCCTGCCTCAGCCCTATCAGCAGGCATTTCTCTGAGAAATCCCATTCCTTTTATTGGAGAATGGTGTATAGAAACCAAATCTTGGTGTTAAATGTGCTTCCTGCCACTGGGATGTAACTGCATCTAGGACGTCTCCGTGAACTGAACTAGGAAACATATGTATGTATACTAACCCATGTATGCACACATATCTCTGTCTATCTGTATGTGTGTGTGTGTGTATGTCCATAGATATATAAGAGTTAATACTGGTGTCTCAGGCATAAATCCAGGAGCACAGGGTTTATGCTAGGCTTCCTCTACCCCTTACTTACTGGAATCTTCTTTCTCTGACAGTTCTCTCCCATCATCTAAAATCCACTTACTTATTTGTTCAACTCTTAACCTCATTTTAAGTCTCCTTAATCCTTCCTTCTCACTGGGGTTCCTATGTGTAATCTCTCAGCACAGCATTCACATCTCATTCATAGTATTTGGCACAGAATGACTATTTGTTTGACGTCTGCCTCCTCTGCCACACTGAGTTACTCCAGTGGCAAGATTGCTCTCTGTTGTGCACTGTGAAAGGATTTACTGAGTAAATGAAAGAGAGAAGTAAGAGGACTGACTAAAGTGATAGCTGCTTTCACAGTCCTCGTTTGTATTATTGTCCCATTACGCAGATGGAAGTCTTCCCTGACTGCTCTGCTACGCTCGATCGCATCATTCTGTTTTATCACTTTCATGCAGCTACCTTATCTACCATTATCTTCATTGTTTTCTGTCTCCCCCACTAGACAGTGAACTCCTCGTGGGCAGAGACCTTGCCTGTCTTCTTTACTGCTGTAACCTAGAACAGGATACCATCCAAAGCAGACGCTTGATAAAAATTCCCTGAATCATGAAGAAATTGCTTTATTAGCAGTAAGTAGGAACATTATTAAGATTATTGGTTTTCTGACATTGTTATCAATACAGACATTAACCATACGTGAGATTAGCAGTGCTATCTTTGAAATGTTTGGTGACCTTATCATACAGGTGGAAAGAAACAAAAACCTAAATAAAGAAAAACCAGAAAGATAAATGCAAATCCTAAATAGCCAATATTAGGCTTCGATAAGAAAATAACTTTTAACAGATGTAGGTGTGAGAGATGAAAGTTTGAGTCATTTACAGCCTGGGTGGGTTTTCTGACATTTTTCTATTACGCTCCTCATTTATTTGCATAGCATTGTCTGTGCAAACTGCTGGTTTACGTTCTTTCCTATTTCCCCTCCAGCATCCATCTTTTCCTCCCACAAAACTTATGAAACTTATGAAAAAATATAAATCATCCCAAACGCGAACTCACTGGAGATTTATTGGCTGAAGTAAAACAGGAAAAGATTGACCAAGAGTGGAGACCGTGGTGAGGTTTGCAGACTGCCCTGCTGATAACGCCGGTCCTTCTTTCTCAGTTTCACTTCATTTATTTGCAAAGTTGCCTCACTTTTAGAATTGAAGCTTATTAATTTGGACATTCTTAAATTAACTTTAAGAAACTTTGGGAACGCACCAAGATAATGTTGACTTTACCACTATTTGGAGAAATTGCTTCCTGCGCGAGGGGGCATACAGGCCTGGCCATGCAGTGGAATCACCCAAGATTCTTGTTAAAATACAGACTCCTGGAAATCCCCCCAGGGCTGGGTCACATACATATAGTAATAGTGTAAATGAGTCTGTAATTTAGTTTAAACTATATCATACAATCCGTTTTCAAGAATTGGAATTCTGTTTATTCGAACTTCTGATCAATTAATTTTTACATATTCTTATTAAATAAAGTCAAACTTGTTTTTTAATATGCTCCACAGGAAGAAATATATTTTACATTGCATTCCAGTATGCGCGTGCATATACCCATGTGGGCATGCGTGTGTATAAACCAATAGAAAATTCACAAAATAAAATGATAAAGTAAAAATGCAATTGATATTAAGTATGATATTGATCTAATCAAATTTTAAATGTCAAATAAAATATAAATAGCCCCAAATAAACAATATATGCATATTTTAGTAAAAACTCATAAACGTTGATTTTGTGACCCACTACTAAGATGCAGCCTGTGGTTTGAAAACCCTAAACTAGCCACTCCCCCACAGCCCTGCTTGTTATCCTAGGGATTATAAGTACTTGAAAAGAACAAAACCACATTTTTTTAAACCCAAAATTTAGAAAACGGGCTCAAATTACGAGGTGCTAGTGGATTTATGAAACTGCTTCAAGCACTTTGGATGAAAAGAAATGCTCGTCACAATGTTTGACTGTTCAGAGCACTATTAACTTCTTAACTTGAGAAACCTCACAATTCTCCCGGGTCCCCCCCACAGCCTCCCTGCTGCTTAGGCCGTCTCCTCTGTCCGCTTGGACTCAGGCTTCTCAGGTTGTATTTACTCTGCGAAGACCAGAGGGGAGCTGCCTCTGACCAGGGGCTTTATGTGCCGTAATATACCATTTGTGTTCTCTACCGATGTTCACTGCACCGTCTTCTCATTTGTGAGTCATTCCTGTCAAATAGGCAGTGATGTCCCTTTTAATGTCACCTCTCTCCTCTGGAACTCTCTCTCATTCCTACCTATTCTGCAAAGTCTTAGCCAGACAGATTCTGTCCAAACCAACTGCCGCAAATCTTTTCTCTTCACTTCCCATCCTTCTCCCGTGCCCGGTGCACTATGAGCTGTGCTCGTCTGCCTGCTCCCTTTTGATTCTTCTGTCCACCCTTCGTGTTGTAAAGCTCAAGGAGTCAGGAACAATAACTTCACCTTGCTAAATAATAATGTTAGAAATGCTGCTGCTGATGATGATACATTCAATTTATTTCAATCTCCGCTCCGGCATCTGGGGATGCCCCAAGCTTACAAAAATACTATATACGGAAAACTCTCCTTATTTTAGACTAGAGGATTGGAAAAAGAATAACATATTCTTTAAAAACTGAATTGGACCTGTTTTAACATAAATAAATGCTATATACCTGGCATTTCACATCTGATCCTAAAGCAATTTTAAATGTCAGTTTTCATAGGCAATAACGGAAATAGCTAACTCTTATCAGATGTTTATATGGATTGCCTCATTGGAGCCTAACTACAACGCATTAGAATCATGCCCATTTACAGGGGAGACGACTGAGATGTGGAGAAGCAACTGGCCCAGAGGTGCACAGCTGAATACTGGACGGAGCCCCAGCCCTCAACCTCACTTCCTAGAACTTTATTTATTTTATCAGCTTGCTTTGAATCCTTTGTAGAAATAAACTTAATTCCAAACCCTTACCCAAATCATTAAGAATTTGGAAGGCGAGTGGTCAGAGCTGCTGAAATGTTACTATAACTGCCTGGGGATATTGGAAATAAAGGAAAGAATTGCTGGAAATGGCTCCATCATTTTAGTCTTTGTAAACAATTCCCCTGTGAACTTTTATTTTCAACTTTTGTAAATACTACCAGGTCAATTCTGTGGGGATGCCGCTTGCCCCCGCCTCACCGGCTCAGAGGAGAGTCATTTTGGAAGTTTCAGCCGAAGCAGAGGTGCCCTTTGTGAGTTACAGGTCTGAGAAAAATTAACGTGTTTTGGTTTGCTTGTTTTGTTTTGTTTTTAAAAAGTCAAGACCTTTTTTCCCGAGCTCCCCATAAGTCACAAACAGCTTTTCTTTCAAAGTTCAGCCTTGTCAGGCTGTTAATCCTCCACGAAAAAAAGTGCATGTGGTAGGTTTAGAAAGTTTAGCTTTCAAATAAGGAAGTTAATAACTTTTACGTTCCTGTTAGGCACCTTCTCAGTGGTTCTGGAAATCTCTTCGGGACTAAACATCTAAGAAGCTCCGGAATTGAGGCAGCCACGCAAACCTTTTCCTCCTTGACCGTTTGCTCTGAGCCCTCCACTTTCTCCCTTGGGAGACAAGGTGCCCTGGTCTGAGAAGTTACCATAGAGTGCAGGGCAGGATGGGAAAAGGGCAAACTTCAGAAAGGACGCTGATGCTACCCAGCCTCCTGGGAGGGAGCAGCCTGGACTAGGGGTCTCAGGATCTGAGCGCCGACTCACAAGGGAATGCTGTTCACGTGGCCGAAGAATATAATTTAGGCCTCAAATATCCTTGGGCACATGCCCCTTCAGATTCATCACCCGGCAGTTAGCAAGGATACTGCTCAACTAGGTTTTCCAGGCAGCTCTGGACAGAGTACGGAAAAAGAGTGAGGATTTTAAGTCTGAAAATCTGGCTTAGAATCCCAGCTCCAGTTTAGACAAGTCAATATTCCTGAGCTGGTGTTTCCTCACCTATAAAATGGGGGTATTAATTTGTACTTCTTCAGGTTTTTATGAAAATAATGATAGCTGGCATTTCTTGAGTGCTTACGATGTGCCAAGCACTGTGCTTTAAGCGAGTCTCTCATTTAACCTGAGCCGTTAAGGGGCACACACTGTCATTGTCCTCATTTTCCAGAGGAGGAAGCTGAGGTTTACAGAGATTAGATAATTGTTTGCCCAAGAGAACAACAGTGTCTGTTTCCCAGCTGGTACAGCTCGGAGCCCATGCGCCAGCAGTGGAATACACTGCCTCCTGAAGCAATGGCTGTGAGAGCGCTTTGTAAATTCCAAAGGACAGCACAAAAGTGGTTATTTGTATCGTCTGTATCAATATGTGGCATCCTGAGTATAGTTCCCGGCTCTTGAAATGACCTCAGAATAAACCTAGCAGAGAAGGAGGAACCGTGAGGCCCCGGCAGAGGATTTTGTGCAATGCAGCAACGCTCAAGCTTCAGTGCCCTTCAGAATCCCCTGCAGGGGTCCTGAAACACAGATGACTGGGCCCCCAGCCAAAGCTTCTGCTTCGGTAGGTCTGGGTGGGGCCCGAGAATTTGCATTTCTCATAAGTTCCCAGGTGAAGCTGATGTCGGGGCCAGGACCACAGTTTGAGTACTGGCGTAGCGGTTAAAAACACAGTCTTGGAATCAGAAGTCAATTTTGCCCACTGCTGACTTAACAAGTTTGCTGTGTCTCAGTCTTTTCATCTACAAAATGAAAATAGTACTAATCTCTACCTTGTAGACTTTCTCTGAGGATAGAAACAGTGTAGCACACACAAGGGCCTCAGACTGGGACCTGGACCACAGGAAGCGCTGTGGTGGCTGTTGTGTGTGCGGACACCCTGTCCTCTGCAGACCCAGCTTTGTGTCCTTTAAGGAACTTTACCATCAAATCCTGCAAGAGTTAAAGGGATCATCATAATTTTATGTCTTTTAAAGTCTGTAATTTCATTTTTCATTGAAAAGGGGATGCAGTAATGCTAACATGTTGTATCAGCCAGGGTCCCAACAGGAAACAGATGGCGCACTCGAAATAGGAAAGTTCCAGGAGGGTTTATTTACAAAGGGGCTGTTCATAACGTGTGGGTGTCTGGGAACCACGAGGGATAGTACGGTAACCTGGGGCTTGATAGCATTCAAGCTGATGTCACTCCCAGCCCAGAAGGAATGAGGAGGGAAGAAGCAGTTATTGGAGCCTGGGGAGAAAGAATTCTTTCTAGTCATCTGCCTTGAAAGCAGTAATCTTTGATCAAGAAACACAACTAGCCATAGGCTACCCGGCAGAAAGAAAGCCTTGGGAATTATTACTCACTCTCCTGCCTTCCTCCATCATCTGCCAGAGCTCCCAACGAAGTGCAAAGTTGGACTCCGTTCAGTCCCACAGAGACCAAACCCAACTGCAAGCCAGAAAGCATGGGAATGGGGATGAATCCAGTGGATGTGTGTTGACAGGTATTATATCATTTACTCCTTACGCCAGCCCCATATGATCCCCATTTTACAGATGTGGAAACAGAGTTAAACTAGTATAAGTGCCCACTGCCGCACTGTTTGGAAGTGGCTGGGTGTGCAAGCAAAAGATTGCCAACAGATACTAGCTCAGGTCAGGCCAATCTTCCTCACGAAAAAAATTAACTAATTAAATAAAAAATAAAGGGAAGCAACCTTATCTGTATACTATGATTACAAGTTGGTAAAATATGAATGTGGTAATTGACAATGTCGGCTATAATAGGACATTAGGATGATGAATGATTTTCCTTTTATTTTCTCCATTTCCTGAAGTTCTGTATTATGGCCAGATTGAACATACATCTTTTTAACATAAGAGCAATCAAATCAAATTTTTAAAAATAAGGTAAAATGTGGGGTGAACCAGACAATCTCCAAGTTCTGTTGGATGTTTTATGAGCCTACAATCTTGTTGTCAATCTCTCTCTTCTTTTAATATTAAAATGATCCTACAACTATGAATAACAGTCCACAGGATCCATGTCAAGCCTGTAAGACTCATGCTTTAAGAAAACTGGGCTGGTGAGAGTGAAACAAGGGAAGTATGGCAAAGTCGCAATGAAGCCCCCCACAGTAGGAACAGTCATTTTTACCCTCTGGCTTCATCCGATCCATCTTCTGCAACATTTCCGTGACTTTCAGAAAGGTCCTGGAGATTTAGAATAGGGCTGGGCAAAACTATTTGCTTTTGAGACATCCCTGTAGAAGTTGCCACTGGTGCCTTAGTTCTTGAAATGAGAGTTGGAGTGTCCCACGATGGGCATCTTTCTCGTACATGGGCATCAATGGAAATGGCTTAAAAGGAAAACCCTGAGAAGTCAGAGCGTAATATCTCAGAGATGCCTCCAAATAGGCCACAGAGCTCCTAGAGGCTTAGATCATCTTCCACAGTCATGGAAAGCCAACCCCAGTGGCCCTCTCCTGAAACAGCAAATCGCTCTGTGAACACTATATCTAAGGTCAAGTTTCTGCATTTCTGATTGTGATACCAAGTTTCATAATCACAGTATGGAAGGCTAATAGAAACTATCAGTTCTTAATAGGGTTATGACATTTTTTTCTTATGTTATCACTTGTCCACCACCCGCGTCTAAAATAGTTTAGTTCTATTCTTAGCAGAGAGATTATCTAATCTGACAAATTATCCAACTTTTACTTAACATCTCTTCAAGGGCACTAAGTCAATGATCACTCATTGACCTTTTGCTTTATAGCTCTTCCCAAACCATGTTTACACAAGAACAGTAAATTCACTCTCAACAGGCAAAGGAAGTGCCTTCTACTTTTTCAAACTCCGCAGAATTCCCAATGTAGATTTCTGAATTCTGTATTTGGGGCAGACAGAGGTGAAGAGAACAAGGAGATAATAAATCTTAAGTTTCAGTGCCTCTCCCTTGCAGGAACCCAGTTGTAGGCCCTACAACTGATTTTCTGTTTGTACTTTTGCATTCTTCTTTTTTGAAGAGAATCCTCTAAATGATATACGTTTCAGACATCACAAGACCTACATCTACGTCGTGTATAAAAGGATTTCAGAGTATTCTGGGGTCTATAATTCAGCTCTATTTAAATAAAAAAAGCCCAGGACTACCTCGCAACTAGCCCATAAGTAGAACGAGAAGAGGGAGTTGGTACCTGTAGAGTTTAGAGCCGAGCGGCGCCCACACTGGCGGACTGCACCTTAGTAATCAGGTGGGAAACGGGTTCAGGATGACGGGGAGTGACAGCAAAGGATGAGGACAAAGCAGAGATGTCCACCAGGCACCCAGCTCAGCACAGGGACTGAGTCTAGCCTGGTGGTTAAAAAGTGGGCTTCGGAAGTCAAAGGCTTTACTCCTGACTAAGCCCGTGACCCTGAGGCTCGTTACTTAAACACCGCAAGCCTCAGTTTCCTCACTTACAGAATAACAATGGCAGAGCCTTTCTCTTAGGGTTTTTATGAAGACAAAATCGGATAATGCATGTAAAGTGTGTGATATCGGGCACATCACAACTGCTCTGTGAACAGTAGCTCTTACCACTAAACCAGAAAAAAAAAATTTCAGACCAGCTCAGTGAAATGTGGTGCTTTCCTCAGCATCTCATGACGCCTTGGCCCCAATGCTTCTCATGTCTTTTATTAGCACGTCATTATAACTATTATAATTTTGTAATTATCTTATATGTAAATGGAAAAATATGCCATAGAATTAAGAACAGAAATGAAAAATGACTTGCTCTAGTTGATACAACAAGTGAATTACAAAACCAGAACTGTGAATTATGTTACTGGAGGGCCCAAATAGTTCATGGTGTCGATAAAATTTATTTCAACTCTTATTGAGCACCTACCACATACAGGCACTTTGCTGGCTGCTCTGGAGGAGTCAAAGATAACAGAGATTCTCTGCTTTCAAAGAGCTGATAATGAACCAGAGTAGATTTCTCAAAATGAATTCTTCCCATGGAATGACAGTTAGTAGGTGTTTCATGAAAAAGGTGTTCTATGGACAAATAAATTTCAGAAGCTTCAGGTTAAACAAAAGTCAACAGATTTCTTGACTATACAATTTCTCAGAAACTTTATAATGCTGATTTGCTTTACAAAGCTCTAAGAGGAAAAAAAATAGTTTGCAGCACTTTCCAAGCTTATGGAACCATGGAACTCTTTACTAGTATGGAATCTCACAGGTCTATTGCTCCAGGAAGACACTTTGGGAGATATTAGATTAGAGAATTACTACAAATACACAAATGACTGTGAGACAGGTTGAGTATAGTTCAACATGTTATAAAAGTTGGATAGAGAGAGCAAATGCTCTAGTTAGTGAGAGTCTGGGAAGGCTTCGGGGAAGGAATGAGATTTGAGGTGGGCCTTCGGGATGGATAAAATGTCGTATGATTCATACACAGGCAAGAGAATTCCAGGTGGTAAGACTAGCACAAATCAGGCAAGGAATGAAGTTAAAAGTGTGGAACAATGAATTGGCTCCATGGAATTAGCTAATAAAATGTTTGTAGACAATACAAGGGGAACAAAATCAGAGAGATTGGGTGGAGCCATGCTATGGAGCAGCACGAAACCCACAGCAGAGTCATTAGAGGTGTTTGAACAGGGACTGATCTGCACTCCAAGAAGAAAATTCTGAGAAAGTGTGAAGACTGGATTGGAGCAGGGAAAGTTAGGAGGTGGGAAGACCAGACAAAGGTTATCTCATAATCTCAGCAAGAAGTAATATGTCCTGAACTAAGAAAGCTGCTAGTAAAAAGTTGGTGCTGAAACATTTTAGAGATAAAATCTAGGTGATTTGACAGCTTCTGTACGTTTCATCACATTGAGTGACATCTTTTCATAGTCATAAGTGGTCAAGTTGTATACATTGATTTTGCAAGACTGACCCTAGCTTATGTTATTCTCAGCATAGTGTGAACTGAGAGAACATGATCAAGCTGCTAATGGACAGGCATGTAAATTCTCACAACGGAAGACTTCACTGGCAGGAACCAGTGACACGGAATGTGACTAGATAATGAGACTCTTCTGATCCCCCAAAAGGTGATTACTGGGTGAAATTGACCAGGAGGTAGAGCTGAAATCCGATGTCCATTTCTCTTCCTTGACAATTGTGGCTGTCAGTATCTATGAGGGTCCCCGAAACACGACTCACTTAGAATTCAAGGCTCTGCAAACCAGAAACCATACTCAAAATGACTCCCCTCACAGTACACAAACAGGCCCTCAGAGCAATTAAAGTCCTGGGCCTCTGCTCTCTTGCAGACTAATTGGCTAACGTACAGCATGTGGTGTTGTAAGTATAATTACTCAGGGGGCAGCGGGCTCTCTAGGCCTCCTGACCTGGATTCTTGGCACAGAGATTTCTCCCCACCGCTGTCTCTGGTAGGCACGCGTGCACAGGGAGGCCCTGTGCTTTATCTATCAGATGGAGACCTTGCTGCCCCATACTGTGGGAGGCAGATGTTCGCCTCCCTAATTATTGAAGATTAAGATTTGCAAACCAAAAAATAAAAACACTTTCCCCAGGCAATTATGGGCAATCAAATCACAGGCTTTGGGAAGAAAGATGTTGACCACATCTTCCCCTCTCCATGGGAGTGAATCGCCCTCCCCTGAGTTCATTTGGCCACAAGTGGATTTGAGCTTCGTTCAGCGCCCATGTTGTCTCCAGTTCTCTCTTCCAGGGTAGCCAGAGCCCGGAGACTAGACACGTTCATCCTCAGGGAACTTGTCTTATTCACTCACTCACTCATTTAGTCAAAAAATCTATTGTTTCAACATCCCTGTGCAAAGCACTGTGCTAGACACATTGAGAGATAAAAGCAGAGATGCAAGTGTTAGAGTGATGGCATCTAAATGAGAGAAATCAGGGAATTGATCTTTGAGCTGTGCTTGAAAATGAAGAAGGATTTTAACAGGCAAAGACAAAAGAGAGGACATTTCTTGGGAGGAAACAGTATAAGTAATAAAATACTAGGCGAATAATTAACAGTCAAGTTTGGGGTTCAGTATAGTAAGCCAGATTGAGGGCATCATATGAGCAATTATATGAGGTTTATGCCTGAATTATGTGAATAAATGAATAGATGGACCTTGGGTTATTTGCATGACTGATATAACAGCAATAACCCTTTTCATATTTTATGGAAAATGTGCACAATCTAAATGGGCTTAAAGAATTAACTTGGTTGCAGAACAATGTGCAAAATCAAATTAGAATTTAAAACACACACATACATACACAAATTCTAATTGTTCTATAAAAGGAAAGAATTGATTTATCAGCAATTGTTTCTAATTAGACAAGTCCACTCCACTGTCTGGCTACCCAGCTGTCAGATGCAATAATCTTTACGCATCTACGCTTGGCAAAAATGAACTACGGTTCACTTTAAATTTCCAAGTTTGCTTTGGAAGTGTATACACCCCTTGGGATATAATGAGATACAATCTGAATGATAAATATTAGTTGATTAACGTATACAGGGCTTCAGTTTAATAACTATTTAAAGAAAAGTTATTTGGCTCTTGTTAAATCTTAATAAATGTTTTAAATAATAAATTGGCCTGTATTAACGGCTGGCTATTAGCTCTCATACTTGTTATTATCTACTAACATAGCGCTTTAGATTTAACATGGTATTTATCATTGTTTGTTTCCACAGTTATTGCTTAGACCTAATCCTGCATTTTTATTCCTCCAGATCCTCAGAGCTCTTTTCTAATATTAACAATGACTTCTCTCTTTTTCTAAATCTCTGATGACCTCCACCCAAACACAGCTGCATCACTGGGCTTGTTCAAGTACCCATCTACTCAAATGAAGACTCCACTTCCAGGATTCTGCCCGACTCTTGTCTTTCTAGGTCATGGCTTTGACGTGGTTTCCATTTCAATGATGCTTCAGAACTTACTGTAGCTGTGACTCCTTGCACTGATAAGCACCTGTTGAAGGGACTTGTTGCATGAGACTCAGGATAAATATGAATTCCTCTTCTGTCCTGTTCTCATAATGAGGAGACTGAAGAGTATACTTAATGAGAAAGAACCCGAGGCATCACAGCAGAGGAAGGGGTCTATATTGCACATGACGCTTGATCCCGCGATGCCAGATTCCGGCCCCCTGTTGGAGCATCCTTTCCAGTTGAACCCCTGGAACAGGTCTTGGCTCCTTTAAGAGCCTCCAGTGAGAATTCAATGATTGTCTCTGTGGAAAGTATGAGTTCCCCCTAGTGCAGCGTGATAAATCACGGATAATAATAGCTCTTTCCAAAATAATCCTTAGGCAGAAGCAAAATCCAACTGAGAAGGTTGTTCAGAGTCAAAACGTGGGACCTGGATCTGTCTTTTATTTAGCTCTATAAATACATTGAGTGTTTCTTTTGTCACTGCTGTTGACATAATGTATTATTATTACTATTCAGCTATTATTCCCTTAATGCCTATATTTTTGTCTCTTTATTTCCTGCTGGGGGCTTTCATTCAATGGGCCAACTGTCCACTGTTAACCCTTGGTCTTCTGCTGACAGGTTGTAGTTTTAAGCCTCTCCACTTTTACTACCAAGAGTCAGTACCATACTTTAGGGAGATTTCTAGAAACGATATCTTAGTATGAGTGAAAGAGATCTAAGTTTCTAAATAGTCCTGATTTTCACTCCATGGTGGTGGAAATTATTAGGGATGAAATATTTTTTCAGGCATAATCCCCATAATATTTATGTCATTTTCACAGTATAAGAACAAATTGAACTTTTTAGGTCTATACACAGGGACCCTCAGAATAACTTCCAGCGCTGTTCTGACTGTAACTCATTGTGACGGTTCATTTTATGTTTCAATCTGACTTGGCTAAAGGATACCCAGATAGCCGGGGAACATTATTTCTGGGTGCATCTATGAAGGTATTTCTGGAAGAGATCAGCATTTGAATGAATAGACTGAGTAAAGAAGATCTGCCGTCACCAGTGTGAGTGGGCCTCACCCGGTCCACTGAGGGCACAAACAAAACAAAATAGCAGAGGAAGGGTGAATTTGCTCTTTCTCCTCTTGGGCTGACCACCATCTGCTCTGCCCTCAGACATCGGAGCTCCTGGTTCTCAGGCTTTTGGACTTCAGGACATGACACCAGTGTCCCCTCAGTTTTCAGGCCTTCAACCTTGGACTGAGTGTCACAACCGGCTCTCCTGGTTCTCCAGCTTGCAGAGGGCAGATTGCGGGACTTCTTGTCCCCCGTTACCATGTGAGCCAATTCCCCTAATAAATCTCTCCATATATATCTATATAATCCCCCTAGGTTCTGTTTCTCTGAGGAATCCTGGCTAATACACTTGTCATCTTGGATTGGCTGAGACAGGTTATAGTGCAATTTAATTGGCAGATGTCTGGACATCTTGCCAGAAGAGTGTGTAAACAGATTCATCACGCAGTTCACGTTCACGATTCTTAGAGGATCCCACAGCGCCGCCCTGGCAGATAGGGCCTCCATCCTGAAGACTCCACATCCTCTACATTTCTGCACACAAAGTTCTCTCTATTCTCTTGGGTGGCCTAGCTACACATAACTGAATAAGTCAAGTCCATCATCCATTAAACCGAGGTTTCTAAGGCCTTAGGTTACTACCTCACCCACAAATTCACACTTTGCTTCTTTTTGATTTATGGGACAAACCAGAATCATCATTCTATTTTAAAATATCATAAGGCAGATTGTTTCATTTTCCTTCTTTAGAGTGTAATTATTCCTAATTCCACAATTACTTTGCCAAGTGACAGTGTAGTGATTAAGAACGCTGGCTTTTAGCAAATTTTTCTTATCACCAAACTCTATAAAAATTTAACTTCCTCCAAAAATTATGACGTTGTTGGGTAGTCTTTATTAGACAATTTTGGGACTTGAAAATTCTTTGTGACTACTTCTCTCATACTCCAGCACATATATAATTATAATTAATTGCTTCTCTGCACATTTCCTTTTTCTCTGGAAGGAAAGAAATAGTTTGGGGAAAAATAAGAACCATAGGAAAAGCAGGGAGGGGCCCTTTTCTTTGTTAATTGTATGGGGCTCACTGCCTGTCTAGTGTACAGCCAGCATTTCAATCAGCCCATCTTTTCAAGTTGTGGCTCTGAACAGCTGGAATGTGATATGAGACATAGGCCAGGATAAAAGGCCGTGGCATTGTGTTGCTTCAAAACCAGCAATCACTCTCTTTCTCTCCCTCCCTCTCTCTCTCTCCCTCCCTCTCTCACATGCACGCACACACACACACACACATATCCCTACACACAAATACACACAGACTAGGAATTAAACTATTCCAAAGTCATTCTTTGTGCTGGATGACATGTGCTTTATAAGCATGTGAGTTGGTAAATCTATGCTCTTGACCTTCTCTGAATCCCAAGTCAGGTCTGAAACCCAAGTCAGGGAAAACAAGTATCCTGATCATTCAAGTGCATGTCTCCCAGTGGCCCTATCAAAGGTCTTGCACACTCATGGTTTGGAAGATCAAGCTGCAAGGCTCTGGAGCCTCACTCCAGGGTAAACCTATGAATCAGGATGAGAGACAAGGTTCTGATGCCCAAAGAGCCTCATGGCCATCAGAAGAATGGACTTGACTGGTCATTAGCTTTCTTCCATTACCACAACTGAATCAGCCTCTGTTTGGGGACAGTTGTTGCAGGTTAAGAAGACAACAATACTCTTTGTTTATCCAATTATAGTGGAAGGCTTACAGAAAAAATACAGAACTGAAGTTTGATGGAGACCAGAGAGATGAATAATTCCTCATGTGTGGGTCTCTTAATTATCTGAGGTTCCTTGAAGTCTGGCTAACCTTCCCTTCATTATTTCTGACCCTGCTTTCTGATTTCGGACAATGAAATTGGAAGCTGAAAGCTGGATGAAGGGCAGGGAGCAAATCATCAGACTATTTCTAGGAGGAAATGCCAGAGAGAGCTTATGAAACTTCCGTTTTAGCAAGCCCAAGAGGTGGGAATAGTAATAGCCCACTGCTGTGTGTGTGTATATATCTTATATGGACTAGGTGCTTCTTAGACCTTTGCTCATGCAGCCTTGTGACGCAGGTGGAAAGCTCTGATGCTTATTTCACATGCACTGAAGGTCAACCTCAGAAGTAGACTTGTGCAAACCCTCAGAGAAAGTCACGAGTGCTGAGTGACTTGTTTCCCTTGATTCGCTAAGATCTGAGTGACAAATAAGGATTAATCCCTACTGTGCACCTCAAATTGTTCTGAGTGAAATAGACATATGGGGAAAATGGGAGACACAGCCCTTCTTCTGGAGGATCCTACACTTTTAGGTAAAGAGACAAAGCAATATACGTATGTAAAACAGTCAAAGAAGCAAAGAGGACAACCTGTCCCCATGTGGGAATACTGGGTAGGGACTATAATGGCTGCTGACATCCTCATGTTTTGGGCCTCTAGGCCAGACCTTGGTAGGAGACTGTTGTCGTCGTTTTTTGATGCCACAAATCAACCATCTGGGATGTGTGGACTTCTGTACGGGACTTCTGTCATGACTTCAACAACAGTGAGACTTGAGTGGTTCTGTTTTTGAAACTCTGGAACTCTGGATCCCCTAGGAGTCCTCCAGCCCAAATACCACAAGGACAAACGCGTGTCCTGGAAACTGCTGATGACCCCTCAGAGATGCAGTTGGAGCCCCTACATGTTCTGGGTGGGCAGCTGACGGCCTCCAGCTGTGAGGGCGCGCTTCATCCCGTGAACCTGCAGGCCGCGGTTCTTCCATTAACGAGCCCGCGCGTCAAACCGAGGGGCAGAGGTGGCGTAGGACTCCGTACCGCCGTGGCCTCCCGCCTTAGGGTTGCCGAGGGGCGCCTGCAGGGCCCGGCTGGGCTGGGAGAGGCGTTCCCCCCTGTCTCTCTGTCAAAAAATAAAATAATAATAATAATAATAATGTTGATGATGAAAGGCCCATTATGGCTTGAGGGTGAAAATAACATTTTCATTGTAAAGTCTACATGAGGCTTCAAGACATCTTCCATAGAAAATGATGAACTTGCACATCGGGAAGTGCAAACACTATTTAATCAAAGCCTTTAAGCAGATCAAACCTAATCACAAGATGTTAAAAAAATATACAAAAGCAGATAAGAAGAGGTTTTAGCTGCATGATCAGAATCTGAAAATCAGAAAAGAGCCTTTTAGGTTCTTCCAAGAAAAGAGAAATATGTCATTTTTTCTCTCGCTCAGCAATCCAATTTACTCACTATAGTGGGTACGAGACAGGACTTAAATAGCACGGCAAGTCAGACAGCCTGGAGAACTGGACTGCTCTCACCAGGCTCTGTTCTCCGCTTGCTTGCTGTCGACTGTCCCCATTTTCTTATTTTGATTCATTTTATATATGATTTTGAAAAGAAAGAGAGAGAGTAGAGACAACCCATGAGGCACGAGTAGGTGCATGGAGAGAACCAACAAGGGCTGAGAAGGAGGTGGGCGCCTCTCCTGCTGGCCCCTAGGGTTCAGATCTTCATTCTCAAGACCAGGCCAGGATTAGCCTCACAGAGGGCCCCATGCGGACAGCAGGATGCAGGAGCACAAAGAATGCCTGTGAGAAAATAGGAGTGGATACAACACCATGAGAGCAAGATCAAGGACTCAGGGTAGGGTGCATTTGCTACTATTGTTAATATATCAGTGTAATGGAAGGCCGTCAGTACAAACTTAAGTGTGCTGGGGACCTTGTACAATCGGGAGATAGCAGCAACAGCTACCATTGAGTATTTACTGCATGCCAGCCTGGGCAAGACCCAGAATCTACCTCAGACCTGCTAAGTACAAAGGCTTTCCTCCTTTACTTACTGAATAATTCACAACTCTTTTCAAATACAAAGACTTCTTTCTATATCCACCCCCAAAGAAATTCTAGGAATTTTACAAAAAAGAAGTTGCATTTTCATGAGTGCAGTCTGCAGGCCATACTTGGTATGCACTTACCTCCATTAGGCTCTTAGCAATCTCTCTGCAGCCCCAGAGGCTGTCATGCCTCATCACAAAAAACTTACTATCAAAACTATTCCAGAAAAGCAAACCTAAGTGGTGGGCATGGCTTTACACATCCTCGCCCCCACAGCACTCCCCACAGAAAAGGGAGAGAGGTCAGCTAGCAAGCAGGCTAGAGGATGCTGTAGCCTCCGCTCTTCCTGGCAACCCCTCAAGCTTCTTACCCTTTTGTAATATTTTCTTCTTCCAACATGTTTGCTAGATGACTGCTTTCCTGCCTTTTACTGCCCAGGATCCCTCGATTAAGACAGTCATTGTTGTTTAATCGGATTTCACCTATAAGAAAATCACTGAGTACTTTCCCAGGCCCCTCACAATCTGCTAGAAAGGGCTTTGTGTACAGTTTGACGGACAGGGCAAATGCATAAACACACATATAGAAAATAAAATGAGATGTCAGTGCATACAAGGAACATATGTACACATGTATATATGATATATATTAATACTAATTATTATAGCATAAAATGTGCAGATGTACTAAGAGGATGGGACAAATTACAGGAATGGTAGCCATTTAAAGTTATTTGAAGAGATTGTACTTACGGAAGGAGATGAATTATAAGCGCATTTTGAACGGAGGAGAGAGAAAACAAAATGAACACTCCCACAATGAGAAGTAACCATCAAGCAGTAATGAATCAGGTAGAATATGGAACGTAAGTTTTGATACATTTACAATTTAGCTGAGGATGGATAAATACAGTAGTCCCCCTTATCCATGAGGGATATGTTCCAAGACCCCAGTGGATGCCTGAAACTGAGAATTGTGCTTAATCCTCTATGTGTTGTTTTTACCTAAACATACATATTTGAGGTACGACAGCAAAACTAGCGTGACTTTCTTTTTCCTGCTTTACAATTTCACAGATAGAAGATTCATTCTTACTGTAGATCTCAGCAATCATACTATTTTTTTCTTTCCTTATTAAGTCAAGAATTTTCACTTTTTAACATAAAGGAGGCACTTTAAGGCTTCTCTTTGGCATTTCTGAATTGCCAGCATCACTACTCTTGCACTTTAGGGCTACCATTAAGTAAAATAAAGGTGTCCTTGAACACAAACACTGAGATACCGTGACAGTCCATCTGACAACTGAGACGTTGTAGTGCATACAGTGTGGGTCTGCTGGACAAAGGGATGATTCATGTCCTGGCAGGACAGAGCAGGACAGCATGTGATTTCATCAAGCTACTCAGAACAGCGGGCAATTTAAAACCTATGAATTGCTTATTTCTAGAATTTTCCATTTAATATTTTCAGACCGCATTTGACTGCACATAACTAAAACTGCAGAAAGCGAAACCATGGATAAGAGGGGGCTACTGTAATCCACATTAATAAAAGAAAAACTAAAGCAAACAATATAAGGCATCCTATAATATGCCATTCTAACTTTTGTTTTCTCCCTGACCTTTTTCTCCCTACCTGCCTCCCAGGGGAAGGACTACTCTGAAAAAGAAGGAAAAGGCCCCAGACAAAGGCTGGGGTTTTGCCCTCCCTTGGCTTCCTGTTCTGGCTTCTTCAGAGCCCACGTCAGGCCCAGAAGAGCTCAGCAGGAGGCACACGCAGGGCGCATGTTTCTGACCCGACATTGTTTTGAAGTTGTATTTGTGCTGACTCTTACTTGGAAAAGCATAAAAGGTGAACCTAAGAGATGGCATCGTGTCTACAGGTGCCTCTGTCTCTTGCTCAAACCTGTCAACTCTGAAGAAGGGAGTGAAAACATGTAGCAAGGAGCCTTTCGAAGGGCAGGAGGGATGCTGGTTTGGCTCTGCATTCTCACTCTCCTGAGAACAACTTGATTTTATGATCAGCAAATAAACCTGAGGGCTCACAGGCTTTAAAACTTTCATCAGGAAGCCTCCCACTACCTTGAGGAAATTGCCTTTAATCTTCTCATTTCACATGTACATAATCAAAGGCACTTAGAGGTATGGATCCAAACCCTACAGGAAGGCATTGGGATGCTGGTGACCAGAATGGGAGGTTCTGGATTCCAGTATATTTAGTCACTTGTTGTCTTCACGGTGCTTCTTGCTCCTCTCTCATCTCGGTAGCTACATCTGACTTGGGGAGAGATGGCTACCCAGGTTTACTGAATACCTCTCTGCATTAAACCCTTCCACATTCATGATCTCACGTAATCCTTACAACAAACCTTCGGGGTAGACAGTATTAATATTATCATTACTTTATCACGGAGAAACTGCCTTGCCTAAAACCAAACAGCCAATAGGGGTTTGCTTCAAGGGCAGATCAGTCTGACCCGTGCCCCAGACTTCCCAGCACAGCACGCTGCAAAGACAAGAACGCTGATCCCGGAGCACAGATAGCGTGAAGAGAGGCATGCTCTTTGGCAAGCAGTTTAGAAAAGGGACGTCCAGAAAGTGCTGGTTTGCTGAGTCCAGCATTCGGCATAGGCTGATTCATGTAGAAGCAGAACCGGCTCCTGAGCTGAAGGTTTGGGGCAGACCAGTGAGGCTGGCTCCAGCAGTGTCCTGGGGCCTCTGAAACGCCCTGTTGGGTCACACTGATGCACTTCTGGCCAGAGACCCAGCTCCTTTGGTCTTCAGCAAAATAGTGATGGAGGAAAGTTTGGCCTTGGTGTGCGCTTCCACCCGTCTCACTACCTTCTCTTTCCCTACAATCATCCCTCCCCACCGTTGTTTTAAAGATACATCCCCAGGAGAATCTTCATCTGTGTTCTTTCTATCAACACTGTATTGTGTTAGAGGTTCACAGCTTTGTTTATGCTCTTTTCCTAAGCTTGGATCTTTTTCCATCCTTCTCACTATTACCCCTTTTCTTTCCTATAATATTCTCTTATTTCTTGCTCTAATTTCCCATCTATTTTTCTTTCCTGAGATAGCAGACAGAACAAAAGAATGAGAATGGGAGAGATCCTTTGCATCTCCCTGAATGATTCATTATTTGATTTTTTTTCATTACATTCTTTGAATGAGCTTCATAAGATCTATGGTAACTAGATACCCTATTTGTGTCAAATGCTCTTTTGATATGTTGGCATTGTCTAAATAAGCATTTCAGAGCATCTTCATTCCCCTTTCTCTATTTCACAATTCTGATGGTTGGGTTTCCAGCTAAAGAGGGAAGAAGAAAGAAAAGAGAGAAAACTTTTGCAGAAAAGCCAGACTCTTAGAGAGCAGGCCCTAGACCATTCTCAGGACTATTTAGTATTCAGTCCTTCGTATTCCTTTAGGAGAGAAGGAGGTGGGTAGGGAAGAAATTCAGGACATGCCACCCCAAAATATGCCACTTTGGCATATTGATTATTTTGAGCTGAAGGCGCTGGAGAAACAGCAGATGCAGCAAGGCGTCTCTGCCTGCCCCTCTAGACCTAAAAGAGCGTCATAGCATTTCCCGAGAAAGGTGCCCTCCCTGTGCCAGGAGAGAGGAGCACTCATCACCAGAGACCAGAGTCCCCACCCAATGGGTCTGTGCAGACAGACCTGCTACAGTTACGCTCATCTGCCACCAGTTTCCCCGTATATCTCCTAGTCACTTTCCCACAATTTGCCACCCCCAGAAGCTTAACCCCCTTTTCCTTCATCTTGTCCCTTCTCCACAAATTTATCTTTCTTTCTTACAAAGGTATATGAGTTCTCAGTCCTAATGTCACCCAGGGAAGTCCCTGAAACATTTTCCACATATAATGCTTTGTTTTCTAAGTTGTACTTGCTTACAGGAACCAAGGCAGAACAATGCCAGGTGGCTGAATGACAGAACCAGCCCAAACCAGAAAGGTCCAAGATGGCAATGGGGTGCCATGCACAAAAGGAAATTTGTGCAAAAGATGCCGTGTGCAAGAAGGGAAGATCTGTGCATGCCCTGAATGCCCCCACCCTAAGCAATGATGCGGAGACCCCTCTCCCTTCACATCCCATAAGAACCCTGCTCACCTTCAATTCTGGGAGAAGGTGTTTTGGAGCATGAGCTCTGCCTCCTCCATTTGTTAATCAGTGAATAACGTTTCTGCTCTGCTCTTCGGAACCTGGTCTCATTCTATTGGTGCAGGTGGCTCTGGGCAAAAGGATCCACTTTCGGGTCACTGGTCCCTTAGGGCTCGGGAACACCAACTGCTCTTTCTGGTCTTCATTTTTCTTATGACAGCTCCCATATTTATGTAAAAATATTCAGTAAAGTTTGTCTGCTTTTCTTCTACTAATCTGTATTTGTTAGCCCAGTCTATAGGCCCCAGCCACGGAACAAGAGGTAGAGGAAAATTCTTTCTCCTCCCCTACGGCAGCAACAGAGCAGTGTTTTGTACACGAGCATTTCATAGACTCCAGAAATGTCACAGTTGGAAAGTCATGAAATCATGTAGACCAGCCCATTCATTTTGGAGATGAAGAAACTAAGGCCCAGAGAAGCAAAGTGACTTGATTAAGATTATAAAACCAGCTCATGTTTAAACCAGGACTAGACTCTCAGCATCCTGACTCCCGTTTTTCAGTGTTCTTTCCACCAACCCATCTAAAGATGAAGCTCTGAATCTTTCTGACTTTCCCTTTAGTAATCATTTTTGGCTCTATTATCTGTGACTTGTCTGAAGTCTTCTTGAAGCTATTTCTGTTTTCAGCGTTATGTTCCCAAGCAAGAGCCTGAAGCCACAGGACAGAGAATGATGGAAATATGAAGAGTTTTATTTTTGTAATCTCTCAGATTCAGGACCTCTTTCCTTCTGAGAATCAGAGGGCTTGCAACTTAGGAGAGAGAGCTGGAGGTGAAGGACTTTGTTTTGGGAGAGGCCTCACGGCAAGCTGTTAGAATTTCCCAGGAAGTGAGTTATCATTCCTCCCACAGACAGAGGTTGGCAACAGACAGAGATGTAAAGAGTGATCTGGTCTGACTCTGCTCTTAGACACCTGTCCAGTTCTCACACTATAACCATCAGTGAGCTTAGAGTCGGCTAGCTAGTCAGTAGATGTCTCAGCCAGGGGCCTGACTTGTATCAAAATCTTCATTAGCCCCTGCAGACAGACATGGGGCCAAACTACCCAACTAGCCCCTAAATATTATGAAAATAGCCAGTGGAAACCAGCCGAGCCTGTCTCCAGCACAAGACATGGGAGAGTCCAGAATAGAACCCACAGGTCCAGATTCCCAGGCAACGGGAGCAAGTTCCCTCTGTGTTCAGGGAGAGGTTTCCTTTGCCTTGGTCAGCTGTTCAGGTTTTTCAAATGTCTCTTGAAAATTGAAAGTTGGGAAAGGTCTTTTTAATGATCTTGGCCCCCTCCGGTTAATTTCCCAGCAACGTGGGGTTAATTTCCCAGCAACGTGGTCTTTCATCTTACCCTGGGTTCAATATAAAAGGGCTTGGGTTGGGCTGAGAAAGATAGGAGGAAGGAGATAACCTAACCACAGGACTTCAGGGCTGGATCCTTTCCATTCCTTTCCATTTAAACTATGAAGATACTAGCTGCTTGGGGGATTTGCATAATTAAAGGAGCCTCTTGATGCACAAAAAACTGGGGTGATGGGAAGAGAAAGGCTACTAAGGGATGGGGGCACAGTCGGGCCTGGGAGTGCCACAGTAAAAAGAAATGGCAGCCGGTGCCATGGGGAAAAGAACCAAAGGATTCCCTTTCTTCTGAAGAAATTATCATTTCAACTTTGCTCTGTCTTCTCTGTGACCACTTAGAGGAAGGAAGGCTCCCAATCTGCATTTAAATGGAATGATTTCTGGAAGCAAAGAATAGAGTGTAGGCTCTTCACCTCTCCCTCCAGAAGAAGGCCTTAGAGGCATTAAAACTGACAGCTGAGGCCCAGCCTGGTGGTGCAGTGGTTAAGTTCACACGTTCCACTACTGCGGCCCGGGCTTTGCCGGTTCGGATCCTGGGTGCGGACACCTCACTGCATGGCAAGCCATGCTGTGGTAGGAGTCCCATATATAAAGTAGAGGAAGATGGGCATGGATGTTAGCTCAGGGCTAATCTTCCTCATAAAAAAAAAAAAAAAAAAAAAAAAACCTGACAGCTGCTCTTCTCAAATGCAGAGGGCAACACTCACCTACTGCCGGTGGCCCTGACAGACCACAGGCTTCTGTAGTTTGGTTTCAGGTATGGAGAAGGTCCTTTGCTCAAAGAAAAGGATGGAGCGCAGTCTGGAATTCTGCCATTCAATTGATCTGGCATTCAAATGAATTGAACCTCTTACCATGTTGCTTTGATCTGTTTTTAAACTACAGGTGTCTCAAAAGAGGTAAAACTCTAACCTCTTGTCCGTCGGTGACATCTGGCTATGACTGGGGGCTTTCAGGAGAGGTTTTCCTTCCTTTCACAAATATTTGAAAAGCGGACGTGGCCAAATAGGACTTGTGCAAGCTTCGGGGAAGGCCACGGTGAACATGGCGGGGCCTGGCCTGGAGAAATCTGCAGTTGGCCAGTGGGTTTTGCTGCTTAGGGTAAGGTAAGAGGGCGCACAGGGGAGAAAGAGCATTTGTGCTTTGTGAAGGGGGGAGAAGAGCAAAAAAAAGAAGACACATTTTTATGACATTTTTATGATCTTCTGTTTTTATCACGGGCTGGCCCTGTCCCTGATAAATGGCTCCCTGCTTGACTCCTGGGGATGTAAGGCTCCTGTCCTTATCTTGCTATCATTGAAAGGAGAGCAGGAGGGAGGGAAAGGAACCAGCAACCGGCCCCCGGCCACCGGCTTTTATTTTTCGAGTCTCCTCCACCCCCAAACCCAGGGCTGCTTCGCTGCTAAATCGAGAGTCCCATCCTCTTATTAAAATCTCCCCTCTAGTTTGCTTGGTCAGCACATGAAGGACCGAAGAATGTGCCTTTTCATTAAGATTATTTCTATTTCTGACAGGCGCCCAGGTGGGTCACAGGGACAGACGCCTTGGCCCAGTGCTGACTGAGGTCCTCCTGCCACCATTGGTCCTGGTAATTACTTTTGGAGCTGGCATGTCTCACACCTGCATTGCCTGGGGGCCCAGGAGTTCCCATAAACCCCTCCTAGTGGCTGCTGGAGACAAGCAGGGGAGCGCGGAGGGAGGGTCAGGTGGGTGACTGGGCTGTGGGGAGGGCAGGCTCCATGAGGAGCAGGGGGAGGGCAGTTTATGTGAAAGAACCCCAGGAAGCATCCCATCTTGGGCTTTCTGAAGAGATGAATCAGAACTCACTGGGGGGTGGTGCGAGGTGGAGGGGAGCTGGTGGCACATGTTTATCAGCCTGGAAAATTCACTACAAAAAACAGTACCTTCTCAACAGGACAGCTTCTCGTGTCACTGCGTCTGCCCCATAGAAAGCTCTTTGTTCCATTTGTTTCTTCGGAGAAACAAATTCTGAGTTCTATCTTTGTTACACAGGACTTTGAAACATTTAGCTGTGTTGCGGTGTCGTACACGGGAAAATGCCCATTGTCAGAGGATGGTGGCATGTTGGTGACAGGAGTCCATTTGGAATGTCCCAGGAAGGTTGCCATCCCTGCCCCTCACCATCTGGTGGGCCATTGAAAGAATTTCGGATTTGCCAGATGGATTAGTAGAATTTCCGGGGTAGGGGTTGACAGTCACATGGATCAACGGCCAGGCTTAAGCCCTTCTCACGGCCAGATGACATTGATTGGACCTGCACTCAGGCAGGAAAGATCCTTATTATGATTATTTTTCTTTTACAGATGAGGTAAGTAAGATGCCGAGCAGCTACAGGATTTTCTCAGGGATAGAAGAGAGTGCCAGGACTCTGGTCTTCCTCCTCCGACGGCCGAGATTCTACGAAGCCCTGTTCTCTTTTTTTAGGGCTTAGATAACTCCCAGGGAACAGGACAGAGAGGCTGCTCCTGCCGAGAAGACATGCTCAGTTTCTGAGGAGGAGGAGGCCGACAGAGGCCCTCATCAGGCTGCGGTTGGTCGAGGCTCTGCAGGGGGCAGAGTACTGGGAAGCGGGAAGAGCGTCAGCCTTGTTGAAGAGACATAGTGGAGCTTCTACAGCAACTTTTCTTGGGGACCAAAAAAGACATTTTTCACAGTTGCTTCTCCTCCTACAAGTGATCTCTATCTTGAGACAGGTGCTGAAACTCACAGTACCAAGCCAACTGTGTCTATTCATCTATACGTTCCTCTGTTTGCTGGAGCTGAGCACAGCTGGGCTGACTATGCGGGCCCGGTGGGGGCGCAGAGATGACCTGGACCAGACCCTGCCCAGCAGAAGCTCACCATTCAACAGAGGCGAAGGCATCACCCTTTCTCTCCGGGAACTCATCTTTGCGAAGAAGGCTCCAGTCACTGTCCTTTGTGCTTCACAGATGTCACGTCCTAACTCAGAGCCTATGAGGCGGGTGCTAAGTGGCCCAAGGTCACACGGTTTGCTGAAGCTGGTTCTCTGCCGGCAGAGCTGTTGCTCTCAGCCACACACTGAACACAGATAACGAGATCTTGAGGCAGAAGGTGGGATGGAGGTGTCAAGAGAGTGCAGCGGCAGTTCAGAGAAAGGAGCCATCTCTTCAACTGCCACAATCTCTGCCAGGTGGTTTTTGAGAGCTGCTTCACGATGCTCCACCAAAAAGACCTGGCAGCTTTCCTAGGCCAGCTTACACATGGGACAAAAAGATGTTCTGGTTGGATTGACCTCTGTGTCCAAGAATAGAGCTATTTCTTACTCCCTGGCTTCCCAGATACCCCAGGCTTGGTGCCTCCTAGAGGCGAGAGAAACATTTAAACTAGGAGGGGCCTTAGAGATAATCTAGTTAACTAGTCCACTTCCAGCCCCCAGTTTACAGGAAAGGAAACTGAGGCAGAGGTCAGCTTATCGTGGGTCATACTCAGAGGCAAAGCAGGAGCCCCAGCCCTGGGCCCCTGCATTCCACCTCTCTGCTATTTCCCCAACTGGAGCTTCCCAAACAAATACAAAGTCGGACTTCTTAAGGTGAGTGACTGGCTTTAGCATGTTCTATCTGTTAGGTCAAACTGGGGATAAATAGAGGGGCACTGATTCCGGGGGCTTAGCTTCTGTCAATCTCACCTCTTTCCCAAGCCTGACATTCACTGAACGCCAGATTCTGAAAACTCCCATTTAAAGGAAATCTCTCTTGGCTGATTAGCTCTGTGCTTTATCCTAACCAACAGGCTTTATTGAACACACCCTGCTAAGCTAAAGGTCTCTGGAGAATTGATTGTACAATCCTTGCTCTCCTCTTCAAGGGACTGAGTCTTTGGGAACACCTGGACTGGAATTTCTGTAGATGGTCTGCTTTCTGCATTCCTCTTCCCCACCCCATCCGCCAATGTGCAGCAATGGGCAACTTGGGGCTATCTGGAGACTGGCCCCGTCTGGCAATGAGGAGAGAGGTGTAGACTTAACTCCCTGCTGCCGCAGGTTTGATGAACGAGGACCCCGTGTCGTGCTGGATTTTGAGTTTGTAGAGGTCGAGTTACCTGGGGTCATCTCTTTACTAGGAGAGGTTGTGGAAATAGCAGGGAGCAGGAAGGGATGGCTGTGGTGGAGATAACATCTCCAACCTGAAGAGCAGGAGGGGTGATTTACAGGCCTGGGAGTCCCTGATTCAGCAGAAGCCCTTTGTTTTATTGCACCGGGTGAAATTCGATCATTTCCAGGGAGGGCCTTTGCCCAGGAAGGGGAAGATTCACACTCTTGTTAAGTTAGGATTAAATTGCTGATTTCAGCAAATGAAAACTAATGGCCACTGGTCTCCCATTTGCAGGGGGCACCTGCAGAGGTAATTCAGCCTCCCCAGTGAGGGGCTTGAACAACGGGATGAGGGTTTAAATAAGCTTCTGGGGCTGACGATGCTTTAGGGCAACTCAGCCTTACCTCTTAGACTCTGACATTTCAAAGGACAAGGCTCTTGCTGGGGCTGCTTTTCTTCCTGCGTGGGCATAGAGGGGACACAAAGGGTGAAGACAAGAGCCAGGCTTCTCAGGAACTGTTACTCTAGGTGTGTCTTGCAGGCTTTTACATGAGCAACAGATCTGTTAAACTTGTCCCGGTGCAATGTCACCTTTCTGAGCTTTCTATTTGGAAAGGTTAGAAACATCTCTACTCTCTTTCCTGACTCCACAGCAAGGGTGTATGGGTCTTTGTATATCCATCTCAGGGAGAGTGGAAGATGGCTGCCCTCACTGAGGGTGGTATACATTGTGTCTCAAGTGTCTCCTCAAATACAAATGCAACTCAGGCCAATGCCTCATCAGGCGGCACATTAGCTTGGCTTAATAACAATCAACTGAGACTAAAAATGAGGCTTAGCATCCACAATAATGATATTATCTATCATCTATTGAATAATTACTATGTATCAGGAGCTATGCTAAGCTCTCTGCAAACCGTATCTTTCTTCCTTTCTTTTTTTTTTTTAAATCCTCGCTGCAGCTTGGAGGCAGGTATTACATTTTACACTCAAAGGATCAGCAGTGTATCCAGGGTTACACACCAAATAAGTCAGAGTCAGCAGCCAAACCAAGGTATTCTGACCGTCTCACCCTCTGCTACATGTACTTAGGGTCGCAGCAAAAGTTGGGGGAACAGGGACATAAGAGGTGAGGAAATTTTGCTTCCAGGGGAGCTGGAGAGTAACAAAAGAGAGCATGATGTGAGTGAACAATTAATGTCCTCAGAGTGACACAGACCCCCATTTGACTCGCAATTCTCACATCATCTCCTTGCTTTGTATGATCTCAGGCAACTCACTTGTCTCTGATTTCCTTATGTGATAAACAGGGAGATGATATCCCCATTCACCCACCTATTTTCAGGTCTTTGTTTAGGGATTTCTTTTTCTTGGAAGCCTCACTGACCTTTCACCCCACACCTATTTTACCCTCTTGTGAATATATGACTTATGCAGTGTGCACATCACACCGTTTTAGCACCTACTCAAGTATATTCTTTAAAGGCAGAGAATGTGTCCTGTCCACTGTTATAGCCTCAGTACCTCATAAACGTGAATGAATGAATGAATGAACTAGCAATAAGGAGCAAAATAACCTAGAACACAGAAGAGATTCAAGACATTGCCCCTTTGGCAATTTTGCCCAGGGTCAGCTTCATTGTTAAGGCTCAGAATCACTGTTATGTGCTTTTCTAACGTAAGGTAACAGCCATCGAGGACAAAGATACTTTTATTTTTAATATTTCCCAAGGTTTGTCTTTCTGGCGTTTGGTCTAGAGCAGAAGTGTCTGGTGCAGGAGCAAAGTGGTGCTCAAAGAGTTGAGTTTCTCCAAGACAACCAGGTCTTCTTCAGCCTTGCATTTATCAGTCACTCAGTGAATGTTGAATTGACTTGAAGAGGTGGCATTCCTCCCTTGGTCCATGTGTTCATCGGGACACTAATCTCATTCTGAGCCAAAGCAGAGGTGTTGGCAGCAGAGTTGAGAGAACATAGCTCTTCTGTGAAGGAATAACCACAGCCCTGCCAGGAGTCAAGTGCAGGCTCTGTGAAAGTGGATACAGGTGAGTCTGTGGGAAGGCTCTGATGCACAGAGCTATTCAGCTAAGGCCCTGACACTTTCTGAAAAGTAAGAACCCACAAAAAGCATCCCAGGAAGGTGTGGGGGAGTTGGGTGGGGACGGAGGGTCAGCACGGAACACGCTCTGTTGCCACTGCCCGTCCTGCAAGAATCCGTGTTGCCTCCATGCAAGCAAAGCAGCCAGGTAACAGCCAATCCCCCTCCACCTTCCTTTCCCTCCCAAAGTGCTCCTCCAACCCCCCAACTAGTTCACCTCCACATGCACGCTTCCCCTCAGGCTCTTTGCTCTGCAAAGCAGTATGTGGCAGCAATAACAATAAAAGCTAATGTAAATAGAGATCATTATGTGTCGGGTCCTGATCTGAGTTCCCAGAACAACCCTCTGAGGTAGGTACTATTATTCTCCCCTTTTTACAGATGAGGAAACTGAGGCACAGAGAGCTTAAGTAGCTCAGGGTCACACAGATGGAGAAGCCTGAAATCAAACCCAAGCAGCCTGGCTTGAGAGTCTGTGCTCCCGGGAGACAGAGGAAGAGAGGGCAGGAAAAGGGAGAAGGGATGGTGTGTAAACAGGAAAATGATGTCCATGAGCGGGCAGCGTGGGCCCCTGGAAAGCTACTCTCTTTGCCTTCAACCTCTAATTTACCTGTATCTGTTTCTCCCATTCATTGCCTAGTCGTATGCTTGTTAGGGAGCATGACATCAGAGACCTGCTCTCCACCTGGAAGCAGCTGCTGGTGTACTCTGTCCTTCAGGTAAATGTCAAATCTATTCCCCTACCTGGCAAGCCCAGTGTATAAAGACATCCCTCTGCCAGTTGGTCCAAGTGTTCTTCAAAGCATGATAGAAGTGAGCTCAGCCACTGAGCCTCCCAACTCCTACCTTTCTCCCCACTACACACACACACATGCATGCATGCACCCCCACCTTAGGCCTTTCCCTAAGACATCAGACATCAGCTGCCCTCCCTCACCCCACCCCACCTTTCTCACTCACTTTGGCTTTTGACAATCAGGCAGATATTTTTGAAACCAGTTTTGTTTTTTACTGAACAAAGAAAAAAATGTTCCTGTCATTGTTCACTGTGCTGTTCCTTCCTCCCATTAGCTCTGCTAAGATGCACCCAAAGAAAAGAAAATACAATTGCATACAATTAGCAATGGAAATTATTAATAGGAGCAAGAGATTCAATCCATTCTACAAGTAATTCTGTAGTGATTTTAGTAATTGATAGTAATTAAACACTAATTAATTCATTTTCTAACTAACGTATTTATTTTATTTATGGGTATTCACTTTAATTACACTTGTTTGCATTCCTTGGACTAAGTAATACAAATTTGCTCTCTTTTCTGAAAATATTTATCTGGGCTTCTTTAAGTCATTCTTTGAGAACATGTGGGAAGAAAGACTAATTGCTTTGAATTGCAGCTGAGCACATTGATTTCTCACTCTGGAATGTGGAGCTAATGGAAGGTGAAGTTTTGCTGTCTATGGGATTAGGCCTCACCTCTGCTCACCCAATTTTTGGTCCAGCTATCTGGCAAACACTTTCTGTGAGTTCTTCTTAGAAAAGATCAAACCGTTGGCTATGGGAATAAGTTCCACATGGACCTGAAATGTCAGGGAATGAAAATCCCATCTTAAGGCCTCATTTTGGAATGAATATGATGACCCTAAGGAGAGGGAGCTGGCATGTGTCTGTTCTTTAGATTGAGTGGTTGTTAGTGACTTTAGTTAGACCCTCAGGACTGGAAGCATAGCCACTCAGCTGATGCTCACATGTCTCTATCAACTGGCCATGAAACCTAATTTCAGACATTTTCCCTACAGGGGCACTCTTACCAACATTCCATCTCTGGGCAGCTCCAACTATTAGAAATTCTTCTTCACACTGAACCTAAATCTGTTCCTTTGAAAATATCTTCCTCACCACCTTTTCCCCCAACTACTCTACTTGTAGAGTCATAGAAAGTAAGCCAACCTCTTCCACAGGTCAGCCCATCTGATGCTTCACAATTAACATGGCAGTGCCAGACATTCCAATTCGTTCAACCATTCTCATGGAGAATGCTTTTGTATCCCTTCAGTATCCTGTTGACTGAAGGAAATTCAGCCTCTTTCCATCGCCCCTAAAATATGTGAATGGCTATGTTCTAACTATCATAATGAAAAATGGAAATGACCTTTCTCAGTCAAGATTCTGTACTTCCATAAATGAGTGCATTAGCTTGGGTTGTCCACATAACAATGATGACTCATTTGAGTTGTTGGCTCTGCTAGAGCAACAGGTAGTGTGCTGAGTG
This sequence comes from Equus quagga, assembly GCF_021613505.1. NCBI lineage: Eukaryota > Metazoa > Chordata > Mammalia > Perissodactyla > Equidae > Equus > Equus quagga. The sequence goes on along the minus strand of NC_060280.1, from coordinate 75,667,104 downwards.
TTTCTGAGGACTGTTATGAATAATGGGTAGGTCAAAGATATAAAGAGACTCTTAGTCATGGAAAAGGTTTGGAAATCCCAGGCCTGGCAACAGCTATATAGAAGTTTGCCTCACGCTGCCTCCCTTTTATACAAACCATGTTTTACCTCAAACTAGCCAGGAGCAAAATTGGTGAGGGGTTAACAAGGTGGACAAAATATGTAGGGTGAGGAGGGCAAGCTGGCTTACACTCACAAATTATTTTGGCAGTAAATTTTCCCTTTAGGTCCCCATTTTTCTGGACCCCAAACCTCCCCTCCATCCTGGAAGGGAAGAAGGACAAGGTAGAGGAGCCATGGTTGAGGTAGGAAGGGACAGCCCTGAGCTGAATGTCTGTGAGAAGTACATGATGGTCATGGAAGGTGAAATCCCAAATTTACCTAATTCCTACATTCAGGGGCCTGAGCATAATGCCATGATTGGATGTGTCATTTATTTCACTAATTGGTCTGGACAAAGACAGAATGAGAAGCTGAGGCTACACAGCTGTATCATTGCTCATTCACTGGCCTGTGGAGGCATTGGGGCCGCTGCCCCTCAGGCAGGAGCCTGACCAGAGAAAGGGAGCTGAAGCCCAGGGAAAGTTTGGGTGAGAGGCATCAGCCTGGAGCTGTCCAGCAGGGACAGTGCTGAATCAGCCTTCATCTCTGAGCATGGAGCTTCTGTGGAAGCTGCCACCAGGACCTGGCTTCTGGCTGTTCACCTTTCCAAGGAGGGCAGGAGGCGATGGAAACAGTCCTACAATCAAATTATTACAGAATCATAATTGGAGTTTGAATTGCTAAAAGAATTATGTTGGAGAAGGAGTTGGGGGACAATCCTGGAACAAAGCCCCATTTCTAGCCCAGAGAAACACATACATATGCATTTGAGATACTTAGATACATAAAGGAAGCTGGCAGGAA